>NC_083576.1:66788098-67138931 GCF_027579695.1 Neoarius graeffei
CTCTCAGCAGACACACAGAGCGAGGCATTGGGACAGCAAGAGGTCAGAGAGAACAGAGGTGATGTGACCAGGCTGGTCGTTCAGAATATACAAACAAAGATATCACTCGCATACACACAAAACTCTGCACTAAACGCATCATTGAAGAGGACAAAGAGGACAGTGGTGTATTGTTTCTCACTATCTGTTCATTCACCTGCCTCTCTGTACTTGCTCCTCTTAGACTTCCATGAAACAGAAAACTGCTGCTCTGGAAAGAAAGCTCACATTTGACTTTGATTTCTAGATTAATTTTACGGTCTTTATTTTAAAAAAGTGATGTGCAAAAGAATACTACAGCATGTGTACAGTTACTAATCATTTTGCCGTGTTTTCTTGCACTGATCAAAGAACAGAAACTATGTTTACTTGGAAACTCATGTTTGAAGCAAGTTCCAGATAATCAACATGACAAAGGGCCCGTCCACACGAGTACGTTTTTGTCGAATCCGCATAAATACTTTATCGTTTCGGCCTCGTGTCCAGACGGATCTGGCTTTTTCGAGGTGTGAACCCGGTATTTTTTGAAAACGGGTCCCAGAGTGGGAAAATCCTTAAACGCCGGAAAGCCCGGAGTCGTCTGGATGGCAAATGCGGATTTTTTCAGAAACGATGACGTATAAGCCCCGCCTCTCTAACCTTTAACCTCAGCCACCGCCTCTAGATGCGTCATAACAACAACAATGGCGGATTACAGGCTTGTGCTGGTACTGCAGAAACAACTCTCAGAGTTGCGCTGGCCATGATCGTCCTCTTCTCGTGTTATGAGCTTGTTTGTAAACAGCGCGTGACCTTTATAGGCATGCTCCATGGCTTCTCTTCCGGTTGTAGTGTATTGGTGTGGCAGCGTCACAGCGCCACATACAGGCCTGGCATATGTACTACAGCGTTTTGGGTCGTTTCCGGTGAATCCGTGTGGACGCAGATATTTCTGGAAACGACGCCGTGTTTACGGAGATTTTTTTCAAAACGACAGCGTATTGGGTGAGGCCGTGTACTCGTGTGGATGGGCCCTAAATGGCAAAACCAGTTACCTTTTATTGCTTTACCTTTTAAAATTATGTCTGAAAATATTATAAATAAGAGTGCTTGAAGTGGTTTTTCATACTGGTGCTTTATGTTAGCACTTTTGACTTGTGCCATGGACTCTGAAAAGATGGGACACATCTGTTTAGGACTTAAAGTGGAGAATAAATGTGTATATCTCTATCGAGTCATCTTTAAATTTTTTTGTTTTCATCTTCAATTTTTTTTAAAGTGAGTCATACTGTCACTTTGCTTGCCAGTGACAAGCAAAGAGGGTCAGAGAGGGTAAATAAAATGCAATAATTTGAAAAAAAATCAGCATAATCTCATCCATTTGGACTTGTAGACCAAATCATAGACTCCAGCCCTGTAGGCATTCTTGGGTCAGTTGAGCTGCCTTTAGCTAAATGATTTACATACACTCACCGTCCACTTTAATAGGAACTTGTTCTTGATTGTAAGATTCCTGTTCTTGGCTGGCAGGAGTAGAACCCAATGTGGTCTTCTGCTGTTGCATGCTGAGATGCTTTTCTGTTCACCACAGTTGTAAAGAGTTACTATGAGCTGCTATATCCTTCCTGGCACCTCGAGCCAATCTGGCCATTTTCCTCTGACCTCTCTTATTGACAAAGCGTTTGTTTTCACTGACAGAACTGTCGCTCACTCATTGTTTTTGGGTTTTTTGCACCATTGTGTGTAAACTCTAGAGACTGTTGTGTGTGAAAACCCCAGGAGATCAGCAGTTTCTGAAATACTCAAAATACAAAATCATCTGGCACCAACAGCCATGCCACAGTGAAAGTCACACTTTGAGATCACAGTTTTTCCCATTCTGATGTTTGAACTGAATATTAACTGAAGCTCTTGATTTGTATCTGCATGATTTGATGCATTATGCTGCTGTCAAGGGATCGGCTGATTAGAGAACTGCATCAAACAGCAGGCGTATGGGTGTACCTAATAAAATGGCCAGTGAATGGAAGTGTATGTGATTGGATAAACCACAACCGAGAACCTGATACAGAAGCATGCAAGGGTGCATGTTGAGAAAACTGGAGTTGCTGAACAATAGCCAGTTATTTCCTACATTCATTGGATCTACTACAGTATTTTTAAGTACTCAGTTGAATCTGCTGATATGCTTGACTAGATCCGCCAGGTGACAACGGCTGGTCTATATGAAATGTGTATTTTTGTTGAATATTTTTATGAATACCGGAAAACCTGAGGCAAAAAGGAAGCATGCCAAATAAAGCCCTGTCCACACTAGGGATTTTGTACCGATACGAAACTACTTTCATACCGCAACACCTGTCCACACTAGGAACTATACCGGTACTGTAGCGGTATAACTGTATCGGTACAAAACCCACAAATGTATGGGTTTCGTACCGGTACAGTATCGGTACTGTAGCGCTTCGCTGTAGTGTGGACAGATGAAGCGGCTCTGTATCGATACAAATATAATGCGCATGCGCAAAGTCACACACCTCAATCAATGTCTTCACTGAATAAAATAGTGAAGAACGGAGATTCGTTTGTTTCTTTCTCAACTGCCTCGCGCGTTTTATACGATTCGACTGAATAAATGACCACCAGAAATACAGACTGTACATTGACAACAAAAAGCACACACACGTTGTTTCATCCGTACGGAAGCCGAGAGAGGCCCTTCATATAATCCTTTTTTTTATTCACCTTGTTATCCCGAGATAACGACATAATTAATTCAGGATCTCGAGAAAACAACACAACTAATTCGAGATCTCGAGAAAACAAAACCGTTATTCCGTGATCTCGAGAAAACAAAGCAATTATTTCATGATCTCGAGTAAACAGCTGAGAAATGGTTCATTCAGGTGTGCCAAGAGACTTGTGCTATGCTGACTTTGGGGCTATTTCTCATTCTGTATAGATGCAACTTTGGTCATTAGAATGTCTGGAATAATCGATCACCTAATAAGGCAGTATTTTGATCAGGGTTTGACACAGGGAGAGATTGCATTAAGTCTTTCAATAAGGGATAATTTCAAAATTAGTCCGCGGCACCTCCGCAGAAGACTGGCCTGGCTTCGTCTCTACCGACGGAGACACAGTGATCCAGCTGAGATCATGAAATAATTGTTTTGTTTTCTCGAGATCACGGAATAATTGTTTTGTTTTCTCGAGATCTCGAAATAACGGATGCCATATATTCTCGGAAGGAAGTTACTCGGTAACCACGGAAACATTTCGCGCACGCGCATTTCAACTACCGTGAAAGAAAACCGCAAACATTTCTCGCTAGTGTGGACAGATGCACTAAACTGTACCGGTATACTTTGTATCGATACAGTTATACCACTTTCATACCGGTATAAGTGTGAACACAGCATAACACTTTTTACTGTATTGCTCCAATGTTGGAAAGTTTAAACACATATTGATGGAATTCAGCAAATGCCCTTATGCATCCATTATAAGTGAGTTTCTATGAAAGATGATTTCTGTTTTATTCTCAGGTTCTTCTTCTTAGGTTGAAAAAGTGCTGGTTTTCCACAGGATTTTGATGTAATGCTTATATGCGAAAGAACCTTTATAATAATTTGTGTGCAAGACTGAACAGAAATGTATTTAATTAAGGAGACTTACTGCATTTATGTTATTCAGTGCATTAATATGTATGGCAGATCCTCCGAATTTAACAGCAGTCTCTGGGAAACTTCAGCTGCCAGAAATCATGCCATTTTTGACAGGACTTTTGGAAACAATTTAACTTTACGCCTTATGTTGTGCATTCTGCATTTTCTGTTAATTGAAAAGGCAGTGTCTCAGTCTGTCTGTCTCTCTGTCTGATACACACACACACACACACACACACATTCTGACCACAACACTAGCACCTGCACCTGTACAACCAGCTCCTAGTTAATTGGACAGGATGGCTCCTGGTCACCGTGGCAACTGCGGCCTGCCACGAGATGAATTGAAACTGTGCAGATACGCACACCACCTCCCATTAACCCCCCCCATCCCACCCCACCCTCAGCCAATCTCTTAATCTCTTCAGTATTATTTATGGCTGCACCACTGAGGGGCCCAGATGTGAGCAGAGAGAGATGGAGACTGAAAAGAGGAGTCAGCTGTTTCGGGCCTGCAGTCCGCTCCTCTTAAAAGCTTTTCAATCCTATTGTGTGATTAGCAGGTTTATCCCTTTTGCGTCCCCCCCCCCCCCCTTTTTTTGTGAAACGTGAGTTCGCTTTGAACAAGACCGCGCTACAGGTCTTCATATGCGGTTTTTCTCTCCTTGTTTTTTTTAAGGCGCTCCAATCTGAAATTCACTCTGGCATATCAAGCAGGGCAATAGGGCTGTCTGTATGTGGTCTTGTCATCTCTTATAACTGACATTTTATTACATCTCTAAATGTCTCTAAAAGCCTGCTCTGTCGCTCAGGCTCTGTCCAGAGGGAAGATGCGGTGGAAGAAAAAAGAATTAAACCAAATGGCAGAAGAGGAATAAAAGTGAATTAGCGAATAACACATTGCCCTCCTTGCCCAGCCTCTCTAACTATTCTTCCTTCTTTTTTCTGCATCCAACTCATCTAAATTTGTTTGACATTTTTTAGGCCATGAGCCAAAAAGGCTTTTATAACCATAAAGGCTATGGATCAAGATAAATCACATTAAACTGTCTAATTTAATTAAAGTATTGACAAAACATAATAGATACTTACATGGGTTTAGGGGATGGGTGGTGAGGGGGAGCTATTTCCATTTATAATTTCCATACATGGGGCTATCTTCAGAGCGGCACAGGAATGTCGAAGCTCAAGTAGCAAGCTTTAGGCACCCAAGGGAGCATTTGAGCCCATTTACAATGATTTACAAGCTGCTCACTTTTTCATGCCCTCTACTACCAGCAGAAAAAATGTGCAGTGGCGTAATGAAGCAAATGACTGTCACAGTTTAGCCTGCGTCAGCGGGCTGAGGATGATCAATACGGGAATATTTTTATTCATAAAGCTCTGAGTTAATTAAATCAAAAAGTCTTTGGGCTGGATGTAAGACACTAAGCAAGGGCAGAAAGTTAAATGGCTGGAGTAGAATACAAGACCACATGCTGCCAAGCTTTGATCAGTACATCGGAGAAACAAATCTAAATCTATGTTATACTTTTTCTCGTAAGCTCCTTGGCTTCATACACACCTCAGCGTTACTCGAATCTCAATCCCGTATGTTCCTCTGGAAGGTTTAAGATGGCTAGTGTAGCTACGTACACTCACTAGTTTTCCCCTGTGACTTCATTTAAGCCTTCATTTGCTTTCGTCCTTCTACACATCCAACAAGTATTAACCTACACTCTTCAGTACTGCTGTATCATTGACATTGGACAAACCAGAACCATAGCAGTAGGAATCTTCAGCTAAAGGGATGAAACACGATGATGTCGTACTGCGCCTCGCTCTTCATGAAAAATGTAAAGGTTCACATGCAAAGGCAGCATGTGGTTCCCTGCCACCTGCCAAATTTCAGTATTTGTCTCTTTGTTTTAGAAATAAGTTTCAGCAGAGAAACCTCAGTCATAATTCAAATGAATGGAACAGAAGGGTCCGGTTTGCAAAGAGCAGGCTGATTATGCAGGCCTGTGCTTTACGGAGAATAAGAGGCAGAAGTCAGTCATGGTTCCTCACACTAAGACACGACATTTGGCCCCCCGCCTTTCCACTATTTATTATACTCTCTATTGAAAACGTGCCTCTATTCTCTGGTTTAATTAAGAGCTACTGTCATCCTGAAAGCCAATTACAGTTGAGAGTCTTTCAGAGCCAGGAATCCATAGTGTTTTAATTTGTCCAATTTTTTTTTCAAACTGGCCATAAAACAAATTAGAGACGGCTGCTAACTGCAGAAGAATCCTAGCGTACTGCTCACCGCCCATCATAGCCATAACCACAGCCATATAAAGCTGAAATATGAGTCAGGGTCAGTATTTATCATGCGCTGTTCTATGTATCTTTATAGAATAAGTGTTAAATTAATTGCAGCTCGAGGAGTGGTGGGAGTGGCCTACCATTATACCACTATCACTGGAGAAAAGGATGAATATTGACAGAGAGAGAGAGAGAGAGAGAGAGAGAGAGAGAAAGCACTCAGCATGCAGAGAGGCAACAGCAGCTGGAATAGGAATGTGCAGAGATTGCACCAGGGAGAATCGTCCATTGAAGACGTCTTTGGTTTCATAAAACAAAATGCTTATGGAGGCCTCGGGGGTCCTCTTCTCCCCCTGTGGTTCTGTCTGTGTCTTTTTTAATGAAAGAAATCAAAAATGTGCATCTCATAACCCAAGTGCCCCCAGTGTGTGTGTGTGTGTGTGTGTGTGTGTGTGTGTGTGTGTGTGTGTGTATGTTTAGACAGAGTATTGCCTGACCCTGTGTGGCCACGGTCTTAACCCTGTCATCTCTCAGAGGCATCACCAGCGTCTGATTCCCCACAACACCCTGATGAAAAACAAATACGTGTATGGCAGTGCAGCCTGAACCCTACAGTGCTCTGTTTGTCTCTCAGATTTTCTAGAATCTTCACACTTTAAATTTTGGTCTCTAAACGCACGCACATGTCAAATCACACATGCAGAGTTCTCAGTTTATGCTCTGAAGAGAGAGATGTCCTTCCCTGAAGCTGGAAACGCTGGCTGCTGGTTAGATGGAATATAAAGGCAGTGTGATTGGTCACAGTTATGAGTTCCTGAGATTAAATGAATAATGCAGGGTTTCTGACAGGAATGGCCATCGGCTACTGGTCACCTTTCACCTAAGTGTGAGTGTATGTGTCTGAGATAGATAGATAGATAGATAGATAGATAGATAGATAGATAGATAGATAGATAGATAGATAGATAGATAGATAGATAGATAGATAGATAGATAGATAGATAGATAGATATGGGAAGTGTATGTAACTATGGCACTCATGGTAAGTACAATAGTTGTGTGACATGTAACAAATAACGCATGAGAGAGCACAGTCATACTTTTTATCCATTTTTATGTATCTAATGTTGTTTAACATAGTTCCTGATATCACTTACCATGTAATGAATTTTCATTAGTTAAATAGTACAATGTTCATACGTAATGTGTTTATTATTAGTCTTACATTATGTGGCGCGTCCACCACACAAGTTCCTGTGATTGGGCTGTTACTATAGAAACCATAACATAATGATAAACATGCGTTCGTATGAACTTGTGACTTGAATTACAGGCAGCACTACTGTCAAACGTGCTGTTATGGAAAGTTAACCAACATCTTGTGACCAATCGGACTTTGGCATGAAGCAGTGCTGTGATATAGTGCTAAAATGTCATGGTGTGATATTTAAAAATCTATGCAAAACAGCAGTGACATTTAAAAATCTGTTAAATATAGTTTCACTGCTATTCACACAACTTTTACTTAAAAATATAATAATGATGAGGATTATGATTATTATTAACAATATTTTAATTGTAGCAATGTATTTATTATTATTATCATTAATAATAATAATAATTATTATTATTATTAGTAGTAAAAGGAGTCAAATGTAGGGCGGCACGGTGGTGTAGTGGTTGGCGCTGTCGCCTCACAGCAAGAAGGTCCGGGTTCAAGCCCTGCGGCCGACGAGGGCCTTTCTGTGCGGAGTTTGCATGTTCTCCCCGTGTCCGCGGGGGTTTCCTCCGGGTGCTCCGGTTTCCCCCACAGTCCAAAGACATGCAGGTTAGGTTAACTGGTGACTCTAAATTGACCGTAGGTGTGAGTGTGAATGGTTGTCTGTGTCTGTGTGTCAGCCCTGTGATGACATGGCGACTTGTCCAGGGTGTACCCCGCCTTTCGCCCGTAGTCAGCTGGGATAGGCTCCAGCTTGCCTGCGACCCTGTAGAACAGGATAAAGCGGCTAGAGATAATGAGATGAGATGAGTCAAATGTAGATTTTAGGGTCCAATCAATACTTGTGTTAAAAAAAAATCTCATCTCATCTCATTATCTCTAGCCGCTTTATCCTGTTCTACAGGGTCGCAGGCAAGCTGGAGCCTATCCCAGCTGACTACGGGCGAAAGGCGGGGTACACCCTGGACAAGTCGCCAGGTCATCACAGGGCTGACACATAGACACAGACAACCATTCACACTCACATTCACACCTACGGTCAATTTAGAGCCACCAGTTAACCTAACCTGCATGTCTTTGGACTGTGGGGGAAACCGGAGCACCCGGAGGAAACCCACGCGGACACGGGGAGAACATGCAAACTCCACACAGGAAGACCCTCGCCAGCCACGGGGCTCGAACTCGGACCTTCTTGCTGTGAGGCGACAGCACTAACCACTACACCACCGTGCCGCCCTAAAGAAAAATCTAATTAATTAAATGTAATTAATATGCTACTACAAGTAAAATATTATTATTATTATTATTATTATTATTATTATTATTATTATTATTATGACATGGTTGGTGTAGTGGTTAGCACTGTTGCCTCAGAGCACGAAGGTCCTGGGTTCGAGCCCCGGGGCTGGCGAGGGCCTTTCTGTGTGGAGTTTACATGTTCTCCCCGTGTCTGCGTGGGTTTCCTCCGGGTGCTCCGGTTTCCCCCACAGTCCAAAGACATGCAGGTTAGGTTAACTGGTGACTCTAAATTGACCGTAGGTGTGAATGTGAGTGTGAATGGTTGTCTGTGTCTATGTGTCAGCCCTGTGATGACCTGGCGACTTGTCCAGGGTGTACGCCGCCTTTCGCCCGTAGTCAGCTGGGATAGGCTCCAGCTTGCCTGCGACCCTGTAGAACAGGATAAAGTGGCTACAGATAATGAGATGAGATGAGTCATTTTATGGTCCAATCAATAGTTGTGTTAAAGAAAAATCTAATTAATTAAATGTAATTAATATGCTACTACAAGTAAAATATTATTATTATTATTATGACATGGTTGGTGTAGTGGTTAGCACTGTCGCCTCACAGCAAGAAGGTCCTGGGTTTGAGCCCAGCGGCCAACGACGGCCTTTCTGTGCGGAGTTTGCATGTTCTCCCCATGTCCGCGTGGGTTTCCTCCGGGTGCTCCGGTTTCCCCCACAGTCCAAAGACATGCAGGTTAGGTTAACTGGTGACTCTAAATTGACCGTAGGAGTGAATGTGAGTGTGAATGGTTGTCTGTGTCTATGTGTCAGCCCTGAGATGACCTGGTGACTTGTCCAGGGTGTACCCCGCCTCTCGCCCGTAGTCAGCTGGGATAGCCTGCATAGGATAAGTGGTTATGGATAATAGCTGGATTATTATTATTATTATTATTATTATTATTATTATTATTAATCTTGCACTTTTCCTACATTTATAATGTAGCTCAAAGTACCTTTTCTAATCATTTAATTATAAAAGTAAATAATAGTAAGTAAATAAAAATAAGTATGAATAAAATGTTAGGTAAAAGCAAAAGTGAAAAAAAAGGGTTTTTAGCTGTTTATTAAAACTCGGTTATATATAGAGAGCTTGATGGATGTTTACTGGTAATGTGTTCCAGATCTCTGGTGCATAAAAGCAAAAATCTGCTTCATGCTGCTTCCATGCCGTATTAGGAAAAGGTTAGCTCGAGATTATCTTAAGGCACGATTTGGAACATAGTTTATCAGGCATTCAGAGATGGATGAAGACTCAACACCAGTGAATAATTTCATAATAAAATTTTTTACCATCAATTCTAAATGAAACGTGCAGCCAGTGGAATGATGTTAATATACTAACTGGTCTAATATGATCTCGCTTGCTTGGGTGTGTAATGTGTAGTGAGCTGCAATGAGTGTAAAGGTGTATTAAGTGTATGGAATGAGAATGTGTAATGAATGTGTGTGTCTGGGTGTATTGGGGTGTTTTTTATGTGGAAAGGGATTAGAGGGTGTGTGTGTATGTTCTTGTGGTTAAGGTTGTATGATGTGGATTTGCATGGAAAGCATTTAAAGTGAAAGTAAAGGTGTGGTTAAGGGTGTGCTGCTGGTGTGTTTGTGGGGAACAGGGTTATTCAGAGTGTGTAGGTGGGGTTCGTGATGTATAGAGATCTTGCAGTCACGTGACCGGAAAGTACACAACCGCCATCGTGTCGGTCAAAAACACCGCTGAATACTGCTGCACTCGTGTACAGAATGGATCAATTTCAACCGACGGACTACACGGCTCATTTTTCTAATGAACAGATAACTAGATATATGTCTAAAATAAACGATCTACAGATTAGTGACCCTTATGGCTTTCCGGACTGAGTTTTCACGACCGGATTTTGAACTGCCAGCGGAATACCCGGGCGTGTATGATTACCTCATCAACTTTCCCTCGCTGTTCAGTGGTGAAGCACTGCGTGCTTATAAATCTCTGGACAGTTATCTCTACAGAAATTCAGGATTTGTCAGCGACTCAGATGTGGCATCTTGTAAACAAGAAAATGATCCTCATTGGACGGGTAAGTCACTTAAGTATTGAGTATAGCACTGACCAGCCGATTATAGAATAGAATAAGGTAATTCCAAATCGTCCGTGTTGTTTACATGGATCTGGCGTTGGAGAGGTAGAGGCTTGGCAGTGGAGATTTGAGTAGCTGTTTTCTGAGCTTAGTCAACAGGCTGGCTCTGCCTGTAGCCTCGCTTTTGCTTCGGCTCCCGGCGCCGCCTCCTTCGCTTTGCTTCCGATAACAATCCACGGAGACCCCGCTGGTCTCGCAATCTGGTCTCGTCCGGAATGTTTTTTTTTTTTTTTCTCGTCCGGAATGTTGTGCATGCGATGGAAATCGCTACAAACCGTCATTTTCTGCTGGAAACCAATGTCCAGTAAGTCCATACGGTTGTAGTGGATATTGAAGTCCGGTACAGACGAACAACACGCAAAAATACACACAAAAAACATAAAAACCGTGCACAGGTAGGGAGAGCTTGTAGCTGCAGCCGTTGTAGTAGAATTGTATATAGTAGGGTTTTCCAGAAGAAAAGGTAGAAGTAAAAGCAGAAGTAGAACTAGAAGTAGAAGGCGGAATATGGCGTTTGACCTACAAGATGGCGTCTGTCACAATCTGGATCGGCTGTGACGTCACATGCAAGATCTCTATGGGAGGTAACAGCCCACTGATCCAATTCAAGAGTATCTGGATCGGACCAGTATCGAATCATGTTTCGCATTTGTCTATTTAAGTCGTAAAACACATTAAGGTGTCCGGCATGACAGACCTGACTGATGATTACTGGGCGTAATAGTCATAGTAATAAGGGTTTATAAGTGGTGTGTCTGTGTAATAAGGAGTTAATTATCAGGGGGGGGTGTAAGTGGACAGAGGTGTGTAAGTGTGGGTGTGTTGTGGGTTTTCATGAGGCTAAACTCAGACTGGACTTGGCACTCAGATAACAGCTCTGCCAGGTCAAATGAGGCAGTGTGTGATAGATAGAAAGCGAAGCATCGACGCAGCAGGAGACGTATCAGCAACCGAGTCTCCAGTTCTGCTTCACTTTGGTCATGATAAGGAAAATGGAGAGAGACAGAGCCCATCTTTGACTTTACAGCTTTAAAAGACTGGTGTTGAGCGAGGCTGTGATTTGATCTGGGAGAGCAGTGTTGCTTTTATGCCTTCCTGTGTTCATGGTACTGTAATATAGTCTTTATCCTTGCTTGTCTTTGACAATCACACTCTGCCTTTGTGCTGTTCATGCCAGTTTCCTGCAGAGAGTAAACATTGTGAGAAACGCAGTCTTGAATAGAATAATCTGGCTCCAAAACAGTTTATTCGGCTTCTTTGTTGTTGTTGTTGTTGTTGTTGTTGTTGTTCGGGGAAAGATGAAGAATGACATTTAGAAAAATGCAATAAATAGAATTGACCCACGCACAGCCTAATTCTTTTTTCCGCGTCTGCGTTTTGTGTCATGCGCTTGAGGTCGGATTCTCCTTGCACTCTCGCTTCGGTATCATTGTGTGTTGTTGAGCTTTTATCAGTAATATGTTTTGGTGCTGCCAGGTTGTCTGGACATGGGAGGCTTTAATGGAATCAATAGGAGATTTATGGCAGGCATCCTGCGAGTCAGGAGGAGGAGGGCGAAAGGAAAATAAAATTAATGAAATTTGCGAGCAGATTGTCAGAGGCAGGAGACGAATGCAGACACATGCTGTCTGTGTGCATGTATGTGTGTGTGAGTGACTTAATATCTTCCTTTCCCTCAAGCACCTCCGTTGGCAAACCAGTAGTACAAGCACGAGATCCCGTTTGTAAGGCTAGAACTTGATATGTACTTAAAATCGTTTGCACTTGTTGTATGATTGAAGAAAATAAGTACTGTGTGTATTGCATACACCCTGTAGATATTTTATCTGGCAAAAAGATCCTCTCATAAACCTTTATTATCACTTCATTATAGCCCCTGCTTCAAGTTTCAGGTTGTTCTTCATTAAACGTCACCTAGCGCCGCTTATTGCCACGATGCCTTCGGTCCTCGGCTGCAAGTTAATCTCTCTGTCACTTCGAAGAGTGAGTACCGAGTTGATCACAGCTGCAGAGAGCGATAGTTTCTCATAACTGCTCTTATTCAGCTAGGGCAATTTGCTGTTTAGTCAGAACGATGGGAGGGAAAATCCAGCTGAGTAAACAAAACAATAAAACATTTACTATCTGTGGAAGTCCTCTCCTCTTCGCTTGGAGAGGAATCTCAGGCCAAGCCCCGGCACTCATAAAGAATTAAAAGCGTAGCTGTAAAACACATCTTCTCCCTCTGCCCATGCTCCTTATGCCTGCTTTGCATTTATGCCATCAAACCTGGTATACAAGGCATCAGAGGAGCCGTGTTCGCTTGGATCCTTCACTTGAAGTTAAACATCACTTGAAACCATTGCTTTCCTACTCGTATGAAAGCAGGATAACATGAGCGAAGGATGTTTACACAAAAGCACAAGCTGCTCATGTCAAGGCAAGCGAGCTCCCAGAGTACTAGCAGAGACGGGCGAGCCAAAAAAGATGCAAGGCCGTCAAACATGTCAAAAGCAATCAAGGCCAGCCAGACGCAAATCCATACTCCTTTACTGCAAAGCATAACAGAGTTATTAATATTTTTTTTTTATCCTAACAAAACTTGATTGGTTCCTAAAAACAACTGTGTATTGGATTTTCCAGCAAAGCAAAAAAGAGCAACGTGGGTCCAATAAGTGCTGTTTGTATTATTCTCCTAAGAGGAAACTGCTGGCAGTCCTAAAGCTGATGCATCATTACGGAGCACACAGCGAGCCTGGCAGAAATCCTTGGAGTGTTTGGATCCGTGCCTGATTGTTTATCAGTGAAATTGGTTGTAGCAAGGGCAGACAGGTTAACCCGAGCTCCTCTCTCTCCATGTTATGTGTTGCAACCATGACTAAGAGGCAGACACTCCAGTTAGCCCGGGCCGATATTCCATATCTCATTTGTTCCCTCTCTGGCTAGTAATTGCATTCTGCTTTTCAAATTATATTTGCCATTATCAGTCTACAAACAAACAAGCTTAATAGAGTTAAGCAAAACCATTTCAAAATGTCAGAAATCATTTGGGTCCTCACTCAAACATTAAGAAAAATCTGGTGACCATTAATACTGATTGTGTGTGTGTGTGTGTGTGTGTGTGTGTGTGTGTGTGTGTGTGTGTGTGTGTGTGTGTGTGTGTGTGTGCGCACGCATGTGCAGACGGGTATGTGTGTGTGCGTTAAAAAAGGGTTTGTTTAATCTTACTCTGTCTTCTATTGTCATGTTGCTCAAAGTGAATTTAATATCTTCATTCGGAATAATGAAATGCATGTGGGAGAAATGCGCGAGCTCAAATGCTCACATATATTCACAGAGATGGAGGATTCAAAGACAAAAAGGAAGATGTGACATTTATGGTCTGTTGAACAATTTTGTTTTCGACTTCAAAGCAAAGAAGTATCATTCAATAAAGGCCGGATTGCTTCAACACCCATCTGGCCCGAGATGCTTCTCTGCTTCTCTGAAATGTGAAGTGACTTCAAACATCCTCCTAATATTTCATCTCTCTCTCTCTCTCTCTCTCTCTCTCTCTCTCATCCAGGGACCTGAGTGAGAATCAGATTCAAGCCGTACCTCGTAAGGCTTTCCGTGGAATCACCAACGTCAAGAACCTGTAAGTTTGCTGCACCACGCTATGCGCGCTCCTCTAAACAGCTGTCGTCCTAAAAAAGATTTAAGCACTCGCTCCATTAAGCCGGAGCGAAATGAAAAAAAGTTCCCCCCCTCCTCTATTTAGCAAAAGTTCTGCTATGTTACTTTATCTCACCAATAGATAGAGGACAGATGTTTCCAGGAGACACAGTACATACCTCTAGCTTAAATTCCTTGACTCATTTGTCTTAATACTTGATAAGCTTAGCAATCATGAGGAATCAGTTAATCAGTACGTTTCAGTAAGATCGATGTGTTCAGGATATTGCTATGAATAATGCTCCCCTACCACTTGCAATTACACTAATGGACTTTGACAAATTTATGCTCTCAGTAACAGATCTAGGCACTGCACTCCCCCCCCCCATCTGTTCATTATGAAGATAGACAAGCAACACGTCCAACAATGGACACAGATTTTTAGCCAAACCGTGCGAGGAATGTATATATACGAACGCTCAGGTCTTTCTCTTATATCCTGTTGCCTTTGCTTCTGGGTTGAACCACAGCGAAGGAGTGGAAGTGTTGTGAGCCAACATCCTGTGTCTATTGCCTCCAACAATAAGCGCCACATTCCCCAGGTCCACTACACACCTCGAGAAATCCAGATTATTGATGAGTTCCTCTTAATGAATGCAACCGTTAAGGTTACGTATAACGAGCCTTTCCGTCTGTATGTAGTTAAAGATCGCTTGTGGTATGTGACCTTCAGCCTCCGTGTGATTTCCCAGCCCATAGCTGTCAGACGCGCAGTGCAGTGTGGTTCTGGAAGCTTTATTGCTTTATCTGATAGTGGTTGTGTTCCAAACCCATTTTACGGGGTCAGTACAGTCCTGCTACATGCTGAGAGCTGGAGCGTAGAGTTCTGAAAACTGACCTCTCCCTAGTGCTCTGGTCTCTAAATTCAATATCAGGATGATTATTTTATATTGGTAAAAATAATACAGAAGAGTCCAAAAGTTGTGCCGTAAAAAGAAAAATAATGAGAAGTTGATACAGTTGTGTTCAGTTGATGACTAGTGACTAGATTATTAGATTCAATTATTAAATATATCATTAGATTTAATGAATGTAATTAAAAAAAAACAACAACAACCAATGACCGAAAACACATGCTAATGAAGTCGGTTTTTAGTCATTAGGGAACAACAGCTATTACCTACCGCTGTGTGTTAGAAGAACACATCAGTAAGGCAGAGTGATTGTAAACAGGATATTACAATAGGTATATTCCAGGTTCATTCAAGAATTTCCAACCCGAATACAATAAACGTTTCAACTTTAAATGAAATAGGACTGCAGTTTTAGACCACAATGCTGTTGAATTCTCCAATCTGATTGGTCAGGGGGTGTTGATTAATTTTCCAGAACAGCAGCTCTGACAATATTGTGACTATAATTCAAATATATTAATGGACTCGTTGTAATACGTTATTGTTTCTATAGTAACAGTGTACACTGGGATTTGCATGATGGATGATGCATCTACATGAATGGTTTTCAAAACAGAGACAGGAGAAAAGAGAGGCTGTTCATAAAGGTGAAAAGTAAAATGTGTTGTTCTTTAATAATTTAAAAAAAAAAAACAGTGTGTGGGTAAATTGCTGTGAAATAAGAAGGAAAAAAAAGACTTTGGAGTGCCCTGTTATTGGAAAGCCCTCAACTTCAGTGTGGTAACAGTAACTCTGTCTTGCATATGGCTGCATAACAATAATCACATCATTGATACTTAAACTCACTTGGATTTTTGACTTCATCAATCAGTGAAACATAATGAATCAGTGAGCTTAGCTCATCTCATCTCATCATCTCTAGCCACTTTTATCCTTCTACAGGGTCGCAGGCAAGCTGGAGCCTATCCCAGCTGACTACGGGCGAAAGGCGGGGTACACCCTGGACAAGTCGCCAGGTCATCACAGGGCTGACACATAGACACAGACAACCATTCACACTCACATTCACACCTACGGTCAATTTAGAGTCACCAGTTAACCTAACCTGCATGTCTTTGGACTGTGGGAGAAACCGGAGCACCCGGAGGAAAACCCACGCGGACACAGGGAGAACATGAAAACTCCGCACAGAAAGGCCCTCGCCGGCCACGGGGCTCGAACCCGGACCTTCTTGCTGTGAGGCGACAGCGCTAACCACTACACCACCGTGCCGCCTAGTGAGCTTAGCTGAAGTTTGCTAATTGGCTAATGTTACATAGCAGTGCATTAAAGCACCAGTTAATAAGTCAAAGTCCCTCTCGCACCAGAATCTGGTCTTCCTAGGCAGTCTCCTGTCCCAGTACTAACCAACTCTTTAAGGCGTATGGGTGCAGCACCTATCTCCGTTTCGATAGCCCTCAGCCTCTTGCCTATACAGCTAGGGTTACAGTGGGGGGCTAGTCCTCTGGTAATCATGAGAGTTTGACTTCCCCACTCGCATCTGTATTGCAGCGTGCCTTGCCAGATGGTAGTAGGTACCATTTTTATGATGGTCTTTGGTATGACCCGACCGTGAGTAGAACTCATGATCTCCCGGTCGAGAGGCAGACACACTAACCACTAGGCCAACTTGTGGTCTTTATTAAAGCTAGGGTAGGGGGTTTATTTTAGAAGCATTTTTTGTTTTACTTCTTGAAATTCCCTTTACATCCTGACAGCAATGAATAAATCGAATGCTCTGACAATTAAAAGGAAAAAATCTGTTATTTGTGTCAGTCACAGAATTATAAAGTCTGTCCAATCATTTCATTTGGTCTGAATTAAATGATTAGATGGTCTACTTGTGTCAGAGTGCAGGCACTTATGGATATAAATGCAGAGGAGAGTGGGGAAACAGATTGTCGACAAAGCCAAAACGATAGACAAGAATTGAGGTCAGGAAATAAGCGAGGGTCGGTCGATTAGCAAACAACTCAGAGGAGACGAGACAAAGAGCATAAACGAAGGAAGGCTAGCAAACGTCAGAAACTAGAGAGGCAAATAGAGAAATACAAGGCTTGGTATGAACTGGGTAGATACGTTGGAGTGGAGTGTGAGAGTGGTTTATATAGGAGGGGGGCTAATTGAGGAAATGAGTGTCAGCTGTAGTTAATATTTGGGAGACAGAGGGCGCTGTGAGTCTTGGGGATTGTAGTCTTGAATGTCCATGTTTGTAGTTCGAGTGTCAACAGCAGGTTTACTGCACTCTGCCCATACACTGAGTGCACATCACCAGAGTTTTCCACAAGGCTAGGCAGACGTATTGTGGACATAATGCTAAAGCTAGCAAGCTAGTCAACAGCTATGCGTACTAACAATAGTCATGTTCCTTTTCAGTGTTTTCTTACATGTGAATGAGACATGAGGTAGATGGATATGACAGCAATGTGCTATACTCCTCTTCCTAATGCGCTCTCTCGTGTGGTGTCTCAGTTTGTGTATTTATGCACTTAGACTTGTTGTTTTTGAGTGCATTTCACACTGACAGGTATGGCAACATGCTGTGCACTACAGGGACGGATCCAGGCCAAAGCACATGCATTGGTCAGAAATATATGTGCACCACTTGGCATCAGTCACGGGGTGTTTGTTTACTTTACCGCTAACTGGCTACATGGGCTATAGCCACGCTCAACCAACAGACCAATGGTTTAGGATCCAACCAGCTGTGGCAAGCGGTGATGCTTACCTGACCTAATTACCTGTATTTTCACAATGCGTTGACAAAGAAACAGAAAACGTTTACAATTCATATGAACTTGTTACACTGTTATTAGAAGAAGAAACCTTTATTTGTCACATGCACACTTCAAGCACAGTGAAATTCATCCTCTGCATTTAACCTATCTGAAGCAGTGAACACACACATACACACCCAGAGCCACACTAGAGCACCCAGGGAGCAGTCAGGGGTTAGGTACCTTGCTCAAGGGCACCTCAGCCCAAGGCCGCCCCACGTCAACCTAACTGCATGTCTTTGGATTGTGGGGGAAACCAGAGCACCCGGAGGAAACCCACACGGACACGGGGAGAACATGCAAACTCCACAGAGAAAGGCCCTCGCCGGCTGCTGGGTTCGAACCCGGAACCTTCTTGCTGTGAGGCGACCGTGCTAACCACTACACCACCATGCCACCCAAATTAAATGTGACTTATGTATGCAATACAAAACGTTGCTCAAACAGTATGATATTAATAAACGACGCATCATCGTACATGGTGTGTCTACTTGATAATGTATATTAGCATATGTTAAAAACAAAAATCCATAGCGATCTGGTAAAATTAGTAAAAATATTTCTGTAAATATTTGTGCATCTGTCAGATTCTTGGGCTGGATCCGTCCCTGCACTATGAGTATCTGGATGATGCACTCAAAATGGTCAAAAAGTTGAGTGTACAATGCTGGATACTTCCCACCCTCAATGGTCACTATCTTGACTATGTAGCAGAAGGGGAGGGAGCATCAACCTATTTTCATCCAGTTGGAGGAAGGCATGTCGTTGACGCTGATGGCAACTTACTTTCCACATTTGCACACAAGTGACAAAAGTGAATATGTTCATTTTAAAGAGGAGCAAAATAAGCTGGTGCGTACTTTTTGTCAGGTGATGCGACAGTTGCCGCAAATGTTGCGATCATCATTTCTGGTAAGTGCAAAACTTGCCGTGTTTGATTTGAGACAACATTACCCTGTTGAAATTTACAAACCACACAAGTAAGTACATAGTGTACTCAGTGTATTACACAGAAGTGTGCTAAGGAAAGTGAGTGAATTGAGACACAGGGGTGGACTCATCCTCCAGCAGTAGTCAGGCAGTGTGCGTGCATGTGTTTTAGAGGAGTGGCTTTGGAGGGAGGGCTGAAGTGTGACTTCAGCTAATCAGTGTGACTAAGGCTACATCCACACGACAACGGCAACGAGATTTTATTAAAAAAAATATCGCGTCCACATGGGCAACGGATCAGTAAAATATCAGGTACATATGGCAACGCAACGCTTGCTGAAAACGATGCAATACACATGCCACACCTCTACGTGTGCTGTAAGACGGTCCCATCGGAGACACCAGAACAATAGAAGAAGTAGGACGCATGCGCATAAACCCCTTCTTCTACCCGGTGTGAAGCACTCAGGAACAAACACACAACAACAAGAAGAAGATGGCTGCGACTACGCGAGGAAATCATGCCTTCTGTGTGTACAAATTAGTTTTATTAGTGTGCATAGTTTTCATCTCATCTCATTATCTCTAGCCGCTTTATCCTGTTCTACAGGGTCGCAGGCAAGCTGGAGCCTATCCCAGCTGACTACGGGCGAAAGGCGGGGTACACCCTGGACAAGTCGCCAGGTCATCACAGGGCTGACACATAGACACAGACAACCATTCACACTCACATTCACACCTACGGTCAATTTAGAGCCACCAGTTAACCTAACCTGCATGTCTTTGGACTGTGGGGGAAACCGGAGCACCCGGAGGAAACCCACGCGGACATGGGGAGAACATGCAAACTCCGCACAGAAAGGCCCTCGCCGGCCACGGGGCTCGAACCCGGACCTTCTTGCTGTGAGGCGACAGCGCTAACCACTACACCACCGTGGCGCCCCGTGCATAGTTTTATATAACTTAATTTTCTTATTGTGTGTGAACATTTTGAAAAGCACTTTTATATAATTTATATAACTTTTTATATTGTGTGTGAACATTCTGAAAAGCAGTCTTATCCAATAAAAAAAAAGAAATTCAAGAAATGGTTCAGTTACTTGTTTATTTAAAAGAAAAGCTGTATACAAAAGTGAATGCAATGCAGTGGTTCATACAAAACAGCGAGAGTGCTGCTTGTTCTAGTCATGTGATTGTGACGTCATCGTAAACAAATCCGTTCTACTCATCCAGACGACTTCGCAATGGCGCCGTTGCCAGATTTTTCCACTCTGGAACCCGTTCTCGTTTTGGGGCACCCAAAACGCCGGTGCCGTGTGGACGCCAGGCCGAAACGATAAACAATTTTATCAGATTCACCTGAATCCGTTGCCGTGTGGACAGCCTCTAAGAGCAGTGACTGATTCAAAGACAGATTAAGGTGAAGGAAGCAATAAATAACTAACATAGAACGTAAAGAACAAAAATTTTTCAGCATTTTTTTGCTGAGTTCAAATGATGAAGTTGAATAAGTCTATTTGGCTGAATAATTGTGATAAAGGAATTTCAATGCTAAGCAAAATTTAGATTGAAATACTTCAGTGTCCAGTCATTAGTGAAATAATCTTGAATACAATATATAAACCGAGTGAAACATTTTGATATGTTCATGGACAAAATTTGTACTTGTTTTTCTTATTGTTAAAAGTAGACAGCCTTTCGATTTCATAAAGCTGGCGAAATTAATTTCCCTCTGAAATTTGGTCATTGTGATATACATTTATTTCTGTGGGGATTCCCGAGCAAATAATGTGCAGGAAATCGTTCGCTTCACACAGTCAAGCAGACAGACGAAGTCTGTGTCCTCATGCACAGGTTTACCTTTCTGCATCGTCTTCTTCTTTTGGGTTTTACAGCAGCTGGCATCCACAGTGTTGCATTACTGCCATCTACAGGTTTACCTTGACCGTGCACTGACAGTTCCATGATTCTGTCACTAAACAAACAGCTGATCACACCGCCGTGCTCACTGACCGCTGATATTTATTAGTCTGGTCTTACATTTCCTTTCCTTCGCAACATAACGTCTTTTCTTTTCGCTTTCCGTTACTGTAGTCGGTCTTTCACGTTTCATTCGCGTCGTCCATTTTCCTCTTCTGTTTCAAATTTGTATCCCACAATGCCTTGCGCAAACGGGGAAAGCCCACTACGTGATGCATGACGTAGTCTCTTGTATTGCATCACGGAGAAGCAAGAAATAATAGCGGAGAATTTAGGGCCACATGGCCCTAAATTCATTAATTGTTCTATTTAAAAAAAATAATAATAAAATTGGAAGTCTGTGATTCGAATTCAGTAGCTTTTGGGCCACTAAACAAAAATAATTGGGTGTCAGGGAAAATTCTTTTTATGACCTAAACCTGAAAAATCTGAAAGTCAGTCTACCTTTAAAGGGATTTCAGATCTAGACAGAAATAAAGAGCACTTGTTTTTCTATCCCATGAGGTCAAATGCCTCATATTAACAAACTTGTCTGAGTAAAATTGACCGGGTTCATATTCAAAAAACAGAAAAAGTCACTTTGTTATGTCTGGGTAAGATAACTGTTTTCATTAGCTAATGATGTGTGTGTGTGTGTGTGTGTGTGTGTGTGTGTGTGTGTGTGTGTGTGTGGTCTGATACGGTTAAATGAGTGTCACTCCCTGTGCTGACCTTGCTGACCTTTGTCAAATGACTCCCTATCTGCATGCGCGTGTTTACTAATCGCTGTGGGTCAGTGAATCTCTCCACCTACACACACACACACACACACACGTTTTTTCAGCATTGCTGCGATCTCTAAATCAATGTCCACACCCCGCACAGTCACTTGTGCATTCCCACTCATATCCATTTTTCAAAATCCCCTCATCACCTGCATTTCTATGCCTGACAGTTATGTCCAGCTTCCCTTCCAATCGTTTCTGAGCGAGTGCATGGAGAGCTTATCTTTCACTAGATGTCATGTACACGGACACGCATGGATAGCCAGAGTGTGAGCACCGAGCAGACGAGCTCATTTTTCCAATAGCGGCTCTCGGGAAAGGGGAGGAAAGGGGAATTAAACCTGTTCTTCCTCCTAGCAACCCCATAAAAATGCACAGCAAGGTGACTTTTGATTTAATAGCTGAAATAGGACTGCCTTTGTTTAGTTTTGTTTTGTGTTAACCAGGAAACAATAGAGAGGCACTGGTCCAGGAAAAGCATTGATTTTTTTTTTCATATAAGCTCGGTGTCTTAATGTCTGCCTGGTGTATTGGCTGATAAAGAATCTCTCTCTCTCTCTCTCTCTTTGTCTCTCTCTCTCTCATTGTCATAACCTTCCCCACATCTCCTTAGCACACTTTGCTCGAGTCAGCATCCTTCACCTTCTTTGCTGTGCGGCCATATGGCTAATATCGCCATCGGGTTGCCTTTCGCAGCCATCGAGCCTGCATGTGCTGCGCTCCGTTTCACCCGTCTGCATTTTCCACTCATAACTGGTCTCTATATACGTATGTCTCACTGACACGCTACACTGATTCCAGTCAATCGTACAACCGGAGCGCTTTAAGGTTTTCCCTGTCCTGGAGTGGAATGTCACTTCTCCAATCGTTATACACGGAAGGTTGTGTGATGATCTCTATACGCTCTATGTGCATGTGTCAGCACAACCTCGAGAGCATTGCCTTATTGTGTCTATGATGAGGCGATTAATAGTGAATGAGGCCCTCTCACATCCATCCTGGTGACATTGTTATTCATAGAGTGCAAATGTAGCGTAGAGCTTCACGAATTGCTTACTTGCTGTGGGGTGAGGACGCTCTGTCACCTGCAGCCGAGGTGTGATTGAAAGAGCTCCTGCTCTGGTTTTCGTTAGGACAAAGAACGCATGGGTACTCTGCTGTGCTTTTTATGAAATCGTCATGTACACCAGGGCTGGGCAATATAACGATTCCGATATAATATTGATATGGTATAATTAACAGTTATTCCAAGAAATCAAGTCGTACATGAGCTGATAGTTGATGAGGCGCGTAGCACCGAGTAGGCCATAAGCCATGTATGACGAGATTGAGTGGAATAACTGTTTTATTCTATCCACATTCACTGGATTTTTTTTTTGCAAATTCGATAAAGAAAAACTTTATACAAAACGTCCCACAAAATCATTTCTGCTAGAATGTAAACAAACTGACGAAATGACAGTCGCAATTTGTGAAAAATGCTATAATAATAATTCTTGAAAAATAAAAAAAGATACATTCTTACCATCAAATACTTTTATTCCATATTTTGTTGCTTTTTTTTTTGTATTTTTGGGGCTTTTGTTTTCGAGTCGAGTTTTTATTTCGTCCTCTGTTGGTTCAGAAACATGCTCCGCCATTTTGTTTTTCTCTACTTACGGTATATGAGCTGATATCCTAGTAGTAGAGTAGCTAATCAGAGTACACGATTGCTCATATCCAGTGAATGTGGATAGAATAATAGTCTTTATGTAATGATACACTTTTTTGAGGTATTGCAATATTTAAAATATTTTTGAATAAAATGTAAAATAAAAATATGAAATGTTGACATTTTTACAGAATGTTGACATTCTTTTCATGTATTCGTCATCTATAACATTTATCCATTGTGAGCCAATCCCAGCTGACTTCAGGTGAGAGGCGGGGTAAACCCTGGACAGGGCACCAGTCTGTCATGGGGTTAATGCAGAGAGGCAGTCAGCCATTCACACTCCCATTCACGCCTATGGGCAGTTTAGAGGAGCAATTTGACTTAATCTGCACATGTTTGGACTGAGGGAGGAAACCAGAGCACCCAGAGGAAACCCAAACAGGCACAGGGAGAACATGCAAACTCCTCACAAAAAGGCCCCAGTTGACCAGCAAGTTCGAACCCAGAACCTTTTTGCTATAAGGCAGTGGTGCTAACCAGTTTATATCGCAGCACTGTCAGATTCTCTGGTTGATCATTTATATTAATTTGCTTGCTCTAATACGCTTTTTTTTCCTATTGTTACAACTTACACAAGACGAACACTCCGATATAATCAGATTATTTTGTTATTTTGGAAAATAATGAGATATTTCCTGAAAACTTTCCTCTTTACTTCACACTACTCTTCTTAGTGTTTTTTTTTTTTTTGGTGTAACTCCAGTGTAAAGCATCCTTGGGTTTGTGAAAGGCGCCATATAAATTGAACTTAAAAAAAAAAAAAGGCCTCAGTCAACCATAGACTCAAACTGAGAACCTTCTTGCTGTGAGGCAACAGTGCTATCCATTCCACCACTGTGCCACTTACTAAATAATTTTTAGATAAATTTATTTATACTGAAACCTTGATTATCAGCCAATGCTGATCCTCCTGTACTGTTTTCTTTTTTAAAAAAAAGCTACTAAGCTTTAAAATGTTTTTTAACGGAATAACAAAAAATCACTTGCATTGTCAATATACTGTAATAAAATAGAAAATATAAATGTAGTAAAATCAATCCTAATGAAAGAAAACAATCAAACCTTCTTATATGTTAACACTTCTAGTTCCAAAATACTTTTTTTTTCCAAATTTATTTTTTCATCCATTTCTTACTTCCATATCCAAATCTTTGTTTTTTGTTTTTTTTGTATCAGCCCAATACTAATACTGGGTATTGAATCTAATTTATTTTTACAGACATTAAGTCTCATATTTGTTTTTACAGGCTTTTTTTATGCAACACTATTTTCCTGCCGATTTCTGAGCAAACCCGAATATCATAATCCATATTATATATCACAGAAATGTCTTTAGGTATTATGATATAATATTTTTTTTTGTCATATTCTCTTCACCTAATTATACATTTTGTCCTCTTATGAAGCCGAACAGAGTGGACTAGCAAAGCATGCAAGCTCTCTCTATTTCTTCCCTTTTTTAAGGTCTTTTCTGAGGCTGCGACATGACCTCACACTTCTATATTATAAAACAATTCACAACTTTGTATGAGTTTGAGTAGCGTGTTAGAGGAAATGTTAGCTTTTGTATCGTTTTCATATTTTATTCTCACGACAGCAAACAAAATCTAATCACATCACCCTTGCTCATTCAAATTGGAATGAATTCTTCATGAGGTTGAGAGGTTGGTGTGTGTGTGTGTGCGCGCGTGTGAGTGAGAAATATTTTCATTTCACCAAACGTCCCTATAAATATAGTAATATCTGACAATATTTAATTTGAGTATATTTTCTAGTCCTCTTAGAGAAAGCTATTTTTTCTTTGATTAAATTTTGGTTCAGAGGTTATAATTAGGTGTCGGTGTCGTTACAAGCATTATTTGTAGAGGAGAAATATCTCACAAATATAGAATTGCAAACATAACAAAAATATGTATTAGCCAAACAAATAAAGCAGTTAGTGAAGACATAAGTTGCTTATAAATCTTTTAGTTCAGATCTTTTGTGTTCATACATGATGTATTTTCACCTTGTACCCACTGTACAGTCCACTAATACCCTGACCAGGATAAAGTGGTTACTGAACATGAATGAATGAATGAATGAATGAATGAATGAATGAACATTAAAGCTATTGATGTATGTTGTCTCACAGACATAGACAGCAATTTTATCTTACATGGTTATCACAGTTTTTTGTTTGTTTGGTTGTTGTTTTTTTTAAGCCGCCTTCCTCCTTGTCCTCAGTTCCCTCTGAAATGGATCACAGGGTTAACCAGGGAAATTAAATCAGTGATGTCCAGTAGACCTTGACCTGTACAGTATATTGTCGGCAATGGCACTCATTCATATGCATTAGAAAATACTAAGTAGCAGTTGACATGTATATTTTTGTTTGCTTTTTCAGCTCCTTGTCGCTGAAAGTTGATTTGCTGGTGTCCACGCAGTAACCTTGAGTCATTTATCTTACTTCCAAACAACTGACAAGAAATAGAGCTTCAGATGGATTAAAATAGATATTGCGTACACTGCCCTCCATGATTACTGGCTCCACTTGTAAAGATTAGTAAAATGGGTTAGAAAAAAATCCATCTTTTGGTGAAATAGCTTCATCTCACACTGAAAAAAATGAGAAAAATACAACCTTTAATCGAAATAAATTTATTCAGAGAAAAACAAAACCAAATTTCAACAAAAACACATTTGCCACTACTCTTGGCACCCCTGCATTTAATACTTTGTACAAACTCCCTTCGCCAGTAAAACAGCACTGAGTCTCCGATAACATTGTATAAGGTTGGAGATATAGAGCAGGGCATCTGAGCCCATTCCTCTTTACACAATCTCTCCAGATCATCCAGGGTCCTCGGCCCTCTCTTGCTCTCTCCTCTTCAGCTCAGTCCACAGGTTTTCACTAGGGTTCAGGCCAGGGGACTGAGATGGCCAGGGAAGAAGCTTGATTCTGTGGCTGGATAACCATTTTTATGTTGATTTGGACATACAGTTCAGATCATTGTCCTGCTGGAAGATCCAGTGACGGCCCAGTTTTAGTTTGCTGGCAAAGGCAGCCAGATTTTGATTTAAAATGTCCTGTTATTTCATGGAGTCTGTGATGCCATGTATCATAACAAGGTTTCCAGGGCCTTTGGAGGAAAAACAGCCCCAAAACATCACAGAAATTCCACCATATTTTACAGTTGGGATCGGGTTCTTTTCATTATAGCCATCCTTCTTTTTACACCAAACCCAACTTGAGTGTTTCTTGCAAAAAGCTCCATTTTTGTTACATCAGATCAGAGAACACAGTTCCAGTCAAAGTTGTTGTAGCATTTTGCAAACATCAGGTGCTTACAGTACGTTTATGGTTAATTGACTGAAAAGGCTTTTTTTCTGGCATACCTTCCAAATAATCTGTTGGCATGGAGGTGGAGTCTGATGGTGGTTTTGGAGACTTGGCAACTCCAAGATTTTACTTTTTCTTGTAATTCACCAACAGTGATCCTTTGGGGATTTTTATTTTTATTTTTTTTGCCTCTCTTACCATCCTCCTCACTGTACATGGGGAAAAATAAACTTGGGTCCTCTTCGAGGCAAGTTTACCAGTTCCAGTCGATGTCCACTTTTTTTTTTATTGCCCTAACAGTAGAAATGGACATTTTCAGGTGAGTAGCTATTTTTTTATAACCATTCCCTGAGTTATGAAGATCAACACACTTCTCCTTTATTTTGTTTGTGTGTTCTCTTATCTTTCCCATGTTGATGGATGACTAAGGGAATTTGGCCTCTGTGTCACCTCATATTTGTTCCCCAGTTAATCAGGAAGTCATGGATTACAGCTTGAAAATTCCTCCACACTCCAATCAACTCAAAAATGTACTATTTAAATGGGAAACATGCTTCAGTTACATTGTGTTCACTATAATTTCCAGGGGTGCCGATAATAGTGGCACATGTGTTTTTATTGAAAATAATTATTTCTAGATGAGGGATTTGTTTTTCTCTGAAAAAAATTATTGCAATTAAAAGGTTGGATTTTTCTCATTTTTTTCAGTGTGAGATGAAGCGATTTCACCAAAAGGTGGATTTTTTTCCAACACTTTTTATTAATCTTTACAAGGAGTGCCAGTAATCGTGGAGGACATTGTACATTAAAATGAAATGAAACTACTTGTTTGATGTAATAGTTGAACTGCTTACAGGATACTTTTCTGTTTGCTGGTCAGCATGTCTTTGATTTCATCTTCACAGCCCTGCCAACAGCTTCACTTAGTATTAAGTAAGCAGAATGTATAGGTAGATGCATATATAGATACATGAGACTTTATTTGCCTTAGAGTCTAAAAAAAAAAAAACATTTTTATTTTTTTTAAAAAACATAGCAAGGAAGGTTTTAGACATCTTTAGGCAGACTGAATGCATTTACCATTGTGTTTGCTAAACAGGTGAAATCCTGTATAAGTATGGTTTCTTAAAGTTGTGCTGTCAAATTCTGCTCATTTATTCATTGTCTTCAGTAACTGCCTTATCCTGATCAGGGTTGTTGTGGATCTGAGGTCTAGCCCAGGAACACTGGGCACAATGTGGGAGAATTCACCCCAGATGATACTCCAA
This sequence comes from Neoarius graeffei, assembly GCF_027579695.1. NCBI lineage: Eukaryota > Metazoa > Chordata > Actinopteri > Siluriformes > Ariidae > Neoarius > Neoarius graeffei. Next base: position 66,816,031 of record NC_083576.1, read on the forward strand.
TTCATCACAGGGCACCATTATCACATTCAATCGCATCCCGGGGCAATTTAGCGTATCTATTTTTGCCTGTTTGCCAGAATTCAGGCGCCGTGACATGATAGTTTTCCCATGTTGACACATATATAGTACCCTTCAAAAGTTTGGACACACCTTCTAATTCAATGTTTTTTCTTTATTTTTTTTATTAATTAAAAGACACTTCATGTCTTAAAGTAATGATGGTTGTTTCTCCTTACTTACTTGAGCGGTTCTTGACATAATATGGATTGCTACAGTTGTGGAATAGGGCTATTTACTGTATTTTTATGATTTATTATGTCCTATTCGGGGAAGCTATGGCCTAATGGCTAGAAGAGCAGCTTTGGGACCAAAAGGTTCCTGGTTCAATTCCTTGGACCAGCAGAGTCCTGCTGAAGTGCCCTTGAGCATGGCACCTAACCCCCAACTGCTCCAGCAAGAGTGTTGGTGTATCTAGTGTCTGATGAGCCAAAGAAAAACTGATGATGTGATTATCAGTGGGGCGGCAGTGGTTAGCACTGTCGCCTCACAGCAAGAAGGTCCTGGGTTTGAGTCCAGCAGCTGACGAGAACCTTTCTGTGTGGAGTTTGCATGTCCTCCTCATATCTGCATGGGTTTCCTCCGGGTGCTCCGGTTTGCCCTACATTCCAAAGACATGCAAAAGGCTAATTGGTGGCTCTAAATTGACCATGAGTGTGAATGGTTGTTTGTCTCTATGTGTTAGCCCTGAAATGATCTGGCGACTTGTCCAGGGTGTACCCCACCTCTCGCCCATAGTCAGCTGGGATAGGTTCCAGCTTGCTCATGACCCTGTGCAGGATAAAGCAGCTACAGATAATGGATGGATGGATGATTATCAGTTCGAGTGGTACCTGACTATAACTAACTAACTATGTACTGTTTGATCTCAAACGCATTAAGAAGGCAAGTAATTGCACTAATTAGCTTTTGATGAGGCACATATGTTAATTACAAAGCATTCCAGGTGACTACCTCATGAAGCTAGCATTGGCTAGGATAATGCCAATAGCATGCAAAGCGTCATCAAGGTAAGTGGTGGCTACTTTGAAGAATCTAAAATAAGAAACATACGTTCCATCTGTTATTTCATAGTTTTGATGTCTTCAGTATTGTTCTACAATGTAGAAAATAATCAGGAAGAACCTATGACTGAGTAGGGGTGTCTAAACTTTTGACTGGTACTGTAGGCTTTTCCACTAAAACATTGATTAGCAAAAGTATCAAAGTGTAGTACTGTCTTTTCTGAGAGCAACAGGCCAGAGATCTTTGCTTGTTCAGATCCAGATGATGATTAAATTACAGGTCAGATTACAGTAACCAGTTACAGCGCTGCTGGTTAGCAGCAGGTTGTTTCTGACAGATTGATGATGGGGAACTGCTTCCTCTTTTCCTCTTCCTTCCCTCCCTTTTCTGACCCTCTCCAGATGGGCCACTGGCAGCGCAGGAGCATCAAACTGCCAATACGGCCCATGCCTGCAATGATTAAAGGCCAATGTAATTAGATTGAAGGAAATTAAATTTGGGACTTCCATTCCCCACCATGTCCCACCTCAGATGCGCACAGATGCTCAGACATCATACATGCATACACATATGCACACACCATACAATAGCGCATGCATGAATGAGCAATCACCCCTGTCTGTGTTAAAGATAGAATCAGTCTTGAATTATTCTTGTGAAGGTTTCCACATGGTTATTAAGTATAAAAGCAGTGCTGTGGTGTTATATATGTTTATTGTGTCTATTGGACTTGTATTATAATGATACACTATAGATGACTTTGCCGGCATGTCTAGTGTGATATTAAGTCTAATATCTGATTTAAACATGAAATTCACGTTCCAGCATGAACTCCTTTTACAATAGGTTTTAAGATATGTATGATGTACACAGATTCTAGTGTTTTCATGTGTGTTCTTCATTTTTCAATCATTCATCATTCTTGATGTTAAAAAAGAACAATTTGGAAAGCAGTGTCAGGGGAGCAATGAGGATCTCATTATCATCTCATTATCTCTAGCTGCTTTATCCTGTTCTATAGGGTCGCAGGCAAGCTGGAGCCTATCCCAGCTGACTACGGGCGAAAGGCGGGGTACACCCTGGACAAGTCGCCAGGTCATCACAGGGCTGACACATAGACACAGACAACCATTCACACTCATTCACACCTACGGTCAATTTAGAGCCACCAGTTAACCTAACCTGCATGTCTTTGGACTGTGGGGGAAACCGGAGCACCCGGAGGAAACCCACGCAGACACGGGGAGAACATGCAAACTCCGCACAGAAAGGCCCTCGCCGGCCCCAGGGCTCGAACCCGGACCTTCTTGCTGTGAGGCGACAGCGCTAACCACTACACCACCGTGCCGCCAGCAATGAGGATGTGAATCTTTTTATTTTGTTCAAAACGCTTCAATTTTTGTTACTGTCATCTGAGTCAAATACAGGGTGTTTCAAAAAATTTGATATCATTTCACAATCTAATAACTTTGCCAATTCTCGTTCAGTTGACCTTAAATTTTAACAGCACGTGTGGAAACAGGTCAAAATTTTATGTTTAATGTTTTTTGTTTTTATCTTTTTAGGTATAGAAATGCCATTCACTGGAAAAGAAAAGGCATTTTGTGTGTGTTAGAGTACGCTCGAACACAGTCGAACAAGACTGTGTAGCGTGTATTTATTCTCTAAAAATGCACCAACTGCAATGCAGATTTGGACATGGCACAACAAGTTCAAAGAGGAAGGCTGTTTGTGTGTGTGTGTGTGTGCCATGTCTCAGGCAGCGCGCATATTGAAAATTTGTGAAATCGTTCATAGAATCCACATACCTTTGAATTTCTCATTCAAATTCATCTCATCTCATCTCATTATCTCTAGCCGCTTTATCCTTTTACAGGGTCGCAGGCAAGCTGGAGCCTATCCCAGCTGACTACGGGCGAAAGGCGGGGTACACCCTGGACAAGTCGCCAGGTCATCACAGGGCTGACACATAGACACAGACAACCATTCACACTCACATTCACACCTACGGTCAATTTAGAGTCACCAGTTAACCTAACCTGCATGTCTTTGGACTGTGGGGGAAACCGGAGCACCCGGAGGAAACCCACGCGGACACGGGGAGAACATGCAAACTCCGCACAGAAAGGCCCTCGCCGGCCACGGGGCTCGAACCCGGACCTTCTTGCTGTGAGGCGACAGCGCTAACCACTACACCAGCGTGCCGCCCCTCATTCAAATTTTGAGGAATAAATCTTATATTGCTCAACATTAACCCTGTTCAGTTTCATTTGCTGAGGCTATGTAGTTTCTGGGATATTTACATCTCAAATAATATCACATTTTTTTGAAACACCCTGTACATCTGAGGCAAGTGTGTTGATTGATATCCATTCCATTGGGTTCATTCATTCATTCATTCATTCATTCATCTTCAGCAAGTGTTTTAAGTGTCCCGAGAACACTGGGCGTGAGGTGGGAATACTGTTTTCATCAGAGGGCAAAAGTTCACATCCCCTATGGATTGGGTGTTTTTTTTCCCTTTTTTCTTTTTTTAATGGGGTAAAGGGAAATAATGTATGTAATAAAATTTAAATCTACAGTCTGAACCAACATCATATTTAATGACTTGTAATTTGTAATGTGGAAACTCAGGCTTGGGAAATCAATCATATTTCCCCTAAATCCTAGTGTTCAATTATGATTTATCCAAGTTTCAGTTACACTAGCTTTTTTAATGTGGTTTAAACTGGCTCATGTGTGGGGGAAAACATTTTTAAAAATCCACCAGAAATTAATTCCCGTTGAGGCGAAATCAGGATACACGTCAACTTGGATTGATATAAAACTAGTGTAAATTCCAATCTAACTGTTTAAACATATCAGCTATCCAGCATAATTTAGTGCCACATTTGCAATTAGAAGTCTGTATGGGATTTTTTTTTTTGCTGTTCACACTTGCAAGGAAAAAAATAATCTGTGTCACATACTGTATGAGGAACAAACTCAAATCAGTTCACATTTTTAACCACTTACTTAAAAAAAAAAAGCTGATCCAGACAAGTATTAACCTATTTAGGGGCACTGAAACTGGAAAAGGACAAAAATCTATATTGTGTGTATGTGTGTGTGTGTCTAAGACCTTGAAACGACTGTGATGGACCGATGTCCCGTACAGGGTGTATTCCAGCTTCTCAGCCAGTGTTCTCGGGATCGGCTTCAGATCTGGAATCGTTTAGTAAAGATGGATGCTCTAAGTCAAGTGCACTTTCAGACACTTATTTGGCACAAGTGCGTAAACTTTAGCTAAAAGCACCAGTCTGTGGTTAATGTATCAGGCTGCCATTTTTAATTCAGCTTCTGCCACTTATTTTATTTCCACAGTGATAGATAATGTGCTCGTAGTAGGCCATCTCATTTGCTCCCTTCTTGTCTTACAGAGACAGATGGGCATCTTTTTGGGGAGAGTAGAATAAAGACAGGAAGGGGTGGCGGCTTTATTGCCCCTTTCTCTCTGAAGAGGCAAAGGCAGCAGGTCTGTAGCAGGTCAGATGTCACTGCTGCCTTTGAGTTGAACAAATGACTTAACAACAGCATTTTTTTTTTTGTGACCTACATCCATTTCCTCCTTTTTGAATGGACAAGAGGTGGTCTGGGTGATCAGAGAAAGAAGGGAGGGGTCCTGCAAATTAACGTAAAAGACAAGAGAAGGAAGAGGAATGGGCGGTATATGTGCGTCTGGGAGTTGAATGTTGTGACCTAGTCTGATTTACCAAACCCTTCCTTTAATGAAATTGTTTCAGTGGCAGAGCTGGTAAAAGCTTGTAATGGATTGGGTGCTCTAATGTAATTAAATTACTCTCTTTTCTGAAGAAAGAAACAGAAGAGGGGGAGAGGATGGACGGATGGAGAGAATGAGGGAGGAGGGAAAGAGGGATAGAAAATGCAATTAATATTTACAGAGTTGACAGACGGGGTGGGCCGTGCACTACAGCCAGCCTCCTGTTCTCTCTCCTTATGTCTCACTGGCTTCTCTCTCTTGCTTTACTACTTTTTTCTCCCTCTCTTTTTATATCTTTTACCTTGTTTCCCCATGATGTCTTACAGCAAGATAAATAGAGTGGGATGGTGAGATGCGGGGGGGGGGTATGATGGGCTGCAGCCAGCCAGGCCACTTCTAGTCATTTGCTCCTTGTCCCTGACTGCAGGGAGGACTGTGGAGGTGAGAGCTCTGTGTGTGTCTAGTGTGTGTGCTGGAGTGTCTGGCTCCATCCTGCATACCCCCCTCCACTCCTCCCCTTATTCCTCCACCCTCCTCTCCTCCTCTCCTTCTCTTCCTCCGTGCCCCTCCCTCAGCCCCCACCCACTTGTCTGCAGACCCACCGCTGACTCCTGTCTCTCATCTGCAGGCAACTGGACAGCAACCACATCAGCTGCATTGAAGATGGAGCCTTCCGAGCCCTGCGCGATCTGGAGATACTGTGAGTCCCATTTCCTTTTCTCTCTTCCACATCCTCTTACTTCATTATTCCTTCCTGTTGCTTTATGTGTATGCGTTTGCCTAGTGCTGTATATTGGTGTGTATTTTGCCTTGACTGTCCTCAAAGGACAAAGTGTGTTGCGCGTGAAAGTGCAGCGCACCTGCGGCGGAGAAGCAGCAGCGGTCTCACCTCATCCAATCTGTTGCCACTGCTTGTGTGTGCGTGTGTGCGTGTTGGCGTAATGGCTGTGCGACAGTGAAAGTTGCTCGTTTGTCATCCCATGCTGCATTGTCGTATCACATTGTCGCCTCCACTCAGAATGTTCTGTCCCTATTGACTTTTCTGTGTTGTTCCTAAACACGCAGAGTATTTTGTTCTGCAGTCATCTGTCCGCACATCTGTGTCCCATCGAGACATATCTACTTTCTACTTCAAATCCTACTTTCTATCCACTTCAAATCCTCAGGATCAGTTTAAAGGAAGATCAGTGTTGTTTCCTGTTGCACCATTCTAGCTTGAGTCTTATATCACACTGACAATTCGATCACTTTTACCTCTCTAACTCGCATGTCCCACTAAGCTCAATGAGGATTTGAACTCTCGAACGAATTCCTCGTTAGTGCCATAACATAATTCAGCTTAGGTGGAAACTGCAGTGACACTGAAGATAGCATGTTAAAATCCACAGGATGTGAAAGGAAGGAGAGAGAAGGAGGCGCTGAGCACCACCGCAGCCCCATCCATCAGGCCAGTGGCAGAGCGCTAAGTGCCAGCCTCATCTTCCAAACGAGCTGAGGGGGGGAGGGGGATGGGGGGGCAGGCCTCACCGTCCATTTATCCAGAGTAGACCATGGCACAAGCACTTCATCACTGTTAGGCAGGCCGAAGTTTCTAAGACATTATTGAGGAGCTTAAAAATTGGGAGAGACTGAAGCAGAATGGAGGAGAGAGCGAGAGCAACAGACAGCGATGTGAGACAGGAGACAGGGAGAAAGAAGATGAGCCGATCAGGAATTAGACATATTCTGACCTTTAGATGAAGCATAAAACAGGATGACGGTGACCAAATAGGAGGAAAACGGAAAGGAAGGGGAAAAAAACATGAGTGAAACTGTACAAGTGAGTCAGGAATCAATTTTCATTAATAATACAGAATATCCTCAGATTCCACCAAAGCCCATTAACAAATGCCCAGCCATGGAGAACAGGGAAATATGAATATGCACTGCTCACTGCTGATTGAATCATCCATCCATGTGGTCGTCAGCAGCGGTGTAATGTATCAGATAACCAATCATGATGTGCTAACTCGGTACGTTGTAATCATTCATTCACACCCTATATGCCCTTTTATGCAGGATTTCAGTTAACTGGGTAAAAAATTACCATCAGTTTTGACAGCTTTGTTCCTCACCATGGCAAACTGGAGTGGTAGGCAGTGTTAGGGATGCTCCTCTGAGTATAGTGATGGTGGAAATGGTGTCCATGAACCACATTTGCTGTTTTTATCTCCTGGATTAATGCAGCAGTGTGTCTCAGAGGAAGCTTAATGAGTCCTTTCTCTTCCCAGTGCCATGACTGTGCTGTGACAAGGCTAAAGCTAACCTTCCCTAAAGCTAGAATGGTTTTAGATGGACTATTAAAGGCTAGTCTTGACTACAGCACACTGGGGGTGTCTTGCTATAATGTTGTCCATTTAGGGATCATCTCTGAGCTGATAGTGTGTGTGTGTGTGTGTGTGTGTGTGTGTGTGTGTGTGTGTGTGTGTGTGTATATATATATACATACACACAGTATATAGATTTTGTGGCTATAATTTTTATCGGCCTGAAATATAAACTGGAGGTAATTTAGAAGAGGGACATTAAAATTCAAATTTGCTTTTTAACAATAGACATTGTCAGGAAGCAGCTTTACAGATTTGGATGTAGATGTCGCTCTCTAATGAGAAAGCTTGAGGCGACGGTGGCAAGGACACACTTCCTGAGCTGACTTAAGGAAGCAACCTTTAAAAATAATAATGCAATATATTTATTTAGGATAGCCCAATTACGTGCACAGTTCACAATCTCATAAATTTCCACCATGAACATCTTTTCATACAGTCATGTACACACTAACCTAAGCACGTCTTTGAACTGTGGGAGAAACCGGAGCACCTGGAGGAAACCCACGCAGACGCTGGGAGAATGTGCAAACTCCATACAGAAAGGGCCCCATCGGCCGCTGGGCTTGAACCCAGAACCATCTTGCTGTGAGGCAACAGTACTATCCACTACACCACTATGAGAGGAACCAAACTGTTCTAGGTGCCACTGGATGGATAGTGAGATTATGAATCATCTCATCTCATCTCATTATCTCTAGCCGCTTTATCCTGTCCTACAGGGTCGCAGGCAAGCTGGAGCCTATCCCAGCTGACTACGGGCGAAAGGCGGGGTACACCCTGGACAAGTCGCCAGGTCATCACAGGGCTGACACATAGACACAGACAACCATTCACACTCACATTCACACCTACGCTCAATTTAGAGTCACCAGTTAACCTAACCTGCATGTCTTTGGACTGTGGGGGAAACCGGAGCACCCGGAGGAAACCCACGCGGACATGGGGAGAACATGCAAACTCCGCACAGAAAGGCCCTCGTCGGCCACGGGGCTCGAACCCGGACCTTCTTGCTGTGAGGCGACAGCGCTAACCACCACACCACCATGCCGCCATTATGAATCATAAATAAATAAATTAATAATAATAATAATAATAATGAACTTACAGAAAGTTTAATACCATTCTTTTCGCAGGTATTTAAATCTCTAAACATATTTGAAACAAGGGCTTGTTTTCGTTGGTGAAGAAGTACAAAGATAAAAGATAGGGGAGAAATGCATCAAAGAAATAACCTCCATCTATTAGGTCATATCAGATGTTCAAAGAGTTTCCTTTGATAGCTAAAATCCAAAAGGTCAAACTTTTCAACTAATCACAGCCATCATTAGGATCTGTCTGAATGCAGCGCCTCAGCTTATACCAGGTATTTCATATGTATAGAAACGCTTCAAAATGTCCATAACACCTTTTACCGATTCTGATATGAAGTTACGGAGTCTTGATCCACTACGAGTGCTACGTGTCAAATCCCAGGCCTCTCATACCAACCGCTTGCGTGTGATTTAACGCCTGCCAAGGCTCGCAAAATAAATGATTGACCCTTTCTGGTGATGAATTGTAATTTCTATTTAACATAACTGCGCTAATGATTGAACTAATGACTTCAAAGCTATCTCAGGCTCACTCCCCCCCTGACAGGGCATGCCTTGCATCTCAATGAGCTGGATAAAGTGCTGTGGCCAGCACACTAATGAGTAAAATAGTTCATCTGCAGGGAGGGTGCCTTCGAGAGCCTCAACCTGTGTAACGGATTCATAATCACCCTGAATTTCACATTGTGCTGACTTTTGGGTTTTCAACTAATGGCGTCTTTTTGGTTCATCTGTGATAAGACAGGAATATTTAATCTTACACTTCATATATTTTATTTTACACCAAATTCTGAATGTGTTTTGTTGGGTACTTTTGATGGATTGTAGACACACTGAAAAGTCACGATTCCCACAGAGTTTCTAAATAACCGTGTTCTCTCTGTGTGAAACTTTTCACTGAAAAAAAACGAAAAAAGTTATAATAATAATAATCATCATCTGCAGCTCTTTTTACAACAAGCAGTCATACAGTGTGAAAAAAATCACATTACCAAGGTCATGGTTTGGGAAAACACTCATCGTTTTGAAGTGAAGATAAATTTATGTTAGTAAATGATCCTTTTTTTTGTCAAAACCAATTTACATGGCTCTTTGAAAAGACAAAGAGTGTGTTTAATAATGTGAAATATACCGAGTCGAGGTCAAGAGCGATGCAATATCACCCATGAGTTTGCTTTTTAAACAATAACAGGCGTTTAACGCTGAAATCATAGCCTTCCATTCAAAATATTTATATCTGGTCAATCAGACGTGTTTGGAGAAGGGTGGACTTGACACTGAAAGTAAAGTGAGTTCAAGCACTCGTGTATGAGATTGATTTACATTGAAATTGAAACGCAGGGAGTATATTTTATTTCTAGCGCTGTTATTGTACAAGATTGTAATATCCAGACTGTACAGTGATTGTCAAACTGCACTGCTGTGTATGTTTTATAATACTTTCAAGATGTTAAACTGGGTTTTAGAGGTTTACTCTGCAATAAAAATGGCAGAAACTAATTTTTAATGTGGTGGGTACTTGAGAAAGAGCCCTCAGGTTTCAGACTTGCGTTTGCCCAACCACACATCCATCTACCCGCACACATACAGACGCGCGCACACACACACACACACACACACACACACACACACACAGAGCACTCTGCAGAGCACTGGGACATCTGCATATTTTATAGCCACGTTTGTACAGAAAAAGTCTGGCCCCGAATCAAATGTCAAATCATGTGAATTTTTTTCGCCGTGGCCGTGTCATTTTTTTATGAGGAGGAAAGCGCAGAGACATTTCCGTGCCATATGCCAAAGGTGACCTTCTCTTGTGCCACACATTGACACGAGGCACCAAATTTTCACATTACAGTGAACCTCCCTGTCCAGCCAAATGCTGTCATTTGTCAATGCGCGTGCATTGCATTTTCTTGGCAGCTTGGCACAGACCCCCCTGCTGGAACCAGGATGAGGTTATCATGTGGCAGTCTGTGTCTCTACGGCATAAGCGGCCTCGTTCTATAGTGTTTAATTTAAGTAAGACCTTCCTCTCGTTCTGTTTAAACAGAGGCACTCGGAGCCACGGGTGTCGTGTAACTAGTTTAGAGGAGCGCTTTTTTATTTCACCCATAGTCTATTAGCATTCCATATTATACCAAGCACAGAACGGAAGGGTCTGCTGTCCATCCCAAGCTAAAATCTCAAAGCATTCACACTGAATTGTCTTGGCTAGAGGATCTCGAACTTTTTGCAACCAGGGAGACATTTAACTGTAAAATGAATTCCACAGAATCCCTTAGTACAGATTTATTCCATGGACATCACTATTTACAATAATAGTTTGGATATTTATTGTTGGAGTTTTTATTCCCTAACTTTATAATGATAGAACGCATTATGTTCAAGTTCACCTTATTTATAGGCAGCTTGCATTTGAGCTGTCGAGGTTTGGATTAAATGCATTCAATTCAAAGGAGCAGCCAAATAAGCTAATAATTATTTTTAAAAATGGAATAAATATTAAAACTTGGACAACTCTTGTGTGATTTCCATCACCGTAACTAAATTAAAAAAAAAAAAAAAAACGCTGACCTACTGGCACCTCTTCCTGGACGTCTCTGGAAAATGGATTTTCAGAGAACCAGGGAAACCAAGGTTTGCACATTTGTGTCCAAGTGCAGTTCTGGGGGGAGAAATGAGTCAGCATTTGATTGAAGTCTCAATGTATGACGCAGGACATGTAGTACACTACTTAAGGCGAGGTCATAAAAATAAACAAAACACTTTTTAGCGCAGTTGGTTTGGCTATTTTGATTTTTGCTTTTTTTTTCCCCCACTTTAGAAAAGCCTCCAACTGTGACCTTTTGAATTCAAGGTCCTGAAGAAGTGGACCTTGCACTTTTTAAAGTCCCATGCCCTTTTACCCTAATCATTTCGATTCTTAGAGCCCATGTAAAAAACATTAGTCGTGTTCTGCTCTGCTTAATGCCCTCTCCGCTGGTAGTTACAGAGTGATGGCCCCACTGTGGTTACAGAAAGGGGAGGGTGGAGGGGGTGCGATCAGATATTCCGTGCATCCTTGATTTCCAACTCTAGTTCACCCTCCCAAAAGACAAATCAGTCTTATTCTGCCATGTCTGATTGAAAGGTTGCCTTTTAGTCAATAGAAGGCTTTATGTGACAGACAACAGGCAGGCGAGTGGTGAGAGCTGGGCCCTGGCTAAATGAGGCAACAGATTAGATGAGGGGAGGAGGAGGGGAGCTGTCATTAGCTTCCAAACTGCACTTTCCTGTGCAGGAAATTGCCTTGCCACCACACACGGCCCTGTTGCTTTATCTCTGTTCAGTCTACGCAAAAGCCTGGTTCAGGAAGGGAGCCATGAAATGGTGGCGTCTCAATCGTCGGACCTGCGAGCACAATTAATCAATTGCTCCTGGACACCTGGTGAGAGCAGGAGGAGGGAAATAAAGAGGGAAGGTCTTAGATTTAATCTGTCCTTATTTAAGTAGTAATGGCCTCATCAAAGACTAAACAGGCATCTGTGTGAAGTGTAGGATCTGTTCCTGTTCCTCATCTGAACATCCACGCTCTTAGATGCAGCAATGTGTATTTTTTTTTTTAGCCTCCCACCAAATAGGTGATCTACAGTTAAAACTGTTTTTAGTTAGGACATTCCAAAGAGCAATTCTTGTATAATTATTTTTTCATTTCCCATTTAAACACAAACCACATGCACAGGATTTTGTGTGTCGGATCATGTTTATTTTTTTTTCTGTTTTTCCTCCGAGATTTATTTGAATTAGTCCAACAACATCTGATTGTGGCTTTGTGCTGTAGTCAAAATGCAAATATTTCCATTCCAGCATGGATTCAGTTATACTTCAATAAACGATAGCGCCTGGAGCTGTGGAAACAAACTCCGGAGGTATTTGGAAGGCACGTATCCTCCCTCACCCTATGTTCACACTATCAAGTGGCACGTTGCTCATTTTGCTCATTTATTGTTCTCTTGTGGGTATGGACTCTTCAAAAAAATTTTTCTTTAGTTCTGATGAAAAATGGGAGTAGATACAGTACGTCTTCTAAAACTAATTAGTCAAACACAAATTGATTGTTTAATTTACATTACTTGGTTGGCTTCATATTAGCTTTGCTGGTAGATTAGCAAAGCAAGCTATCTGTACTAGCTTGTGTTATGTGTACTCACCAGAGGCAACAACGATGACTAATGTGATGTCTTGATTTAAATTCATTTGGATGTTGTAGATGACATGATCTCTCATCTCATTATCTCTAGCCGCTTTATCCTTCTACAGGGTCGCAGGCAAGCTGGAGCCTATCCCAGCTGACTACGGGCGAAAGGCGGGGTACACCCTGGACAAGTCGCCAGGTCATCACAGGGCTGACACATAGATGCAGACAACCATTCACATTCACACCTACGGTCAATTTAGAGTCACCAGTTAACCTAACCTGCATGTCTTTGGACTGTGGGGGAAACCGGAGCACCCGGAGGAAACCCACGTGGACACGGGGAGAACATGCAAACTCCGCACAGAAAGGCCCTCGCCGGCCACGGGGCTCAAACCCGGACCTTCTTGCTGTGAGGCGACAGCGCTAACCACTACACCACCATGCTGCCCTAGATGACATGATAAGATTTTTTAAAAATCCATTTAAAGGGATGTTTTGTTGTTGTTGTCGTTGTTTTATGCATTTTTGAATATCAAAGAGTAAATAGGAGCAGCTGTGATTGGGGAACTGAAAAAATGTCGAACAAGACAGATAACGTTTATCACACTGTTGTTCCATCACTGAAATTGTGTACGTAGAAAATGAGCAGTCACTTTGTTGCTCACATTACATTAATTGGATTTAGCGGGCACTCTTATCCAGAACAATGTACAACATACCCAGATCAGCCTGAGGAGCAGTTGGGGGTTCAGTGCCTTGCTCAAGGGCACTTCAGCCATTCCTGCGGGTCCAGGGAATCGAACTGGCAACCTTTTGGTCCCAAAACTGCTTCTCAACTATTAGGCCATGGCTTCCCCCATTAGGGGCAGGCACAGATTGCTAGTGCACCAATTCTGGAAATATCACCTCACATCTCAGGTTTACCATCAAAGATGAAGCGGATGGTAATTATTTGGTGACGAGGTATCGTAAGAGAGATGTGGCCGGGTTCCAGGATCATGAGAAACTTTATCCTTCACCTCCAGACAGCATGAACAAGGAACAGGTAGCCAAAGTTAGCCATGGTTCAGACACACACATACCGTACAAAAGATGAGCAGAGCACTACTGATGAGTCTCAGGTTTTCCCAGCTGTGTGAGGATGTATACGCAGTGTCAGCATCAGACAGACAGCTTCTCGTGTTCTCTCTCTCTCTCTCTTTCTCTGTCTTCCACAAGCCCCTATTTAACCCGCCATCCTTCACACAACAGCCCCTCTCTTATTTCACTTGCCATGTACCCAGGGTCCTCTCCAAGCTCCTCTAATGAGGGAACGGAGAAACCCTGAGAGCACTTGAGACCTCAGCGTCGGCCTTTCTGGGACTGTGGGAAAGCTTTCTTGACATAGCTGAGAAGAAGGGGGAAAAAAGGAGCCAAGAAAGAAAAGGTGTCCTATCGAGAGGTTCCTAGTGTCATTGGAAAGCTACGGGATTGAGAGGCTAATAACTACTCAATCCCATTGACTGCCATGTCAGTAGAGCTTTAAATCAAATAATAAAGTTACATTGTTAAGCTTTGCAGCATGTTATTATTCAGGAATCGCTATTGATTTTATTCCATTTAAGCTCGAATGCACATTCTCAGGAGATATCGTGGATTCATTGATTGTTCCTGGTCACAGCTGAGTTTTCACTACTACAAAAAAAAAAACGATCATGATCAGCCAGTGAGGGGATGTAGAAATTACTCTGTCACTCATATTAATTGCACAGAATAAAGTTAAAAAAAAAAACATGCCACATGTGATTTGTGTTCATTTGGCTAGAACCAAAGTTTGTACACGACCTTGGCGTTGCTTAAAGCTGCTGTGCCTTCAAACAAAGATGTAATACCTGCTTCGACTCAAGGGGTTATCACTCTCATTATGGCTCAAGAGTTGCGGTCAAGAGTTAATCTTCTCTAACTCAGGCTACGAGCACAAAATCCATATAGATTATTTTTATGACAGCTTATTATAGCTGGAACCTGGCCAGTTGAAATACAGATGAGTTGGAGAGCACTACGCCTGTTAGCACAAGCTGTTAGGTACACTTGGAGGGGTTTGGATTGGTTTGTTCCCATATTGCTTTCTGGCTGCATACATCCCTTTGTGCTTTAACAGTATCCTAGCCAAAGCCACAAGAACTTTTTTTTTGTGTGTGTGATTTTTGCTCACTCACCTCTGGAAGAACTTGAGCCAGTGATCACAAGTCTTACTCCTTCCTGCGCAGTTTTTCCCCTGCTATGGTTTAGTGTTGCAGGTTTTAGCAGGGCGTTCCTCTCTTCCTCTCTCGGGCTAGGCCAGATTGTCCACTGCTCTCATCCCTGGAGCCTAGCGCTGGCTCTAAGCTTTTGAGGCCTTGCGTTCCTCTCCTTGGGAGGAGAGAGGTTTTGGTCAATTCTCACAAAGGGTGATTCCTCCTCCCTGTGCGTAATATTTTTTTTTCTTTTTTGTGGAATAACAATAATTTTCCATGCCATTTAGAAGCTTTTTTCTGTATTTTTCCCTCTCTCTTAATAAAGTGTTCCCCTGCTGAGCCATGCCAAAATAAATGTCAAGATTGTCATTAAAATTCCACAGGAATGTTTTGTTTTGGAGGGATTTGCATTCTCTCTCTCTCTCTCTTGCAGTTCAGTCTTGAAGCCATGCTGTTGTTGGGGATGGGGATTTTCCACTGTAGGAATTACGAGTCCAATGTCAGAAACACAGAAACATATTATCCTGTGGTCATATCCATCTTCTCTTCTTGTTTTAAGGGAAGGTTTAAGTCGAATTAGTTGCTTGTGAGTGAAAAGTGCAAGCTTAGCGGCTCCACTAGCACACATCTCTGGCGTCACCTCAGCTCAGCTCTGTGCCACAGTGTTCCCTTTAAAAGGCCTGGACTGTAAAACCTTGGCATCATTTCCCCCCAATGACCCCTAGATTACAAAGCGCAGTCCAACCCCCAAACCCTGACCGAGAAGCTGCAGCATTCAGCATTTTCAGCAGGCAGACAGGAACATTATAGCAGGAGTTGAGAAGACCCAGACCCCACCGTATCTTTCTGCACAGGGTGGGTTTGGGCCCGGTGACTGTAGGATGGCTCGAGTACAAGATTAAGGCAGCTAACTAACACTAATAAGGAGGGCTGCTGCTCTGGCAGGAAGCACAGAAGCCTGCCGGCCATGTTTACAGCTGCACACACCGCTGATGATCTCATTTTAAAGCCGATTACACGCTGCCGTGGACACACACCGATCATGCATTATGTGCACCATGACAGTGCTGGGAACAACTAGCACACACAGTGTTCACATCACACACCGGTGGAGCGAAGAATTACTCCAAATTAGGATGAGATTTTTTTTTTCGATAACGTCTTCATATTTTAGCCACATAGAACATTCCCAATCCTAATATAGACGTAATACAAATCTGTCTTGATATCGCTGCTTGACTTTAGGTTCAACACATCATCTCTTTTGCTTCAACTAAAACTCTGTGCGTCCTCTGCAGGCTACACTGGATCAAGACAAAAGTCTGATCTTTGGTCTCTCTTTTGCTTTCTAGCACTCTCAACAACAACAACATCACCCTCATTCCGCTGTCCAGCTTCAACCACATGCCCAAGCTGCGGACTCTGTGAGTATTGCAGTATATTTACATTCATGTTTATTCATTTGCCAGTAGGCTTGCGGGATATACTGATTTTTCTTTAATTGCAATTTAAGTTCTGATCTAATTTCATTATCCAGATGTGAGATAGGAAAACAAGTAAAAGACAGGAAAACAAACATTTCTACCATTTTAAGTTTAAGAAGAGTAAGGGGGGAGGTGTAATCCTGACATATGATCACCTGTTCAGTCGGGAACTGCTTGCTGGCAGTGGCAATCAGGAAAATTCAGCTGGTTAGTGGAATTTTAAGCGAATCTGCAGTAATGTGCAGTAAACAGTAAAAACATATCAGTATATTTTCAATGCTTGGTTGTCTTATACTCACATGGCTGACTTTTTCACTGTTGATCTGTTGATCAAAATGTTTGAACACGTCTAAGGGCTGACTGGCAAAAAAAAAAACCAAAACCCTTAATTACGTTTATCATCATGAATATAATTTTTAAATTGCTCTATTTGCCACTTTTTTGTGTTTAAGATTTTTATGTCAAAATTTTTATCTTTTACATGCAGCATTGGTTAATATTGGAGAGTTGAAAACATTTGTATAAATCATTCCAGGGTCATATAGAGCTCATCTCCCATTTTATTGCAAAAAAATGAATTTTGGTGTATTTCTATTATGGCATTTAGCAGATGCTCTTATCCAGAGCAACATACAACACATCCAGGGCAGCTTGGGGTTAGGTGCCTTGCTCCAGGGCAATTCAGCCAGTCCTGCTAGGCCAGGGAATTGAACCAGCAATCTTTCTGCCCCCAGGCTGCTTCTCTAACCATTAAGCCATGGCTTCCCCCAAAAGCAGTTTGAGCAATATCTCTGACTAGGGTACTAATGTAAATTGCTGATGTTGCCAGGTCTGGCTATACAGTATAAACAGAATTGCAGTAATAATAATATGAAGAATCGGAATAATAGAGATGATTAAACCATTATACTGCACAGGCCTATTTTCCACTTATTATTATTATTATTCTCATCTCATCTCATTATCTCTAGCCGCTTTATCCTTCTACAGGGTCGCAGGCAAGCTGGAGCCTATCCCAGCTGACTACGGGCGAAAGGCGGGGTACACCCTGGACAAGTCGCCAGGTCATCACAGGGCTGACACATAGACACAGACAACCATTCACACTCACATTCACACCTACGGTCAATTTAGAGTCACCAGTTAACCTAACCTGCATGTCTTTGGACTGTGGGGGAAACCAGAGCACCCAGAGGAAACCCACGCGGACACGGGGAGAACATGCAAACTCCGCACAGAAAGGCCCTTGCCGGCCCCGGGGCTCGAACCCAGGACCTTCTTGCTGTGAGGCGACAGCGCTAACCACTACACCACTGTGCCGCCTGTTATTATTATTATTAATTATTATTATTATATACACAAATAACTGAGCAGTTAAGGGTTAACACTCTTCCTAGTGGGCCTCTTATGCCCCTTTTCCACCAAAGCAGTTCCAGGGCTGGTTCGGGGCCAGTGCTTAGTTTGGAACCGGGTTTTCTGTTTCCACTGACAAAGAACTGGCTCTGGGGCCAGAAAAACCGGTTCCAGACTAGCACCAACTCTCTGCTGGGCCAGAGGGAAGAACTGCTTACGTCAGCGGGGGGGTGGAGTTGTTAAGACCAACAACAATAACAAGACCGCAAAAGATCGCCATTTTTAAGCGACGAGAAGCAGCAGCTGTACAAACGCGAAGTCATCCATTATTATTATTATTATTATTATTGTTGTTGTTGCTGCTGCTGCTTCTTCTGTGTTGTTTTTGCTTCGATATTTGCGCCAAGGTTTATGCAAACGTAGCGACGTAACTGACGTATACAGCGATGTAATGACGTATACAACGACGTAACTGACGTATACAGCGACGTAATGACGTGGCTTCCTTTAGCATCGCGAGCTATGGAAAAGCAAACTGGTTCTCAGCTGGCTCGCAAGTTGAACGAGTTGTGAACCAGCACCAGCACTGGCCCCGAACCAGCCCTGGAACTGATTTGGTGGAAAAGGGGTATTAGTGCCTCTCTAGCAGTCCTACAGTTTGACCTCCCAACCTTTTTAATGACTCGAACTAGATGGAACCTTAAGCACTGAGCTACTGATCATCACTTTCTTAGAGCTTAGAGATTATTGCGTAAGATTTCTGTCAATAGTGTCTTCCTAAAACGCATTACAGATATAATACAGATCTTTGTGGTATACCTATAAAAACCCACACACACATATTTAAACAAACTTATCTTAAATCCCAGAGGCTTCCTTCTGAGCCCTGAGGTTTGGCACTTAGTGGGGAACCCCTAGCTCATCTCTGGGACTTTGGTAATTCTGAGACGTCTGTTTGTGCAGGCGTCGTTGTTTTCACTGCGTTGAGTAAGATGGCTCTGGTACAAACCCATGTCACTATACCACTTTTGTGCTGTCGGATTTAACCCGCAGTTGATGCAAATAATTCCGCGGTGACCAAACCACGCCTGGATGGATCCCATGTGTGCCCACGTCTGTGTATTAGCATGAGATTGGGGTGGCTTTTCTTATGATTTGCATGTGGTGGAGAATAAGGGTTTAGCAGAGATATAAATAAGAGAGGATATCAGTGGTAAGCACTAGTTTTATTGCTCTACGTTTTTGGGGGCACAGACAGTCTGAGCCCCAGAACCCCATAGACCAAGGCACTGTGTGGGCCAGTAGGAAACTGGAACCTTGCCACAGCTCTCTGGAAGCTTTGGTTTTCTCTTCCTCTGAGTATTTATGCAGGGGTCTATGGCTCCAAAGTCACCACACAGTCCTGCCTCAAACAGCCTCCTCTGCATTCATCCAGTCTGGCCACGCTTCCATCCTTCAAGAAGGCTGACAGACTCACCCCCTTGCATGGGGGGATCAAATTTGCTGATGCTCTACTCCCTCGGCTGTATTGAATTATCAGCAGCGAGGCCGTCCCTGCTACCCAGTACCCTCATATCAAATTTTCATCCTTTAATATCCCTACAATCTCGGTATTGAATTTGTTTGCTCGTAAAAACAACTTATTAAATCAAATGTTTAGAGAAGATTGTAATCCCTTTAGTAGGATTGGGGGGATGGCATCAGGTCTCTGATGAAATAGTTTGGCTTACCTCAACCCCACCTCCCCATCCCTCCTCCCCCCATTTTGTCCTCTCCTCCCCAGTCACCAGCGCAGCAACCATTCAATTAGATCAAATGATATCACCCCATGGTGCTCACCATTCAATAACTCAGCCAAATAAAAAGAGTGAGAAGACTCCCATGGCTAGACAAGTAGTCATTTTCTGGGGAGGCTGGTAAATAGACTAGGTGCACAGAGCTACTCTTTTGTGCCTGCTCAGAAGATACACCCCATACACACCTCGGACAGCTGGGATTTGTGCTCTGTGTGCCCTCCATCTCTGTAATCCCGCTCATCCATAATTAATCCGCAGCAACAGGAAGCTGTAAACTAGATTTATAATTGGAAAGGCTCTTGTCCCTATGGTTATCCTCAACGGGCAAATTTGTGACCCCTCCGAAGAAGGATTTTACCTTATTATTCTATTTGTAGGCTTTTGTCAAGGATAGAGCCGTCCTCTTTTGATTTGCTGACACCACTCTTTCTGCATTGTCCCCCTCTGTGGTGTGTAATTGCCCATAGAGGTAGATATTAAGATTGTTGGTTGCATTGGAACAACTCCATATTGGTGGAGACCTTGATGAAATGACACTGTTGGCAAAAGGGAGCAATTTCATCCATGATCTTGTGTCATGGGCAGAAATATTGTGAATCACAAAAGACTCATTGGATTACACAAGTGCTGCAAATGTATTTTTGATATGTAGAGTGGTAAAGGAAATTGCCAGCACTCGCCAATCCATGAACCCAGCAGAACGCTTTGAATTATTTGCTTTGATTTTGGGACATCTCCTCAAATTACACTCCAAATTGTGTTTGATGGTGCTACGTTATATTTTCTTTGGCTGAATCCATTTCATTATGAATAGAATGATGTGAAAACATTCCAGCGCAAATTAAAATGCAGCCCTCAGTATCTCCGTTCAGCATTAGTGAATTCTATTCCAGTCATTACATACTGCTCAGTGATCGTTCATTTACCAGGCAGACGGCCCCGGAAAATAACAATCTCTACTGAGGCGTTTCATATCGATGCCCGTCCCTGTCTTTATTTCATTTATACTCTCTCTCACTCTCCCTTTCAGTCTCATTCTTGCTCCTTCTCTCTGTTCCCTCTTCTGCCTTTCTTCTCCCCATCTCTATTTCTTAACCCTGGAATGCTTGGTTGTATCGTGCCTCAGCTGGAAGTTCCATCCATTATCCATAACCGCTTATCCTGTGCAGGGTCGCAGGCAAGCTGGAGCCTATCCTAGCTGACTATGGGCGAGAGGTGGGGTACACCCTGGACAAGTCACCAGATCATCACAGGGCTGACACATAGACACAGACAACCATTCACATTCACATTCACACCTACAGTCAATTTAGAGTCACCAGTTAACCTAACCTGCATGTCTTTGGACTGTGGGGGAAACCAGAGCACCTGGAGGAAACCCACGCGGACACTGGGAGAACATGCAAACTCCACACAGAAAGGCCCCTGTCGGTCACCGGGCTCAAACCCAGAACCTTCTTTCTGTGAGGCGACAGTGCTAACTACACCTACACTACACCACTATGCCACCTCAACTGGAAGCTACTTTGAATAAAAGTGTCAACCAAACAAGAAAAAAGAGTAAATCTCTGTCTCTGTCTGTCTACGTATCTCTAGCCGTCTGCACTCCAACAACCTGCACTGTGACTGCCACCTGTCGTGGCTCTCTGATTGGCTGCGGCAGAGGCGGGGCCTGGCTCCCTTCACCCAGTGCATGTCCCCCACCCACATGAGAGGCCTCAACGTCCCTGATGTGCAGAAACGAGAATTCATTTGTACAGGTGTGAGACACACACACATAATTTGTCACCAATGAAAGCAGTTGTTCAGTCAATAATGTTTCCGTTCTCTGAAAATACTGCTTATTTTGCACCATCACGAAATGTACATTAAATGATGCATAATGTGCCGTCATTAGCCTGTATAATGTTAAGCAAATATGTTTTTGTTTTCTTACAATGTTCCACGCTTTCTAATAGACCTCATTGTTTAATTGGTGAAAATATTCCCAACCAAGCCTTGGTAATTAAGCCCCTCTGCCTCCCCCTTCTCATTAATCAACTGAGGAATACATTCCAACAACTAAGCAGGAATAATTAAGCAACAGAGAAAGACAATAAAGCAAGAGAGGCTGTATGTGTTGTGATTGTGTTGCTTTATGGAAACTTTTTTGCGCACACATCATGCAGATTTGCCTTTACTATTTACACAATTTCCGTGATGAAAAAAGATCTCCATGTTCTGTCTTTCTTGTGTTTTTCTTGCATTTTATCAACGAATGAGATCTTTCTCTGTCTCTCCTGCCAATTTGATGTTTCCAGGCCCTACTCAGTCCGAGCCGAGGTCTTGTGCTCCCCAAGCGTCCGTCTGTCCTGCCAGCTGCACCTGCAACACCAACTTCGTTGACTGTAGGAGAAAAGGTCTTACCGAAATCCCAGCCAATCTGCCTGAGGGCATCGTAGAAATGTGAGTCTTCCTGCCCATCAAATCAGAATCAGACACACACACACACACACACACACACACACCGCTTGCCACGCACTCTCTATTTCTTTCTCCCTCTCTCTCGCTCTCTCCCTCTTTCAGTCTTTATCTGTCTTGTTCCTTTCTTATCTCTTTCACACTCTCTCGTTCTGCTCTCATTCTTTCGCTCTTTTTTTCTTCCTTGCTCTCTATCTCCAGTGTAGTAAACACATAAAGTCTCTGTGATAATAGCCAGGTTCAGTTCTCATCTCCTGCTGTCATGTAGCGAAGGCCATTAGCGCTGCACTTCACAACCTCATTAGCAGGAGCGTCAAAACTCTGCCGGAGCTGCGGCTTCCTCTGGGTCGAGCTACTCTGGGTCCTTCACATTTTCCTTCGGAGTTCAGGACAATTATGTATACAGCCAAAGAGCTGGAGTCAGGCAAATGAGATCGCTCCTGGACCCTGTTCTAATCAGCAGCCCCGCAGTGGCCTTAACTCAATCACTCACATTCACATACACACGTATAGCCTACAGCTTGGTGACCTATCCACTATCCTATTATCATATACCGGTGTATGTTTCAGACACATTTGAGCTTTTTTTTCTCCCACCACTATGCATTGTCATTAATATGGTAGAAGAACCTTGGATGCACATCAGGCTTCCTGTTCACTACATAGGGGGCAACATAATGATCTTGTGTAACAGTATAGCTATAGACTTCAGTAAGTTGAACTTGTTGAACACTTTTAGCTACTTACAGTACATATCAATATAACCGGAGTGAGTTTTTTCATAATCAGTCAGAAAATTCAAACAGCTACAGTAAAGTGCACCATTAAATGAAGTCCATTTATTCAAGGCCCTTTTCCCAAAAGGTTTTGAAAGTACTGTACATTTCAAATGTGACCTTACATATTCAAATGCAGATTTTTCCTTTTGAATATGTAAACATTTCATGTATTTAAATAGTATATTTAGTCAGACAACCCTTATGGTTACACACACATTCAACAGCATTGGGGAACCGTCAGGGCCTTCTAGGCCTTCAAAGAAGGCCCGAACATATCAGCATTTCAAATGTTATATTTAATTCCTTTCATTCTTTAATTTCTGTCATAATTTCATCATAATTATTCTCTTCTAATTCTAATTTGGCCTCATTTGCTTCAGAAATGAAAGGGCTACTGTCCTGAAAACATTAAAATTGAGTTATCCAATGAGATTTTTTTGTCCCTAGGCTGAGAAGAGTTTAGAGCCGGCTCACTCATTGGTTAGGACTTCATTGCCGGGACAGAAGGCCATGGCAGTGTATGTTTATATAGGAAGTGACAGATGAATTAACCAATCAGATTATGATATAGTGGGAAGGACCAAAAATTTATCGCCCAATGCAAGCTTAACCGCGAGTCAGCGCCGTCAGCGCAGCAGTGAAGTCACCTTCCAGCCGGTGTAGCGTTCATCAGTAGTGATAGCGAATGCTAATAAAGCGGTCAAGCCAGTGCTATCAAGAGCAAGTAGCACAGGTTAACGACTGAGAAACTAAGATTTCTGTCTCCAGACTCTTCTTCCATGCTGCACGTTCACTACAGTATTTTTCACTCAGACTTAAGTATTCATTTCCCTGTGTAATTTACTAAGTTACTTTAAAAATCAACATTGACAACTGCACACAACAGAGCGACCTGGCAGCCTACCGCTAATCTCTCGCAAAATCCCTGTTGCTTTTTTGGTGTGTCTGGCTAAGTTTTGGCTGAGCTCAAGTCCCAGCTCTAATAGTCATGGTTTGCCACTGTTTAACAGTAGTGAGTTTTTTTTTTTTGTGTGTGTGTGTGTGTGTGTGTGTGTGTGTGTGTGTGTGTGTGTGTGTGTGCGTGTGTGCGTGCATGCTGATTGGATTCCCACTAGCTTTGCAGTGTCTCAGCCTGTGTATTTGATATACATATTGATCGTACGGCTCTTGTTTGCACCAAAGGACAGATGCGTAATTGCCCTGATATGTACCGTTCCTCGTCCTGCACTTTCTGCCAATAGTGTATGACCTTTGTGTAACAAACAGTTGCACTAGGCCAGATACATTACTCAAGCAGTGCCTCTGGCCAGAAACAAATAGCGTTAATTGAATGATGTACAGGTCGAACGTCGCTGAGCTTCGGGCTCATTTTGACCGAGCCGTGTTTCCTGTGGCAGCTGCCAGGACTGAATCATGATGCGTACCAGAGGAGATTGAAAACCCAAACCTATTTCCTCTCAGTCTGCACCAGTCTCTCGATCTGCATCAAATGGTGGATGGCTCACTCAGTAATTCACCTGTAGGAGCTTTAACTGCCAGCCTGAGCTCATCCATACAAAAATGAGCCAGGAGTGTGTTTGTATTAGAACAAGCTAGAACTATGCATGCAGACATCTGTATGCAGGCATATCAGACACTCGCTGGCTGTGGTGTGAAAACTGTGCAAACGCTCATCTAAGTTTCCAAATCTGTCATTGCTTAACTCTTGAATATTTTCTATCGTGAATTAGTTAAGTTAGTTAAAGTCCTTCCCACGCCTTACAGTACCTGGTATTCCTAGGCAGTCTCCCACTCAAGTACTAACCAGGCCCAACTCTGTATGTGGCGCATCGGGCGGCGCCGATCTCCGTTTCCATGGCCCTCGGCCTCTCGCCTATTACATAGCTAGGGTTACAGTGGGGGGCTAGTCCTCTGGTAACCACGAGAGTTTAACTCCCCATGCACATCTGTATTGCAGCGTGCCTTGCCACATGGCAATAGGTACCATTTTTATGATGGTCTTTGGTATGACCCGACCGTGAATAGAACTCACGATCTCCCGATCGAGAGGCGGACATGCTACCACTAGGCCACTAGTCGGTCTCTATCGTGAATACTATCATTAAAAACCTTATAATTTCTGCTTTCCAAAGAAATGTATCTGGTTAAGTTCTGTTCAGTACTTTGGGAGTAACGGCAGGTTGAAATTGGTACAACAGAGTTCACTCTCTGCTCGCATGATGTTGGGAAACTGCCAGTGATTTCTGAGTCACGGGAAAGCGGTCAGGCTCTCTCTCTCTCTCTCTCTCTCTCTCCTGATCGGTTTCTGACTGGATTAGTCATGAATATCAATCAGATAACTTTTATAGGGATGTTCTCTCGCTCTCACTGTTTCTGATGAAGTATTCAGCAAAATTTTCCATCTACTAGTTTTGACGTTATGGTTCACAGGAGACTTTGAAGTGAGTTTTCACAGCTTTACCTACTTATTTTTTCAAATTAAACTGATTCCTGTAAATAAATAACTATTTTAGAATATAACTGTAGCTGTTTTGATGAAAAATATTGAGATCCTAGTGGTTGGAATGATATTTTGAAAAACCAGGAATCAGAAACGCGAGTGTCAATTTAATCTCATCTCATCTCATCTCATTATCTCTAGCCGCTTTATCCTGTCCTACAGGGTCGCAGGCAAGCTGGAGCCTATCCCAGCTGACTACGGGCGAAAGGCGGGGTACACCCTGGATAAGTCGCCAGGTCATCACAGGGCTGACACATAGACAACCATTCACACCTACGGTCAATTTAGAGTCACCAGTTAACCTAACCTGCATGTCTTTGGACTGTGGGGGAAACTGGAGCACCCAGAGGAAACCCACGCGGACAACATGTACTGTAAACTCCACACAGAAAGGTCCTCGCCAGCCACGGGGCTCGAACCCGGACCTTCTTGCTGTGAGGCGACAGCGCTAACCACTACACCACCGTGCCGCCCTAGTGTCAATTTCAATTCAATTAATTGGAATTGTTTATTGGATGTGGCTCACACAGTTTTTTCAAGGTTAGCCTTGAAAGCTATGAATATTATCATTTATATTCTGTAATATAAGCACTAATAGGCCCTACTTTTGAGAAATAGAAAGGCCTACAGAGCACAAAGAGGGTATTAGAAATATTCTTTTCTTACTTTTTTTATTGAGTGTACCGAGTTAACTTTTTACCTAATTATCATAATACTAATTAAATACTAATTTGCAAAATTTGTTTTTACTAATTTTTCAAAATTGTATTCAGTATACAGCCATCTATGTGCCCACCAATTTTCATGTACGTAAATATCTTGGAAAAATAGAAACGTTATTAAGAGAAAACATTTGATTTAATTCACTAATGAGACTCATTTTGGACCATGTGATCCTCATACAGAATATTACGTGAGATTTCTAAAAATTAGGCCTTTTTTTTCAATCTTTGATTTTATAATATCTCAAGAAAGGATACAAATATTTTAATTCTGTAAAAATTATGTTGTTCTGCATTCAATTCTGAATTCAAAGAGGCCACTTTCAAGCAATTTGGATTGAATTTGAATTTTCACCTGATATGCCTACTGTATGGTGGAAAGGATGGATTAGGTTTTGGGGAAAAGACACCTGATGCAGACTAATAACTCTGCCTTCAACTTTTTATGATCTTGCACAGGAGTTCCACATCTTTTATACAACACATCACAACACACACACACACACACACACACACACACACACACACACACACACACACACACACAAGCTTAAATGCACAAAAAGTACTTTAACTAACGGACATTAGATTGATATCATGATAACACCATATCCTGCTGTGTAAACAATGCTATATGTTTTCATTTTGTTGTGTTGATCTGCATAGTGATATACATGATGACCTGTCCAGTAATGAACATGTAACCTGTTTTTCTTTTGCAGTCGTCTGGAACAAAACCTGATTAAGAGCATTCCACCTGGGGCCTTCTCTCCATATAAGAAACTGAAAAGAATGTGAGTATTAGCCTCCTTTGCGGAGACAGATCCCGAGAGGGGCATTTACAGCAACCTATGAATAGTAGTGCTGTAAACACAATGTTTGTGTCATTCCTTTTCCTAGCCACATCAGCACTTTCTACCCATTGCACGGCTGCACGATTTCCAATAACCTTGAGTAGGCTGTTGTTTTGTTGTGTTTGTAATTTGGTTACAATCTCATTTTTTTTCCCCTTCGGCATCTATGTAATGCATTGACCTGCCACCTCTGTTTACATTACAGTTGACTATATGACCGCAGAATGTGATTGCAGGGTTCCTGCTGCACGTTGTCTTATTCTACTGTCTGTTAACGTGTTAAAGGAGAACTGAAGTCATTTTTAAACTTGCTTTATTTCTTAATTAATGTTATTCAATTATGTTTTCAGTTTTAGGGACCTTATATCGTGACTCATATTGTCAACTAATTGCAATTAAATATTATACTTATCGGCCTATTCGGTTTTTAGCCATGTTGAATTTAGTTCGTTTGGTCCACGGAAGGTGTCGCTTATCCGTGCGATCTTCACGAGACTTGTGCGAGACTTCAAAACGTGACGTGTCAGCCAGGTGTCAGTGCCGCCATTTTGAAAACTGTTTTCCAAACGAAATATTGCATAAAAACGAGTTTAAATGACGATTACTGAGTACTTTTTTTCAAACTTTCCTGATTGCTATCAGAACAAACAAAACTTCCAGCTTGATTACATCAGCATTCGAAAGAGGGCGCGCACGTCTTTTGACAACGTTGGCAGATGTTGGTCACTTTGATTTCCGCTGTACGTTTTACTTCCGTCCTACGATGTCTCGCACAGGTCTCAACGAATCTCATTTACGGCCATTGCTTTGACATATGGACTGAGATATATTACATAGCGTATTTCAAACACTCATAACTTGCTATAGCAGTGACAAAATAGCGATCAAAAACGCATTCCTATATTTAATAAAATGAGAGAAATAGAATTTTGATAATACAAAATTTTCCTTCAGTTCTCCTTTATAGACAGTTTCAAATGAATCAAACAATTCAAGTCATATTCAGGTATTTATTATTTCAGGAATAAATCACTTCCAGTCAGACTGTTATAGGAAAAATTATCAACAAAGTGGTCGCGTCGTGTGAGGCCATATCCTAAGCTGTTTTTTTTTCTCTTATACTACAGAAGTTTGCCATAAAGCACATTTTTTATTGATTAAAGAACAACTGTTTAACCATTAATAATTACATTTAATTTTGTGGAATGTCCATGAAACAAGTTAGCTCCAGTTTCTCATTTACATCATAGCAGCTAGAAGTATTAATCTCTCTTTCTACTCTCTCTTGAAGTTAATTAACTTTCCACTGTTGGAAACCAAATAGTACAGCTTTACCTCCGAACGTTACAGTACAAAACGCCAACGCTAGGGATTCCTTCCAAAATTGCAAAATAATCCAATTATAGCAGAGTGTTCACCCTGTGTAGGGGAGAGCGGGGAGAGTTGGGACAAGTTTTCAGCTTTTACAGATTGTGTGAAATACTTTACAGGTCACGCCACATTCATATTTCATTAAAGAGTATTTACGATACCCTCTTACCACAACATTAATTTCTCAGCTTGTCACATATACTGGCCTTCAGGCCTCACTTTTTCTGTCATTATTTTATTTTATTTTTTTGCAGGGAGACATGGGACAAAAATAAAATACCTAGCCAACATGTTTAATTTTTATTTATTATCAAAACCTGTAACATACACTACCGTTCAAAAGTTTGGGGTCACTTTGAAATGTCCTTATTTTTGAAAGAAAAGCACTGTTCTTTTCAATGAAGATCACTTTAAACTAATCAGAAATCCACTCTATACATTGCTAATGTGGTAAATGACTATTCTAGCTGCAAATGTCTGGTTTTTGGTGCAATATCTCCATAGGTGTATAGAGGCCCATTTCCAGCAACTCTCACTCCAGTGTTCTAATGGTACAATGTGTTTGCTCATTGCCTCAGAAGGCTAATGGATGATTAGAAAACCCTTGTACAATCATGTTAGCACAGCTGAAAACAGTTGAGCTCTTTAGAGAAGCTATAAAACTGACCTTCCTTTGAGCAGATTGAGGCCAAGTTTACATTAGACCGTATCTGTCTCGTTTTCTTCGCGGATGCACTGTCCGTTTACATTAAAACGCCTGGAAACGCTGGGAAACGGGAATCCGCCAAGGTCCATGTATTCAATCCAGATCGTGTCTGGTCCGGTGCTGTGCAAACATTGAGAATACGCGGATACGCTGTGCTGAGCTCTAGCTGGCGTCGTCATTGGACAACGTCACTGTGACATCCACCTTCCTGATTCGCTGGCGTTGGTCATGTGACGCGACTGCTGAAAAACGGCGCGGACTTCCGCCTTGTATCACCTTTCATTAAAGAGTATAAAAGTATGAAAATACTGCAAATACTGATGCAAATACTGCCCATTGTGTAGTTATGATTGTCTTTAGACTTGCCATCCTTCCACTTGCAAGTGGTAAGTGACGCGCATGCCCGACATGCACTGGGATCACACACACAGCGGCTCAGTCCCGAATCACTGCTTGTGCGCTTCACTCGCGCGTTCTGTGAGCTGCACAGGGCCGGAGTGCGCACCCTCCAGAGGGCACTCGCTGTTCAGGGCGGAGTGATTTGGAGCGCAGGATGCCTGCGGAGCCGAGCGTATCCGTGTATTGGCGTTGCTGTGTGCACGCGAATCGTGTATTGGCATTGCTGTGTGCATGCGAATCGTTTTAAAAACGTTAATCTGATGATCCGCTGATACGGTCTAATGTAAACCCCACCTGAGTTTCTGGAGCATCACATTTGTGGGGTCGATTAAATGCTCAAAATGGCCAGAAAAATGTCTTGACTATATTTTCTATTCAATTTACAACTTATGGTGGTAAATAAAAGTGTGACTTTTCATGGAAAACACAAAATTGTCTGGGTGACCCCAAACTTTTGAACGGTAGTGTATGAGCTGTATGAACACACAATGCTGGTACAGCGATAGAAAAACATCAGTTTACCTAAAACCTGACTCGACTAAACGGTTCCATTCTCAAGAAGGAATGAGATGAGCTTAATCCTCATGCAGGTACACTCCTATATTTTTAACAAAAATTTAAACAATTTTATATTTGTAAACCACAAGAAAAAACCTGCAACATGAACTGTCCCAACTCTCCCCATCTGGGCATTTTGGAAAAAAAAATCCTGAAATGTTTTTCCCCAGAATTTAAGTTGAATAAATAATACTATATCTGGTAACTCTAGGCTCCATGCTTGAATTCCTAACAAATCCCCAATTCACCAGTGTACATTACACCACAGAATGGAGGTGGAGGCAAAGTAGAAAATACTGGACAAATTTTCATCTCATCTCATTATCTCTAGCCGCTTTATCCTGTTCTACAGCGTCGCAGGCAAGCTGGAGCCTATCCCAGCTGACTACGGGCGAAAGGCGGGGTACACCCTGGACAAGTCGCCAGGTCATCACAGGGCTGACACATAGACACAGACAACCATTCACACTCACATTCACACCTACGCTCAATTTGGAGTCACCAGTTAACCTAACCTGCATGTCTTTGGACTGTGGGGGAAACCGGAGCACCCGGAGGAAACCCACGCGGACACGGGGAGAACATGCAAACTCCACACAGAAAGGCCCTCGCCGGCCCCGGGGCTCGAACCCGGACCTTCTTGCTGTGAGGCAACAGTGCTAACCACTACACCACCGTGCCGCCCCTGGACAAATTTTGGTTGAGAAAAATATTGAACTGCACAAACCTTACTGCAGTGTCCAGCTTCCTGGCTCCAAAGGAAGTAGGTTACTCTAAGGGGCAACATCTAATTTCTGATTCTGATAAAACCTGATTGGTTGAAATTCATTTATGGGAATATAAACTGTCCAAGTGTCCCCCATCCCAAGTCTCCCCGCTCTCCCCTAAGTTGGTACAAGAGAAACAAAAGCATATAAGAGTAAGCACATTAATATAAACCTGTGATTTGAATTACTACTATCACTGCTGTTGTAGAAAATGAATCAACACCTCATGACCAATCAGAGAATCCGACAGTGCTGTGATATAAACTGGTTAGCACCATCGCCTCATAGTAAGAATGATCTGAGTTCGAACCTTCTGGTCTGGAGCCTACTGGAGCCTTTCTGTGTGGAGTTTGCATGTTCTCCCCGTGCCTGTTTAGGTTTCCTCCGGGTGCTCCGGTTTCCTCCTACAGTCCAAAGACATGCAGATTAGGTCAACTGGCTACTCTAAATTGTCCGTAGGTGTGAATAAGAGTATGAATGGATGTCTGTCTCTCTGTGTTAGACCTGTGATGGATTGGTGGGTGATCTGCTCAGGGTGATTGGCTCCAGCTTCCCCTGCGACCTGCAGAGGACAAGCAGCATAGATAAGCAATGAATGTGATATAAATGGAATTAATTTTGCACTTTAATATTATATCACTTTCTTCCTAAGCATGTCATTTTTCATGAGTGAAAAAGTAAATGTGGAATACTGTGTCATCATATGTATTAATGGTAACTGAATTGATACTGGACTTATATAGCGCCATTTCCGTGAGTTCAATAGAGCTGGAATCATCGTTTCTCACAGCTGAATTATGAAGGACACAGCTCAACATGGCCGAGTCAAAGGCATATATTATAAAGGCGCGTCTGGCAGCTGCCATACTACTCGTGCTCAGATATTCACACCTATGGGCAATTTAGAGTAGCCAGTTAACTGAACTGCATGTCTTTGGACTGTGGGGGAAACCAGAACACCTGGAGGAAACCCACGCAGACATGGGGAAAACATGCAAACTCCACACAGAAAGGCCCCCGTCAGCCACTGGGCTCGAATCCAGAACCTTCTGGCTGTGAGACGACAGTGCTAACCACTACACCACCGTACTGCCAAATTATGCATATTGTTGATAATAAAAGCAAATATCAGTGGTGGAATCTTTCAGTAACCGGGTTTCCCTTAACCTGCTTATTGCACAGTTTGAAATTGAAAAAAAAAAAATAAGAGTAATGGAAACATGTGAATTTTGAATTTTGCACAAAAAAAAGAGCTGCTTTTGCATACGCTTGCATGAGGTGATTTTTCAGACGGTTCGACAAAGCAACGTTTCACACAACTGAAATGGAACCCCCTTTTTTTTGCATTCGATTAAACACTACCACGGCCGTTGCAGTCAAAATCCTGTGCCAAATATCAGGTTTCTGAGATCCAACTGACTATCACAAGAGGAAAAAACCCAGCTTTAATCACATAATATGACTCAATGGGGCGGCACGGTGGTGTAGTGGTTAGCACTGTCGCCTCACAGCAAGAAGGTCCTGGGTTCGCGGCCGGCGAGGGCCTTTCTGTGTGGAGTTTGCATGTTCTCCCCGTGTCCGTGTGGGTTTCCTCCGGGTGCTCCGGTTTCCCCCACAGTCCAAAGACATGCAGGTTAGGTTAGCTGGTGACTCTAAATTGACCGTAGGTGTGAATGTGAGTGTGAATGGTTGTCTGTGTCTATGTGTCAGCCCTGTGATGACCTGGCGACTTGTCCAGGGTGTACCCCGCCTTTCGCCCGTAGTCAGCTGGGATAGGCTCCAGCTTGCCTGCGACCCTGTAGAACAGGATAAAGCGGCTAGAGATAATGGATGGATGACTCAATGGAAACGCAGACTATTCGCCATTGTGTTTTGTTGACTTTTTTTTTTAATCACTTCTGTTTTGCGCAACTCTGCAATGGAAACCTGGCTAGTGGCCAGTTTAAATGCCATTCCCCTTCTTTCAGCTCAGGGCGTTTGGATTTTAACATGTTTTTGGTGAGAGACAGCTTTATTTTTTAGCCA
Organism: Neoarius graeffei; assembly: GCF_027579695.1. Taxonomy (NCBI): domain Eukaryota; kingdom Metazoa; phylum Chordata; class Actinopteri; order Siluriformes; family Ariidae; genus Neoarius; species Neoarius graeffei. The sequence goes on from NC_083576.1 coordinate 66,848,483, forward strand.
CAGGCATATGTTATAACATCTCTGTTGCCTGTCTGCTTTTCAGAGATCTGAGCAAGAATCAGATTTCAGACATCGCTGATGACGCCTTCAGCGGCCTCCGCTCCCTCACCTCACTGTAAGTATTTTGGCAGGCACACACACACACACACACACACACACACACACACACACACACACACACACACACACACACACACACACACACACACAGGCTCCTTTGCCTCATTTTCAGATTCCTTTGCATTTTGTGCATTTTTCACATCAGTTAATAACTGGCACAGAGAGTCTTTGCAAAAGCCGACACTGATGAGACAGCTGTCGAATAAGAGAAGTAAATCAGCATGTTGGGCAACAGTAGCCTGAGTGTGTGGTGTGTGTATGTGTGTATGTATGCATGCATGTGCATGGACACTGACATCTACCATGGTGTGAACACAGGAGACAGCTCCCGTTTACATTACCTGATCAAGACAGAAAAAGACCTGAGCCGAGCTTCATCCTGTGCATATTAATTTCGTTAGTTCCCGCTCTGTGAGCTCAGCCCTGGCAGCTGGAGCCATGACAGGCCTCAATCTTTCAGTACTCACTTATTTCCTGTGCTGCAATTAAACATGTACTCACTTACACTGGCTATATTTACATTTAAGGATTTCTGTAACCCTGAATTCATTTAGATTGTAGGTTCAGAATGAACTGTTTATAGCATACACCCTGTAGTGTTTCTCGAAATGAGGGGAGAAAAAGGAATGTTTCTTTTGAGAACTAAATGGATGAAATAATACATCTCATTATATTCATCCTGTCGAATAAAACCATTGCAAGCTTGAACATGTTATTGGTTTCATCATAATCTCAACGAGAAACATTGTAATATTGTTACAAAGCAGTTTTATAGAAATCCAGATGTTGCTAAAGCTCTAGACGCATTGGAGGCAAATATATATATATATATATATATATATATATATATATATATAGAGAGAGAGAGAGAGAGAGAGAGAGAGAGAGAGAGAGGATATTGCATGGTTGCATGAAGATATGAAGTTTATTTTTGAGTGGTTAATGTATATTTTGTGAGTGAGCAAAGCAAACGGGTGAAAATTTATTCAGCACGAGAAGATAAACTTCATATTTTCGCGCAACTGTGTAATGTTCTTTATAATATATGGACTCATCCACAAAGAAATACGCAAGTTAATCAAAAGAATTTAAATTTTGAACCGGTTCACCATTTTGACAACGTGCGTCTAGTCAGCGGGAAAACACTGGGAGTGACATCATCGGAGTGAAATATCGGAAATTACGTTACTCAGATCTGTGATGTATTTTGTATGAAAACTGTGAGTTTTTCAACATGAGAAGATAAACTTCATATCTTCAAGCCAACGTATGGTTTTCTTTTTATTATGTAGACACATTCACAAACAAAATGTACCCACATTTATCAAAACAATTCATCAATTTCCTCACAAGTGACATATTGAAATGTATGTCACAGTTGTAGTTCTCCATGTCCCAGATGTAGCTTGTACGAAACATACGAAAATATTAGTGCTGTCAAAAATGTCGCGTTATTAACGCGTTAACTTGACTCAATTTTAACGGCGATAATTTTTTTATCGCGAGATTAACGCTCTGTGACATGATGTAGGTTTTTCATAAGCTTTTGAAACTGCCAGGAACTTGGAACAGAGACTTTGCTTAAAAAAACGATAGCAGCTAGACTGTAATGCCACGCCCCGCACAGCCAGAGTCCTCTGCCCTCCTCCGAAGAGCCACGGTGCCCGGCTTAGGTTTCGTTTTACCCATCGGCGGCTCCAGCCCGACTTTGCAGTGGCTGTGACAAGACGTGTTATGCTCTGCAATTAATAAAAAAAAAAAAAACATTGGTACAACCAGTGTTCGAACTATGCCGATATTTTCGGGGGGGTCCCTTTTTTTCCTTTGGGGGGGTGCTTCCGCTTGTCTCAGAGCGCGGATCTCCATCGCGCGCTCACTTCGGATATGCAAATGCTTCCCGTTACACACGATTGCTATGTCAATAAACATCATTTTGCCAATATTTTAGAGACCCCCCAACATTTCCCAAATCATGTTTTCAAGGGATCTCATGTCTGTTTCAGGGGATCTCGGATCCCCCGAGTACCCCCGTAGTTCGAACGGTGAGCAAGCCCATTCACTTTTTTATGCTGATAAGAGAATTACAATGGTTTTTCATGTGACAAAAATGTGCGATTAAATTGCGATTAATCGCGAGTTAACTATGACAGTCGTGACATTAATCGCGATTAAATATTTTAATCGCTTGACAGCACTAGAAAATATATATTATATATATGGTGACACGGTGGTGTAGTGGTTAGCACTGTCACCTTACAGTAAGAAGGTTCTGGGTTTGAGCCCAGTGACCAATGGGGGCCTTTCTGTGCGGAGTTTGCATGTTGTCCCCGTGTCTGCGTGGGTTTCCTCCGGGTGCTCCGGTTTCCCCCACAGTCCAAAGACATGCAGGTTAGGCTAACTGGTGACTCTAAATTGAGCGTAGTTGTGAGTGTGAATGGTTGTCTGTGTCTATGTGTCAGCCCTGTGATGACCTGGCGACTTGTCCAGGGTGTACCCCGCCTTTCGCCCGTAGTCAGCTGGGATAGGCTCCAGCTTGCCTGCGACCCTGTAGAACAGGATAAAGCGGCTAGAGATAATGAGATGAGTACAGTAAATCGTGCCAGCTTTTTATATCAATTAAAAATATGAGTAATTTTCTGTATTCTGTATATTTCACAATCACCAAAACCATTTTATTTGCAGCTGTTCCTGGATTTTTCCAGAATCTTATGCCATCCTGCTATTACTGGCTTTTAGATATGTGTAGCAGTGCTCACATTCTGAGACTGTAATCAAATGATTTCTGATGGTGCTACAACATTGGCTGTCACATTATGCGTTATAAGCCCTCCAGCCTCAACTCATGACCAAAGAATGCTTTTACAATTTGCATGATGATTATTCCTCTGTTTAACAAAATATGAAAAAGATTATCCACCTCCGTTAAATGGAATAGATAGTTATTTCATTCTCATTCACCTGAACCATTTTATTGTATTCCAACTGCATGTTTTTGGAGTGTTAGTTGATCATTAGGCTGCAAGTTAAGAAAGAGAGAGAGAGAGGTCCAACCCATGAAATGGAATATGTGTAAACAGTCACTGTGAGGAATGTAGTGTGAGGGAAAAGTACAATGTAGTTTGTGTAGGATGATGATTAGACACACAGTGATGAACCTGAGGTGATGTACAGAACTTTCTTTGCTTTGTTTCTGTGTGTACAGGGTGCTGTATGGGAACAAAATTACTGAGATCCCCAAAGGCTTGTTTGATGGCCTTGTCTCCCTGCAACTGCTGTAAGTACTGTTTCTGTCCTATCTGCAGCCAGTAGCAACAGAATAGTGTGTGTGTGTGTGTGTGTGTGTGTGTGTGTGTGTGTGTGTGTGTACTGATCCAGTGCGGACTCTGCGAGAAAGAGATATTTCATTTCCCCCAGCTCCCCTCATAAAAAGAACTCAAGCACAAAGAACAAAAAGAGCATCTTAAAGCCCGCAAACCTTCTCCAACTCTCAAATGGACCGTTTGGACGACTTGTTAGAGGAAGACGCATCGATATTTCTTCTGGTTATTTCTCCTCCTTCTCCTCCTCCTCCTCAGGAGTGTACCTAACATCATTAGCATTTAAATTGGACCTGATTACAAAGCATATCTCTTATGCCTCGTCCTATTGATGTCTACACAGAAACATTGCTCAAACATGATGCCTGTGTTTAGTCGTCTAATTTGAGGAAATCTGTGTGTTTTAACAACCTTGTTTGAGCTGCATCTCGCAATTTGTGACAGTGGGGGTAGTTTGGCTGCTTCCTTGCTCGTGCATCACCGGATCGAGCTGACCAAGGACACGTCATCAAGTTATTATCAGCCAAGTACATGTCGATTCCAGTAATGCTGCCCTGCACTTTTTACTCTTTGCCTTGTTAGCTGCACTAATGAGTCAAATTACCTGTATTTTCACCATTTACATTTTTCTCCCCCTAATGCACTGGTTCTCTAAATGCTCCTCAGCGAGCTGCAGGGGATCCACATTTCTGCTGCATTTCTCCCAGCTGATGCCACAAAAAAGAAAAAAAAACACTTTTTTTTTTTTAGCTCAGAGTGTTCTCAAAATGAACATAAATGTTCCTGAGCATTTCTTGAGCAACTTTTACTAAAGAATAGAGCAGAAATGGTCTAAGAGGAATATCAGGGTCGCCCTATTACTCCTGAATGTTTCGGGGAATAAATGGAGATTTATGAATATATCCCAATTCACCTTGCTATATAAAAATGAAGAATAAATCGAAATGAAATTGTTGTAGGAAAAAGGCATCGGGATCAGACTCAAGAAATTCAGCCAGATTTTGACAAGATTTGGTCATGGCCAACAAATTTCCAGCCTCGGGCCTGAGGATGAATGTCAGGAACAACAAACAGGCTTTGGAGTGTGACGTAATTGAAGAAGAGTGATGTGGCATCTGGAAAGCCCTATGACACCGTGACAAAAACTCTGGCATGTCAGAACACTTTTTCTGTATTTTCTTGCAGAGTTTGACAAATACTACAACATGTTGCTTGACGTTCCTTCTCTAGCCATGATTGAAAATTTCTTGACCCTCCTCCCAGACGACACACAAGGACGTTGTTAATGAAACATGAAGGTGTGCACTGCTGTCAGAAAATAATCCATGACAGCCGGGTATGATGTGAGGTTAATAATTTTTCCAGTTTTTTTTTTTAAATTTCACCTAGAGCACAGCAATTGGTTGAAGTTTTTTTTTTCCTCATTAAAGAACGACACACCATACTTTTTATGTTTTAATGTTGTGGAAAATCTGTAAAACAAGTTAGTTCCTGTTATCGATTATGTTACAGCAACTGAAACATTCATTCATTCCTGTACCAGCCTTTCTTTTTTCTTTCTAGTGAGTTAATGAGGTTAAAAACACACACACACACACACACACACACACACACACACACACACGCACGCACCATGTTACTGAGAAACCAGAAAGCACAAAGTTCTCTGTTGTGAAATTTTGCAGATACTTACAAAGCACTGACCCTGGAGACTCCTTCCATAAATATTAAACAAATGTCTCCATACAGAAAGAAATTTTTAAAAATATTAAAGAAATGAAAAAATTCATGAAATTAAAGAAATGTTAAAGAAATGTCTCGATACATGGCCTTGCTTCTCTAAGCCCATGTTTACATTAGACCGTATCAGCGGATCATCAGATTAACGTTTTTAAAACGATTAGTGTGCACACAGCAACACCAATACACAATTTGTGTGCACACAGCAATACCAATACACGGATACGCTCGGCTCCGCAGGCATCCTGCACTCCAAATCACTCCGCCCTGAACAGCGAGTGCCCTCTGGAGGGTGCGCACTCCGGCCTTGCGCAGCTCACAGAGCACGCGAGTGAAGTGAACAAGCTGTGATTCGGGACTGAGCCGCTGTGTGTGTGATCCCAGCGCATATCACTTAACACTTGCAAGTGGAAGGATGGCAAGCCTAAAGACAATCATAACTACACAATGGGCAGTATTTGCATCAGTATTTGCAGTATTTTCATACTTTTATACTCTTTAATGAAAGGTGATACAAGGCGGAAGTCCGCGCCGTTTTTCAGCAGTTGCGTCACATGACCAACGCCAGCGAATCAGGAAGGTGGATGTCACAGTGACGTTGTCCAATGAGACGCCAGCTAGAGCTCAGCACAGCGTATCCGCGTATTCTGAATGTTTACACAGCACCGGAGCTGACACGATCTGGATTGAATACGTGGACGCTGGCGGATTCCCGTTTCCCAGCGTTTCCAGGTGGTTTAATGTAAACGGACAGTGCATCCGCGAAGAAAACGAGACAGATACGGTCTAATGTAAATGTAGTTTAAAGGTTAGAGAAGCAAGTTTTGCTGGGTTGATTCCCTGTACCAGCAGGGGGAAAAAATGAATGTGTGGGGAGTGAAAGAATAGCACTTTGCACTCTACATTCATGGCTGAAAGGCCCTTGAACAAGGCACCTAACCCCCAAGTGCCCTCTGGGTGCTATAGTGCAGCTGCTCACTTGTATGTGTTCACTGTTTCAGATGGGTTAAATGCAGAAAATACTAATTTCCCCTTGGGAATTAGCAGAGTATTAAAAAGTTGCACCATATTACTGATTTTTAGCTAATCCGGCCATAGGCCAGGTTGGACGAGCTTATGCGATCACGTGTCGTCCATTGTCTGTCCGTCATCCATCGTCATTCGTTCATAATTTACAAAAATTGCTACTCCTCCTACAGGATTGATCAGATTTTAATCAAACTCACATACGATGTTCTTCAGGTGGGTGTGCATAAAAGTTGTCAAGATGGTGGTGTCACCTGTCATATTTATGATTTTATGGGCGTCTGAAATTTTGGGGTGACTTGTCACATTAAACGCTACTCTTCATAAACTGCCAGGACGTTTTCACTGAAACTCACCCAGAAGACTCTAAAGACATATTCTAACAAGAAGACAGAGTCATCTATATCCCCCGCCCTATATACCAACTATATACCAAGTTTCAAGATATTATTTGTCACATTTTTCAAGTTCTGCTGCAGGAAACCAACCCTACCTCTTTACACTGATCTCAGCAGCCCATGGCAAAAGCCCACCGGACCTTTGGTCCAGGTGAGCTAAAAATTAAAATTTCTCACATTTCTTAGTATCAAAAGGCACATATACATTACTTAATCAACACATATACCAATTTTCAAGACCATATCACTCATAGTTTTCAAGTTCTGCTCCAGAAACAAAACCTACCCCTAAGACTAACCTGAGAGACTAAGTCTGAAATTGTTTCCATGGAAAGAGGAAAAATTAAAATTTCTCAAATTTCTTAGTATGAAAAGGCACATCTATATCACCTTGTTAACATGTATACCAAGTTCCAAATCCGTATCATGAATAGTTTTGGATATATGCTCCGGAAACGAATGTTACTCTTAGAAACTAAGTCAAAATCTATTTTTTATGTAACTATTTGAAAAATACTTTTTTTTTTCAAAAATCCAAAATAGCAAAAGGCACAAGTTCACATGTTGCTTGATATGTATACAAAGTTTCATTAAGATATCTTCAGTAGTTTTAAAGATATGGCCCGGAAATGAAAACGTGACCAGACGGACAGACAGCTGGACGGACAGAACCCGTCTCTATATCCCCCGCCAAACTTTGTTTGGGCGGGGAATAACAAGAGTTGTTCACAAGGTGGTGCCACCTGCCATGGATGAGGCTACAGAGAGGTCACGTGCAATTACACGAAAGTCACTACTCCTCCTACAGGAGTGATCAGATTTTGATCAAACTCATATGGAATGTTTCCCAGGTTGGTATGTATAAAAGTTGTCAAGACGGTGGCGCCACCTGTCATATTTAACATTTTATGCGCGTTTGAAAATTTTGGGTAACTCATCACACCAAACACTACTGCTCGTAAACTGCTAGGATATTTTCACTGAAATTCATCCAGAAGACTCTAAAGACATATTCCAGCAAGAATTGTTTACCAGGTGGTGCTACCTGCCATGGATGCGGCTACACAGGGGTCATATGCAATTTCACGTAAATCGCTGCTCCTCCCACAGCATTGATTTCAAACTCACACACAACAACAGTGGTCAGAATGAGGCCATTTATTGAGGAAAATGATCCAATATTACATATCTGTGAGTGGCAAAAGTATGTGAACCTTTGCTTTCAGTATATGATGTGACCCCCTTGTGCAGCAATAACTGTAACTAAACGTTTCCGGTAACTGTTGATCAGTCCTGTACACGAGCTTAGAGGAATTTTAGCCCATTCCTCCATACAGAACAGCTTCAACTCTGGAATGTTGGTGGGTTTCCTCACATGAACTGCTCGCTTCAGGTCTTTCCACAACATTTCGATTGGATTAAGGTCAGGACTTTGACTTGGCCATTCCAAAGCATGAACTTTATTCTTCTTTATCCATTCTTTGGTAGAATGACTTGTGTGCTTAGGGTCATTGTCTTGCTGTCAGGACATCTGTCCATGAACTGAATCTCAAGAGAAGGTGGGTCACCCACCTTCTCTTGAGATTCAGTTCATGGACAGATATCCTGACATTTTCCTTTACAATTCGCTGCTATAATTCAGAATTCATTGTTCCATCAATGATGGCAAGCTGTCCTGGCCCAGATGCAGCAAAACAGGCCCAAACCATGATACTACCACCACCATGTTTCACAGATGGGATAAGGTTCTTATGCTGGAATGCAGAGTTTTCCTTTCTCCAAACATAACCCTTCTCATTTAAACCAAAAAGTTCTATTTTGGTCTCATCCATCCACAAAACATTTTTCCAATAGCCTTCTGGCTTGTCCAACTGATCTTTAGCAAACTGCAGACGAGCAGCAATGTTCTTTTTGGAGAGCAGTGGCTTTCTCCTTGCAACCCTGCCATGCACACCATTGTTGTTCAGTATTCTCCTGATGGTGGACTCATGAACATTAACATTAGCCAATGTGAGAGAGGCCTTCAGTTGCTTAAAAGTTACCCTGGGGTCCTTTGTGATGTCGCCGACTATTACACACCCTGCTCTTGGAGTGATCTTTGTTGGTCGACCACTCCTGGGGAGGGTAACAATGGTCTTGAATTTCCTCAATTTGTACACAATCTGTCTGACTGTGGATTAGTGGAGTCCAAACTCTTTAGAGATGGTTTTATAACCTTTTCCAGCCTGATGAGCATCAACAACGCTTTTTCTGAGGTCCTCAGAAATCTCCTTTGTTCGTGCCATGATGCACTTCCACAAACACATGTTGTGAAGATGAGACTTTGATAGATCCCTGTTCTTTAAATAAAACAGGGTGCCCACTCACACCTGATTGTCATCCCATTCATTGAAAACACCTGACTCTAATTTCACCTTCAAATTAACTGCTAATCCTAGAGGTTCACATACTTTTGCCACTCACAGATATGTAATATTGGATCATTTTCTTCAATAAATAAATGACCAAGTATAATATTTTTGTCTCATTTGTTTAACTGGGTTCTCTTTATCTACTTTTAGGACTTGTGTGAAAATCTGATGATGTTTTAGGTCGTATTTATGCAGAAATATAGAAAATTCTAAAGGATTCACAAACTTTCAAGCACCACTGTGTGTGTGTATATATATATATATATATATATATATATATATATATATATATATATATATGGGTCCGTCTCAGAAACTGGTCTCTCATTTTCTATTTTAACTATTTTTTTTGCATTTATCTAACACTCAATGTTTCTTTTGTCATGTTTAATAAGAATAAAGATAGCATCTTGCTTTATCTGGCCTCCACTGTGGAAATTTTTTTTTGATTACAATTCAAATGCTTTTGTAAAATTGATTTACATATAAAATAACTACATCATGAAGAATTAAAGCCCCTCCTTCACAGATGAGTGAAAATATTGAATAAATTTCCTCTTTTTGATTGCTTGGGTTAAAAATGCCAAGTTATGATGACTGAATTGATTATTCACTTAAATATGAATAATATGATACATTTTGGGGATTTGATATGGCGAAATAGGACACAATGGAAAAATCAAGAACACATTGGAAAGTTCCGCGTGGGTTTCCTCCGGGTGTTCCGGTTTCCCCCACAGTCCAAAGACATGCAGGTTAGGTTAACTGGTGACTCTAAATTGACCGTAGGTGTGAATGTGAGTGTGAATGGTTGTTTGTCTCTATGTGTCAGCCCTGTGATGACCTGGCGACTTGTCCAGGGTGTACCCCGCCTTTCGCCCGTAGTCAGCTGGGATAGGCTCCAGCTTGCCTGCAACCCTGTAGAAGGATAAAGCGGCTAGAGATAATGAGATGAGACATTGGAAAGTTGAGAATAACGGCGGTGGTAAAAGAACAGCGACTGTACCGGCTGAAGGTCGCGCGGGTCTCTGCTGCGGCGCGCGAGCAACCGGACATCACTACCGTACCGGACGGAGTGCGAGACGGGGTCGGGGCAAAATGACTGGCCGTAGATTCTATCAAAAGTTCGATCTAAATTGACCATGGCTGCAAAATATTGGCCAAAAATACGCAAACACTACGAAATATGAAAGTAAGATGAAAAAGAAACATTCTATTGCCTTATACTGCAAGACTAAAACAAAATAAAACTGTCAAAACTCACCGTTTCAGTGATAACGTCCGAACAGATCACCCGCATAACAGAAAGACCGCAAATGGAAGCACGATCAACTTCTAATTGCTGGAGTGGAAAATTCCATTCTACACATGCAAATTGTTAATGTGTGTCCTTCCCCGCACACAAATAACACGCTACGGTAAAAAATAGACCACAACTCATTTTATAGCTCAGAAATTCATACAAGACCAGCTACCATCGTAACATATTCTGTAGAAACATATTCTATACCTCACTTTCAGCTTTCATTTTAAAAAACAAAATCACAGATTTATAACTAAATTTTTATATGGCGTAGTGATTTTAAGTTACTACTTTTGGTGAGGTCGTGACCTTGACCCTGAGGCTTTCCGTTTAGGTCAAAACACACGATCGTATTGGTTTTGGGTTTGCGGAAAATGGAGTTATAACGGTGATCAAATATTTTGCATGATGTTTTATTACGGTTATGATTATTCTGTGAGCGCACCAATCCTTAGGTGTATAAAGTTACAACTTAAAATACAATTAGTGATAACTGTAGACTTTTCAGTGGACTACAACCTTTTTAAGGGAATGCGATGTAGTCAACCATTTATCATGTCCCAGATCAAGCCGCCATTTTTCCACAAATTTGCAGAATTTTTGCCAAATTCTGAATAGAGTATTCACATCAAAGATTTAGTTTTATCTGTATTATTTCTTTCATCATTTTATTTCAAATTAAAACCAACATCACCATTCAAAACCATATAGTTTATTGACTGAGTATATTTAGTGGGGCACCCCCACAGTACCCAGTTTCTGAGACAGACCCATATATATATATATATATATATATACACAGTGAGGCAAAAAAGTATTTAGTCAGTCACCAATTGTGCAAGTTCTCCCACTTAAAAAGATGAGAGAGGCCTGTAATTTTCATCATAGGTACACTTCAACTATGAGAGACAAAATGAGAAAAAAAAAATCCAGAAAATCACATTGTCTGATTTTTAAAGAATTTATTTGCAAATTATGGTGGAAAATAAGTATTTGGTCAATAACAAAAGTTCATCTCAAAACTTTGTTATATACCCTTTGTTGGCAATGACAGAGGTCAAACGTTTTCTGTAAGTCTTCACAAGGTTTTCACACACTGTTGCTGGTATTTTGGCCCATTCCTCCATGCAGATCTCCTCTAGAGCAGTGATGTTTTGGGGCTGTCGCTGGACAACATGGACTTTCAACTCCCTCCAAAGATTTTCTATGGGGTTGAGATCTGGAGACTGGCTAGGCCACTCCAGGACCTTGAAATGCTTCTTACGAAGCCACTCCTTCGTTGCCCGGGCAGTGTGTTTGGGATCACTGTCATGCTGAAAGACCCAGCCACGTTTCATCTTCAATGCCCTTGCTGATGGAAGGAGGTTTTCACTCAAAATCTCACGATACATGGCCCCATTCATTCTTTCCTTTACACGGATCAGTCGTCCTGGTCCCTTTGCAGAAAAACAGCTCCAAAGCATGATGTTTCCACCCCCATGCTTCACAGTAGGTATGGTGTTCTTTGGATGCAACTCAGCATTCTTTCTCCTCCAAACACGACAAGTTGAGTTTTTACGAAAAATATCTATTTTGGTTTCATCTGACCATATGACATTCTCCCAATCCTCTTCTGGATCATCCAAATGCTCTCTAGCAAACTTCAGACGGGCCTGGACATGTACTGGCTTCAGCAGGGGGACACATCTGGCACTGTAGGATTTGAGTCTCTGGTGGTGTAGTGTGTTACTGATGGTAGCCTTTGTTACTTTGGTCCCAGCTCTCTGCAGGTCATTCACTAGGTCCCCCCGTGTGGTTCTGGGATTTTTGCTCACCGTTCTTGTGATCATTTTGACCCCATGGGGTGAGATCTTGCGTGGAGCCCCAGATCGAGGGAGATTATCAGTGGTCTTGTATGTCTTCCATTTTCTAATAATTGCTCCCACAGTTGATTTCTTCACACCAAGCTGCTTACCTATTGCAGATTCAGTCTTCCCAGCCTGGTGCAGGTCTACAATTTTGTTTCTGGTGTCCTTTGACAGCTCTTTGGTCTTGGCCATAGTGGAGTTTGGAGTGTGACTGTTTGAGGTTGTGGACAGGTGTCTTTTATACTGATAACGAGTTCAAACAGGTGCCATTAATACAGGTAACGAGTGGAGGACAGAGGAGCCTCTCAAAGAAGTTGTTACAGGTCTGTGAGAGCCAGAAATCTTGCTTGTTTGTAGGTGACCAAATACTTATTTTACCAAGGAATTTACCAATTAATTCATTAAAAATCCTACAATGTGATTTCCTGGATTCTTTCCCCCCATTCTGTCTCTCATAGTTGAAGTGTACCTATGATGAAAATTACAGGCCTCTCTCATCTTTTTAAGTGGGAGAACTTGCACAATTGGTGACTGACTAAATACTTTTTTGCCCCACTGTGTGTGTGTGTGTATATATATATATATATATATATATATACATACATACACACACACACACACACACACACACAGAGGTGCTTGAAAGTTTGTGAACCCTTTAGAATTTTATATAAACAATTAGCAGCACTTTTTTTACTCAAATATTTTTATTGAATTTTACATGTATCACATATACATACGTGCTCATACATTGTAAATTTTTCAGAGTAATTTAACATAAACATAAACATCCCTCCCCTCCCACTAGCCACACCTACAAACCATGATTCCTGAGGAGTATTATTCCTGGAGTGTTGTAGGGAACTGCTGGAAGTCAAGTATTGAGTCGCAAGATAAATAATAAGAATAAAAGTAAAATAAGTAAATAAACACACAAACGGGACGAATGGATAAAAAAAATAAAATAAATAAACAAAGGTAAATAATTAGGAGGCGGCAAATTTAGACAATGACTGATACAGACACTGTAACTGACAGAAAAAAAAGGAAAGAGGGACAGATATCTCAATCCAACTTAAGGTTCTCAAAGTTTTTCAGGAAAGGTCCCCATACCTTCTGGAACTTCTTGCTCGAGTCACAAACTGAATAGCGAATCTTTTCGAGGTCTAGACAGGACATGATGTCACTTAACCACTGTGCGTGTGTGGGCGGGGCAGCATCCCTCCACCTTAATAGAATCGCACGCCTAGCCAAAAGCGAGGCAAAGGACAGCGTGCGGCTTTTGGTTGGAGTGAGGCTCGTGTCATCTTCACCAGTGGTGCCGAAAAGGGCAATCAGTGGATTCACTGGGTTCTAGCTCAAGATTAAGAATAAGGGACAAGGTTTGGAAAACATCTCTCCAGTATCTTTCCAGGCTTGGACAAGTCCAAAACATGTGAATAAGCGAGGCCTCACCTCTTTTACATTTATCACATAAAGGATCAACGTCTGAGTACATATGAGTTAATTTGGCTTTAGATATATGAGCCCTGTGCACCACCTTAAACTGTAACAGGCAGTGACGTGCACAGAGAGATGTTGTATTTACCAGCCTGAGAATGGAATCCCATACATCGTTTGACAGTTGAAAGTTTAAATCCTGCTCCCAAGCAGTTTTAATTTTGTCCAGAGGAGCCTGTTTTATGCCCATCAGTTTGTCATAAATGACCGATATTAACCCCTTGCGCGATGGATGCAGACCAAGTAACATGTCGGCGGTGGTCGCAGTAGTTGCCCCAGGGAAACTAGCCATCTGAGAATGGAGAAAGTGTCTTGCCTGCAGGTGTCTGAAAAAATGAGTGTTTGGTAGACTAAACTCTTCAGACAGTTGTGCGAATGATGCAAAGCTATTACCAATGAAGAGATCTTTAAATTTCTCTATACCCCTCCCACGCCACTCTTGGAATGCAGAATCAGATAGAGAGAGTTGAAAGAAAGGGTTGGACAGAATAGGACTAAGGAGAGAGAAATCATGTAAACCGAAATGCTTCCCGAACTGAGACCACACCCTCATTGTGTGCCAAACCGTCGGACTATCAGTCCATTTACCTGGGGGGAGAGGGAGCGGCGACCCAAGCAGAGCCAAAATGGAAAGATTTCGGACCGAACTCAACTCCATCCTCACCCATGTTGGACAGTCAGCTCGATCGAGAAAGTGCGACCAGAAAGTAATGCAACGTATATTAGCAGCCCAGTAGTAAAGACAGAAATTAGGCAGCACCATACCTCCATCTTTTTTGGATTTTTGAAGATGGACTTTATTTAGTCTAGGGCGCTTGCCCCTCCATATATAGGCCGCTATGATTGAGTCCAATGAGTCAAAGAAAGATTTGGGAATAAAGATTGGTATAGATTGAAAGAGATATAAAAATTTAGGGAGGATGTTCATTTTAACAGAGTTGATCCGGCCCACCAGGGATGTAGACAGTGGTGACCAGTGCATCAAGCGCTCTTTCACATGATTTAGTAGAGTATAAAAATTTTCTTTAAAGAGATACTTATGTTTCCTTGTAATTGTAACACCAAGGTAGACAAATGTATTTTCCACAATCTTAAAGGGGAGGCTGGTAGCCTGGCAAGCCAGACTAAATGTGAATATTTAGTCTGGCCTCGCTCGTAGACATTTCCGAAGGGTGGGGGTGGAACAACCCGCTGTCTTTCAAACTGTCTCTGTGCGTATAGGCCAACGCTCTGACCAATCAGCGCAACAGTGACTGTGATGTAGTCAGAGCGACAGAAAGCAGTGAGGGAGGCCTTGAAATAAATAATTTTTCAAAATGCTTATTAATTAATAAACAGGTTCTAGATATTAAGAAGTTTGGAGATAATGACCACAAGTTTGGAGTCTGTACCACATACTTAACATACACTCTTATTTTTTTCAAGTGTTTTTCAAGGGTTTGCTTAAACTGTTTTTGAGAGTTTTTATTTTTATTTAGTGGTGTTTGGTGAAATAATTTCCCTTAAATTTAAAATAACGGGAAAATAAGAAACAATCAAAAAGTAATGTTTCAAAGCTGTTTATTAATTCTTCGTACTGCACAAACTAGCCCCATCCTTTTGGCTACGAGCGGAGCCAGCTGGTAGGTCAGACTTTTGCCATAGCCGGTTGGCAAAACAGCGAAAACGTCCTTCTTGAAAAGGAATGAGCGGAGAGCCTCTTCCTGCTCATGTTTCAACGAAAACTCCAAGTCTAATTCTTCTAAAACTGATTCCAAAGCGGAGTCAAACTAGCGCTGTTCACTAGTCGTAGCCATCTTTCCTGTTGTGCTTTCTCCAGCGTCGCACAGCTTTGTCATCACTCCTGCAAAAGCCCGCCCAAAGAATCCAAACAAAAACCTTGCGTTGTGATTGGCGGGCACGATTTGATGCCCGGGGTGTTTTGTTGATATGGTGCGAGGCTAGACCCACTCGCAGGCAAAAAATATTTTTGGCCGCTAGGCGGGTGGGTCTAGTTTACTAGGCTAGGAGGCTGGTATATTTTAAAGCAAGTGCCTCTGTATTCACAGGAAAAAGTTCACTCTTGTGTAACTTTAGTTTATATCCCAAAACCTGGCCAAATTGAGCGAGTAAGGATAGCATGACCGGTAAAGAGGTGTCTGGGTTTGATATAAAAAGTAAAAGATCGTCAGCGTATAGAGACACTTTATGTTCAATTCCTTTCCTCAAAATCCCTGAAATATCCTTGCAGTTACAAAATGCAACTGCTAGAGTCTCTATGGTCAGATCGAAAAGCAATGGGCTTAAAGGGCACCCTTGACGGGTTCCCCTATAAAGATTGAAAGGTTGAGAGCGTTGAGAATTGGTAAGGATAGAAGCAGTTGGGCACGTATATAATAGTTTAACCCACCTAATGTAGTTTGGGCCAAAACCAAATTTTTCCAAAACTGCAAATAAATATTTCCACTCCACATGGTCAAACATTTTCTCTGCATCTAGAGAAAGGACACATTCCGGAACTGCCTCTGAAGGAGAGTACAAAATGTCAAATAAACGAAGAATATTAAAATAAGAATGTCGGTTTTTTACAAAGCCAGTCTGATCCTCTGATATTATTTCTGGTAGTTTGCCTTGCTTGAAAGAATCTGATAACACTAAACATAGATGAGGGGAAAGTAATGAAGAAAATGTTTTGAAAAACTCCGCTGGGAACCCATCAGGTCCAGGGGATTTCCCAGATTGCAATGAGGAGATAGCAGCAGCTACCTTCCCCTGCGATATAGGCTCATCTAACCTAGTCTTATTATCATGGGTAAGTGTGGGGACCTCTAAATGATCTAGGAAATTTTCCATCAGCGTACTGTCATTTGGGAGGTCCGAAGTGTAAAGTCGGGAGTAAAAATTCCTAAATGTGTCGTTGATTTTAGAGGGATCTGAGGTGATGTTACAATCATCCATCTGGATTTTTGTGATGTGCTGTTTTGCTTTAAATCCCTTCAGCTGATTGGCTACCATTTTACCAGATTTGTCGCCATGAACATAGAACAGACTTTTGTTCTGCAATAGTTGCCGTTCAGTTGAATGTGTTGAGAGGAGATCAAATCTAGTTTGGAGTTCCACACGTTTTTTTTTTTTATATAGTTCAGGGTTCTTGATTTGAGCGTATCTTTGATCCACTTCTTTAATTTGAATAGATAGATCTATCCGTTCTTTCTGAGCTCTCTTTTTCATATTTGCGCTAAAAGAAATAGTTTGTCCCCTTAGGTAAGCTTTCAGAGCATCCCAAATGGTCAGGCTGGTGGTTTCAGATGATGCATTTGTATCAAAGAAAAAGGTTATCTGCTCCTCCATAAATTTCACAAAGTTATTATTGGACAGTAAAGTTGAGTTAAAACGCCAATGTCTCTCTGCAACAGGGAGGTCAGGAAGGGTCATGGACAATACCACTGGGGCGTGGTCAGATATCACTATACTCTGATAGTCACAGGAACAGGTAAATGGGATCAAATAATTGTCAACAAGAAAATAGTCAATCCTAGAGTAGGTATGATGAGAATGAGAAAAGAATGAATACTCCCTCTTGTTTGGATTGAGATACCGCCATATTTCTGTGACTCCATAGTCTAAGAAAGACTGAATAAGTGATGCAGATTTAGTCATTATACCAGGGTTAGAAGAAGACCGGTCGAGCACAGGATCGAGCCAACAGTTAAAATCCCCACCAAGTATGAGAGAGTATGAGCTCAGGTCAGGAAGAGAGGAAAAGAAACCTTTTAGAAAACCCACATCATCCACGTTCGGAGCATATACATTGGCAAACACTACCATAGTATTATACAATTTCCCTGAGATAATAATATAGCGACCATTTGTATCTGCTATTACGTTATGGTGTTCAAAGGGAATATTGTGGTTAATAAGAATGGAGACCCCTCTGGCCTTAGCCTGAAAAGTAGAATGAAAATGCTGCCCCACCCAATGCGACATCAGACGCGAACTGTCAGAACCACGAATGTGTGTTTCTTGTAAAAAAGCAACGGCTGTTCCAAATTGCCTGATGTGTGAAAAAAACTCTCCTTTTAACAGGGTGATTTAAACCCTTGACATTCCAGCTCAGAAAATTTAAGGGACTAGCCATTCTCCCTAACAGAGAAGATGGGTAGGTAAGCACAGGTGGTATCAATACTCCAGGTATTGGTCCCAAGATAACATCTCTCATCTCATTATCTCTAGCCGCTTTATCCTGTTCTACAGGGTTGCAGGCAAGCTGGAGCCTATCCCAGCTGACTACGGGCGAAAGGCGGGGTACACCCTGGACAAGTCGCCAGGTCATCACAGGGCTGACACATAGACACAGACAACCATTCACACTCACATTCGCACCTACGGTCAATTTAGAGTCACCAGTTAACCTAACCTGCATGTCTTTGGACTGTGGGGGAAACCGGAGCACCCGGAGGAAACCCACGCAGATATGGGGAGATCATGCAAACTCCGCACAGAAAGGCCCTTGCCGGCCACGGGGCTCGAACCCGGACCTTCTTGCTGTGAGGCAACAGCGCTAACCACTACACCACCGTGCCGCCCCCAAGATAACATCATAAACTCAACACAGAAAGTATGTGTGCAGCCAGGGCTTTTACAGGCTTCCAAAACAGTGTAGGTTCTGAAAAACCCACTCCCCACCCCCCCTTCCCACAACAAGACAGTTGCCAAAGAACATAGCAGCAAGCTCTTCAAAACTTCCATTATCCACCTAACAGAATTCTTCCTGTAGTACCATCTTCAGCTCCCGCATTATTATTCAGAACATAAACTACACTCCTATGTTAACATCTCTTTTTAAGAACACAACCCTATAGGAGGAAAAGCAGCGCCCCAATGGGTCTCATACGTGGCCTTGAATAATGTACAGAAGACTACACATATAAATGGTTACTTTAAAAAAAAATACCAGTGAACTTTACAGTGTTACTCCTACCACGATAGAATAGTCCGTTAAGTTTAAAGAAGAGGAAAGTACTCACACCGCCGCTGCTTTAATTGTCATGGTAACCTTGACTCTGACGGCGGAGGCAGAAAGACCTCGCCGCCAGAAATAAGGAGAAAAACAAAGTATGACAGCGGCCAAACAAAGTAGTTAAGAACCACAATAATCCATCAGCCACAGTCACTAAGCAGTCCTTTATGATGTGTGCGAAACACTTGGGAGGCCATCGACATATCTCCGTGCCTCATCCGCCGATCGCAGCCACTTCCTCTCCCCGCTGGAAAGTGTGATACGGAGCCGAGCGGGGTACAGTAGTGAGGGCTTGAGTCCTCGGTTGTAAAGCTCCGTCATTACTTCCATGTATTCGGCGCGCTGGCTCAAAACTTCTGGGCAGTAATCCTCCACAATACGGATCTGCTGGCCGCAGTAGTCCAGTTTCCCTTTCTGTCTAGCCTCACGAATCAGAAGATCTTTTATCTGGTAACGGTGAAACCGAAGAATGACCGGCCGCGGTCTCTGTCCCGGGGCCGGTTTGGGTGCCAGTGAACGGTGGGCTCTATCGATCTCCAGCGGGGAGGAAAGCATCTCCTTCCCAAAAACCTCACACAGCAGATCAGAGAAGAATTCCGTGGGTCGCCCTCCTTCAGTAGTCTCCGCTAGGCCAAGGATGCGTAGGTTTTGCCGTCTGTTCCGTCCTTCCAGATCGACGACTTTAGCAGTTAGCTTGGAGTTGCTTTCACGGAGGCTGGAGCAGACATTTTCCAGCTCACTGACACTCTGGCTTAGGTCCTCAGAAACAAGCTCGAGTGAACTCAGACGCTGGCCATGTTCTTCTACAGTGGACCGAACTTGGTCGAATTTCGTTTCCAGCAAGCTGAAAGAGGACCTGAAGTCTGTAGCTAATGCCTCACGGTGCTGGTTCAGTAGCGCCGAGATAGCCTCCATCGTTAAGCTAGTCGACGAATCGTCCTTTTTTCTGCCTTTGCCACTCTTTGAAGCCATTTTAAAGTAGGTGCGACTGAAATAAAATAATTGCGCAAATTCTTCAATACTTTGGTTGTGAAATAAATGGTTGAAGGAGTGAAAAAGTTTGAAACGAGCAGCAGCACGTGTGCATTGCGTCTACTCCATGCGGCTGCCACAGGAACTC
Organism: Neoarius graeffei; assembly: GCF_027579695.1. Classification (NCBI taxonomy): domain Eukaryota; kingdom Metazoa; phylum Chordata; class Actinopteri; order Siluriformes; family Ariidae; genus Neoarius; species Neoarius graeffei. The sequence continues at coordinate 66,868,264 of NC_083576.1, forward strand.
TTAGCAGCACTTTTAAAATCTGTCTTAGGTTACATGGAGCGTCCGCTATACAAGTGTTTGATAAATTAACCATTACTATAGAAACGATGGCAAGTTCGAATATGTATTAATTGAAATCTCATCTCATCTCATCTCATTATCTCTAGCCGCTTTATCCTTCTACAGGGTCGCAGGCAAGCTGGAGCCTATCCCAGCTGACTATGGGCGAAAGGCGGGGTACACCCTGGACAAGTCGCCAGGTCATCACAGGGCTGACACATAGACACAGACAACCATTCACACTCACATTCACACCTACGGTCAATTTAGAGTCATCAGTTAACCTAACCTGCATGTCTTTGGACTGTGGGGGAAACCGGAGCACCCGGAGGAAACCCATGCGGACACGGGGAGAACATGCAAACTCCACACAGAAAGGCCCTCGCCGGCCACGGGGCTCGAACCCAGACCTTCTTGCTGTGAGGCAACAGCGCTAACCACTACACCCCCGTGCCGCCCTAATTGAAATCTTTGATTCATATTTCATCTCTGATGCTTAACTCCATTTGAACAGTGGTGGAGAAAATCAAAGCAAAAGAGTTGTCAAAACCTTAATATCTGGAGGTATTGCATTTTTTATTAGGTGAGGTGTCTGCACCTGTGATGACCTGGCGACTTGTCCAGGGTGTACCCCGCCTTTCGCCCGTAGTCAGCTGGGATAGGCTCCAGCTTGCCTGCGACCCTGTAGAACAGGATAAAGCAGCTAGAGATAATGAGATGAGATGAGAATGAGAGGTGTCTGCACTCGCAGTTATTGCAGTGGAGGCTATACATTTTCTAAAAGCTTGTCAGAAAAACTTCTTTAAGGCCTGTTTCACAATCAGGGTGTACTTTTCAGGTCCACAATAGTCCAAAAATCAAACCTCAGATTTTTATGTTTCTCTGCTTACCTTTTGAGACAGAAATGAACTACGCAGAATTTCAGAAATACAGGTCATATACTGGGCATGTTACTTGTGGTGAGAAGAGGCATATCGTGTATTTCTAAAACCAACCACCTTTCTTACAGTCCACAAGCGTAAGGGATGACAATCAGGTGTGAGTGGGCACCCTGTTTTATTTAAAAAACAGGGATCTATCAAAGTCTGATCTTCACAACACATGTTTGTGGAAGTGTATCATGGCACGAACAAAGGAGATTTCTGAGGACCTCAGAAAAAGCGTTGTTGATGCTCATCAGGCTGGAAAAGGTTACAAAACCATCTCTAAAGAGTTTGGACTCCACCAATCCACAGTCAGACAGATTGTGTACAAATGGAGGAAATTCAAGACCATTCTTAGGGCCTCTGCATGCTCTTGCGACAAGGCTTTCGCAGATAGCTTTTCGCAGACAGTTGTAATTTATCGTTGAGCGGGGAGTAATAGGCATGCGCGATGTTATTCACTGCCACAACGCAAAGGGGCGCGAAGTCGTGAAATCGCTAGGAGTAGTTGGTGGATGTGGTTAGTGGAGTGTTTATCCTCCGGTTACTTATAATGACTAGAACTGGAGTCGTGTAGATGTACATACTGTACTTCCTCACTTCCTCGATCAACCGCTCTTCGTGCTGCTCCATCTTCGCTCGTGTTTTTAAAAATGGCGGTCATGAAAACAAACCAAACCGGGAAAGTAGGGAAGCGGAAGTGCGTGTACAGCGGATGTAGAGTGGACCAATCAGAGCCCTCTTGTCTGCGACGCTGTCTGTGAGGCTTCTGTGGTGGTCACAATTTTTGGGAGGTGCGCGCAGAGCGTCTGCGAAGGGGGGGGGCTACGCAGACGCCATCTGCGACGCCATCTGCGAGGACTGCGTTGTCAGCATAAATTGGCCATTACCCTCCCCAGGACTGGTCGACCAACAAAGATTACTCCAAGAGCATGGTGTGTAATAGTCGGCGAGGTCACAAAGGACCCCAGGGTAACTTCTAAGCAACTGAAGGCCTCTTTCACATTGGCTAATGTTAATGTTCATGAGTCCACCATCAGGAGAACATTGAACAACAATGGTGTGCATGGCAGGGTTGCAAGGAGAAAGCCACTGCTCTCCAAGAAGAACATTGCTGCTCGTCTGCAGTTTGCTAAAGATCATGTGGACAAGCCAGAAGGCTATTGGAGAAATGTTTTGTGGACAGATGAGACCAAAATAGAACTTTTTTGGTTGAAATGAGAAGCGTTATGTTTGGAGAAAGGAAAACACTGCATTCCAGCATAAGAACCTTATCCCATCTGTGAAACATGATGGTGGTAGTATCATGGTTTAGGCCTGTTTTGCTGCATCTGGGCCAGGACGGCTTGCCATCATTGATGGAACAATGAATTCTGAATTATACCAGCGAATTCTAAAGGAAAATGTCAGGACATCTGTCCATGAACTGAATCTCAAGAGAAGGTGGGTCATGCAGCAAGACAACGACCCTAAGCACACAAGTCGTTCTACCAAAGAATGGTTAAAGAAGAATAAAGTTAATGTTTTGGAATGGCCAAGTCAAAGTCCTGACCTTAATCCAATGGAAATGTTGTGGAAGGACCTGAAGCGAGCAGTTCATGTGAGGAAACCCACCAACATCCCAGAGTTGAAGCTGTTCTGTACGGAGGAATGGGCTAAAATTCCTCTAAGCCGGTGTGCAGGACTGATCAACAGTTACCGCAAACGTTTAGTTGCAGTTATTGCTGCACAAGGGGGTCACACCAGATACTGAAAGCAAAGGTTCACATACTTTTTTGCAACTCACAGATATGTAATATTGGATCATTTTCCTCAATAAATAAATGACCAAATATAATATTTTTGTCTCATTTGTTTAACCGGGTTCTCTTTATCTACTTTTAGGACTTGTGTGAAAATCTGATGATGTTTTAGGTCATATTTATGCAGAAATATAGAAATTCTCAAGGGTTCACAAACTTTCAAGCACCACTGTATATACTGGACCTAGTTGCAGGAGTGAGTTGGCGCTATTCAAAAAGACAGCCATGATTGTGAAAAAGCCCTTAAACACATCTTATCTTGGCAGTGATGTAGTCTGCTGACAGCAGCCATTTTATAATTTTCTGTGACCTAGTTGTAGGGACATCAGAATCCTCAGGACGACTCCTGAGTTGTTGCGGGTTTATCAGCATTGTTCTTTTAGCCAGTTGAATTGACTTTTAGAATTTTGTAAATGTGACTGTAGGTGTTTGTTGTTCTTCAATGAAGTGTACTGGGAGTATCGAGAACAAATATGGAGTGTTTGGGCATCTCTATGGTGCTTTTGGGAAACACTGCTGTAATGAATTTCACTTGTACAAAGTGAACATCCAAAGGGAACACCTTGCAGCGCTCTTAAAAAATGGTACCTGAAGTGTTTGGTGATGTTTTTTGCCTGGCTTTGCAGTAAATAGGGTTTCCTTGCTTTCTTCCTTTTTGAAATCCCCACACCTAATTAGCTCCCCCAGTGAGCAGGCTAACGATGCGTGCGTTCACTGTGAGACAAAGCCTCATTAGAACGGCTTTCACTAATTAAACACAGGCCCCGTGCTAGTCGACTGTCACGTAGTCTAAGTAAGAGAGACATAGAATACAGGAAACAAAGCAGGTGGAAGGGCAGGGCATCTGGATGTAAACTAGAAAAAGATGCAAATGTGCATCTGGTTTTACTAAAGAACCTGAAAGCGTCAATCTCAGTGTATTAAACTGGATTTTCGGTGATCTAAGTGACTGTGAAATTGAATGTGTGTTATGTATATATTGTGAAATGCCTTCCAGTGAATTGTATTTTTGATACACTGTGGAAATCTGGGCAAAACAAAATGCAGCTTGGGATTTTATTCCGTTCTGGTTTGCAGAAATAGCTTCTTAAGCTGTTTGTGATACTGCACTCCTCTGTACAGTTTGGCATGCCAGAGCAGTGGTATCATGAATTTACAGCATCTCAGACACTGCTGGAGGATCTGGGACAGAAAAGTGCTCAGAGCAAGGCACGCATTGTGCTCAGCCCTGAGAAGAATAAAAAGTCTGTGTGCTTTAAGTTGTCAAAGATTTTGGTGGAACTGCCAGTAAAATGGGCCTTCGAGGTTCCAAACTGGCTGCTTTATTCAGACTTTATTCAGTCTCGCAGGCCAATGTCTAGCTCTGGACCTCACAAGTACTTCATAGCCCCTTTACTTTAAATCCCATAATACAGCACATCCATTCGAAATAGCATGGCTGTGAAGAGAATTCCCTTCACTGTACAACATAACTCAAAGCTCTGGTCTAATCTAAAGGGTGAATAGTAAATTTGATCAATGACAGATGGACTCTGATGCGTATTACGTTAGTGTTTTGTGTTTCGTGTACTCTAGCTGACGGCTCTAACTGAAGGATGAAATGTCTTTTTGTCCACCCAGGCTGCTTAATGCCAACAAGATCAACTGCCTGAGGGTGAACACGTTCAAAGACCTGCAGAGTCTCAATCTGCTCTCTCTCTATGACAACAAGCTGCAGACCATCAGCAAAGGCCTGTTCACCCCACTGCGCTCCATCAAGACCCTGTACGTCTCACACACACACACACACACACACACACACACTTCAGTCCACTTCAGAACCCCACTCTAGTCTCTCAGCAACCTCTGCTGATCAAATTTTACATACACGTCTCCCACACTCTAATCACTTGATTACTTTTTTTTTTTGTGCCGAGAATGGATTGACAAAATAATTAAAGCTATTAATAGCCCAAACATTTTTTTCATACTGAAATATTACAACATTTATTAGGATTTAAAAAAAAATTCTATTGTAATTAAATTATAAAAGTATAAATTATAATTATAATTTTAACTATAATTTTAGAATTTAATTTTAATTATAATTGTAAATTATATTGTATTATCTTTTTTTAAAAATAATATTGTGTTCAATTAAGAATTTTTAAGTCCTCTCTTTCCGCTTTCCTCTTCCTCTGTGTCACATTTTTTTTTTTCCCCTCTCACACTCTTTACCGCCTCAGACATCTTGCTCAGAATCCCTTTATGTGTGACTGCCATCTGAAGTGGCTGGCTGACTACCTGTTTGACAATCCCATCGAGACAAGCGGGGCGCGCTGCAGCCACCCGCGCCGCCTCGCCAACAAGCGCATCAGTCAGATCAAGGGCAAGAAGTTCCGCTGCACAGGTAGACTTAACACACTCACACTCTCTCTCAAACACACACACACACACACAAAGGACTCGTAGGGTTCACTGATTCACGCTGGTGAGTTCAAGGACAAAATCAGAGGTTTGGCAGAATACTTCAGCAATGCCAGCCAACAGCACCACCTAAAATTAAATCGTCCCAGCCAAGCAACATTGGTTACATCCATAAATATACAGATAAGAAACCTAGATACCAGACTTAAAGTTTGCTAGAGTGATAATAGAAGTAAGGGTTTTAGGTTTGAACAGTTTTAAGGGAGTTTTAAGGGTCTAATAATCTAATCTATCAAGCGAATGTAACATAGCAAAAAGTGACTTGCGAGCTGCCCTTTGCTATGTGATGAATGAAGCGTAGTACTGTAATTAGTAACAAGTCAAGTTTCAGAATCGTTTCCAAAGCCCCCACTTGTAATTACGGCTTGAAGGGATGTTTATTTACAATGATGTCGCTCAAGAAGTCCTATTTATAATCATTCTGATTTGAACTAAAATACTGGTTTTGAATACACAGCGTAATAGTTTAGCAAGATTAATTAAGTTAACAAGGTATCTGTCATACTGGGTGGCACGGTGAGCTAGTGGTTAGCACTGTCAACTCACAGCTAAAAGGTTCTAGGTTCGAGCCCAGTGACCGATAGGAGGAGTTTGCATGTTCTCCCCATGTCTGTGTGGGTTTCCTCCGGGTGCTCTGGTTTCCCCCACAGTCCAAAGACACGCAGTTAGGTCAACTGGCTACTCTAAATTGCCCATAGGTGTGGATGGTTGTTTCCCAAGCTCAGAAATGGGAGGGTTGTGGCAGGAAGGGCATCTAGTGTAAAACTACGCTCCAGTTAACGCGACATGTGGATCAATAGGGTCCACATGGCAGCGACCCATTGTAGCAGCAATGAAGTCCAAGACGAATTTCCCTTTGGGGACAATAGAGTGCATCTTATCTTATCTTATGACCCCACATACAGTACATAAGTGGAATAAGCTGGAAAAAGTGAGTGACCAAAGTATCTCATCTCATCTCATCTCATCTCATTATCTCTAGCTGCTTTATCCTGTTCTACAGGGTCGCAGGCAAGCTGGAGCCTATCCCAGCTGACTACGGGCGAAAGGCGGGGTACACCCTGGACAAGTCGCCAGGTCATCACAGGGCTGACACATAGACACAGACAACCATTCACACTCACATTCACACCTACGCTCAATTTAGAGTCACCAGTTAACCTAACCTGCATGTCTTTGGACTGTGGGGGAAACCGGAGCACCCGGAGGAAACCCACGCGGACACGGGGAGAACATGCAAACTCCACACAGAAAGGCCCTCGCCGGCCACGGGGCTCGAACCCAGACCTTCTTGCTGTGAGGCGACAGCGCTAACCACTGCACCACCATGCCGCCCGAGTGACCAAAGTATCTGTTATATTAAATTGCTAATATGTTAACAAGCTAGCGAACATTAGGTGTATGATTTTATCATGTAATCAAAATTAACACGCAAGCTAGGTAACATCTCAAGGTCGTCTTTATGTATTTAATGCTAGGTATCAAGTTTGCTAGCAAGTTAGCTAATGGTAGGTAAACAGTTGTAAATTCTCCTAGCATAACTGAAATGCCTTATAAAATACATAGTCTGCTCTATCAAGCTAACACAGCAAGCTTAAATCAGCAGTGGATATTGGTTAGCTAACGATTCTTCGAAACAAGCAAGGTAACCTATGGAAAAAGCAACAGAATGAATGTTTTACATGGATGTTGTTTTTGTTATATTTGCATCATTTAGACAATTTATATGAAATCATGGAGAGGGCGACCGAGAAAGGCTGCTAGGTGGCTTTGTGTAGGTGACTGCCAAGATTGTGTGTGTGAGAGAGAGAGAGAAAGAAAGAATGTGTGTTTCTTTCCCTGGAGAGGGAGCTGTGTGGCATCCTCAGGCCTTGAGCAGTTCTACATACACACTGCCAGGCTTCAGAGTGCTCATGGGACATCACCAGGATACACAGTAGAAAAGAAAACCGTCAGAATGCATTTTTGAAGGTTCATCAAGATCTGTGGGATGTTGCAGTCATGAAAATGGCCATGAAAGCGAATCGCCCCTGTCGACTGTAGCGAGTGTAGTGCTGTGCGCAACCGCTGCTTGCTTTGATATTAACCCCAGGATTTCCCCTAATTACAGCTCTGCCTGTGTCCCTATAGCAGCACAGTAACAAGCACAGGGGGAGTGCCAACACACACTCAATGCCAAGGGTTTGTGCACGAACCGTCTGTGTGTTTGAGTGTGTGTGTGGGTGTGCACAGCAGCAGAGGGCTTTGCTGTACTCCTTTTATTCTGTGTGTGCCAGTCATGTCTCTGTCTGTTTGTTTGTCTATCTGTCTGTGCCCTTGTGTTGTGGGCAGAGCTATGGTCCCCACCGTAACAGCAGCGGGGAAAGTGATGAATGCTTTTCTCAGCAGCTTCCTGCTCTCTTCCTGGCTGCTCCTCCACCTCTCTCCTCCTCTTCCTCTCCTCCTCTTCCTCTCCACTCCTGGCCCCGGGCCCCCAGGCCCCTGGTGCAGCTGTCTCTTGTGCTTGATCTAACCATGTGCCGCCGCCTACACTCGCCTCACATGGTTCCGTCAAGCACCAGGGACCGCTGGACACACTCGCACGCAGCATGGCATTCTGGGATAGGGCACTTCTCGCCCACCGCAAGGAAGAAGAACAAGGCAGCACTTATCATCTCGAATTCAGGAGATACTATCGAGGACATGTACTACATCTAGGACCTCCTGCCTTAGCAAACATGTCCTGAAAAGGGCTTAAATGTTAAACATGTGTGTCCTGATTTTCCTAACAGCCAGATGTTCCTGGGTCAACAAGACTGGAGTTTTAAGTTCAATTTAACCCGCCGGTTGCAAACTCAATCATGTGACATCATTACTAACTTTTTCTTCGATGACATGTTTGCTATTTCCCCCTTGCAAAGTTGTTATTTCAATGTCTTTCTGTCCAACTGCATTGATAACATTAGTAAGTTCATAATCTTTTGAACATTTGCCCACTGCAAAAAATATACCAGATGTGAGGGAGTGTTGTGGCCTAATTAATTCCCAAGATTATCTCGTAAAATAAAGATTTAGCTACCAGAATTACCATTACTGAACCTTATTTATTGATATGACTCGGATACATGACTTACTTATTTACATTACTCCCTTTTTTATGCCACTTGGTCTAAAATATTGCCTTTAATTACATAATATAATCGTTTAGAAACATTAGCAAAGCTAGCAAGCGTTTCCTCTTATGCTAAATGACTAGGCAAGTTTGCCAAACTATCTATTTCATTGTGTCATCAAATAGTTTACCTAATGCTAGCTAGCTTGCTAGTAAACTGGGATAATATATTTAATTACACAATATACAACCAATAATTTAGAAACATTAAAGCTAGAAAGCTTATAATTGTATGCTAAATGGCTAGATAGTTTGCAACCTAGCTAATATTAGGTAAAATGATTTGCTGTATAAGTAACAATATTAGCCCAGTTTGCTAGCAAGGTAGCTAATGTTAGATAAAATTTTATACCTCACATTAGTCCAGGTTGCCAGCAAGCTCTTTAACGCTAGCTTTTTTTTTTTAAATGGAAATAATAAACAGTTTGCTAGCATAATCTTATTGTACTGTGGAATTCAATTCATTATCTTAAGCCCTGTCCACACGGCAACGGATTCAGGTGAATCTGATAAAATTGTTTATCGTTTCGGCCTGGTGTCCACACGGCACCGGCGTTTTGGGTGCCCCAAAACGAAATCTTTTGAGAACGGGTTCCAGAGTGAAAAAATCTGGCAACGGAGCCGTTGCGAAGTCGTCTGGATGAGTAGAACGGATTTGTTTACGATGACATCACAACCACATGTGCTTCACGCCGGGTAGAAGTGTAACAAACTCGATGCGAGTTGTCAACAAATCCTATAACTTGGTTCATGAAACGCGCTTACAAAATATTTTCACTTTGAATATTTATTGTGTAATGGTGCAAATTGAGAGAGAGAGAGAGAGAGAGAGAGAGAGAGAGAGAGAATAGCCCTTAGGGCAGAGTCAATCCCGCCAGCAAAAATAGGGGAAAAAAAAGGAGCGATCTCACCTCTTTAGATGTTTATTTCGGACCATTAAAGAATTCTGGAGGATATCAGAATGTTGGCGTACCGGCTTCCATCTACCCCCATTCATTCCTCTTGCCGCGTCTCCATTCAAACAACGAGCACGTGATTTAAAGGGTCTATATCCATAGGATAGGGAGTGAGAAAGTGTGTGCGTGTGACAGTGACGGGGATAGTCACTGTGCGCATGCGCAGTTATGCGCATGCATCTACTTCTCTTGTCCTGGTGTCTCCGATGGGACCGTCTTACAGCGCATGTCAGGGGTGGGCAATTATTTTTTCCATGGGGCCACATGAGAAACAGAAAATTTTGTGGAGGGCCGGACCAAATGGCTGAACTAAATTCTGCATGATATTAATTGTATTTCTTTATATAAAGCAGTAAATAACATTGTTTTTACAAGCTGCTAAGACTGGTAAGAGTATGGGGAAAAACAAGGTTGCCTTACAAAAAATGTCATTTATTCAATCAAATTTCCCAAAACAATGGTTAACAAAATGTGAACGTTTGTACCATTTTTTTTCAGTCACATTCACCCCAAAACACAATAAAGACATCACAATATTGTCTTTCTACTCCAAATATCAAGCAAGATACATCATATTATAATAATGATGCCCACATTTGTAGTCTAATCACCTCATTTGGTGTTTTTCAGTTTTTTGGATCTGCTCTCCGCAAACTAAACACACGGCTTTATCTCTGACTTCAGTAAATAAATACTTAGCAGTCCATGTTTTGTTGAAAGCCCTGCATTCGGCATCTACCTTTCTTCTTTTTGCGGACATTTTGGGGGCTAAAGTCTTCTTGTGACCTGCTCCCAACAACGTCGATTCAGTATAGGTATCAGATCTACAGATCGTCTCGGGCGCCTGCTGGTGACGTCACACTATGTGATTGGCTGGACCGTTTGAAGGATGACGTACAAGTTTGTGGTTGGTATGGACAAATTACGGAAGTAGTTATCGCGGGATTAGGTTTTGTGGGATTTCATGTCATGTTCATGTCGCGCGCATTGCGTTTTTGTTGAACACAACTTCAAAATAAAAGCAATGCACATTCAGAAAAGAAAAAAAAAGAAGAAACTGGTTGTACGAATCGCTATTCAGTCCATGCATGAGGTAAAATTAGAAAATACGTTTATTTTGTAATTTCTAATTAACCTTACGCGGGCCGGTCAGAATGAACCAAAGGGCCGGATGCGGCCCGCGGGCCGTAAAATGCCCAGGTCTGGCGCACGTAGTGGTGTGGCATGTGTATTGCATCGTTTTCAGCAAGCGTTGCGTTGCCATATGAACCTGATATTTTACTGATCCGTTGCCCATGTGGACGCGATATTTAAAAAAAAAAATCTCGTTGCTGTTGTCGTGTGGATGTAGCCTTAGTTCAGCAAGCTAGCTAACATTACTTCAAATATTTTAATGTGTAACTGAAGACATTAGCATAGTTTGCTAGGGAGCTAGCTAATATTAGCTAAACTATTTGTTTGTGATTCAGCTAGCAATCAAGCTAGCTAACATTAGTCTAAACACTAGGCTGTGTCATCAAAACCAGTAGCTAATTTTTCAAGCGCGTTAGCTAGCATGACATGAACTATTGTGGTGATGTCGTATGATAGGTTTTGCAAACGGCTAATGAAATTTGCCTTAAGCTAAGGCCTTGTTGATGCACAGACACGCTCAGCAAAGTCCTGTATGCTCATGTAGGACAGTGAAAAAGAGGAGAGGAGGAATAATATAAACAATGCCTGTGGAAAGACATCGGTTATGTGACTGAGATATATCTCAATGAACCAGCGCCTCCTGCTCCCCAGAAACCTCCTCTGTTTTTATGTCAAAACACATCTCAAGAGCAGACCTCCGGCAAGTGACCTCGTGCTGTTCGGTCTGCTTTATCAGCACACGCAGCCGTTCCTCAGAAGAAGATGGATGTTTGTTTAGGACTGAGCATGTGTGGGGAGTTCGTGTTTGTGCATGAGTGTAGGGATGTCTGAGTGTGATGGAGTGTATGAAGATCTGCAGTGTGTTACTGTGATGCACTGTTTAGTTATATGTTTAGATATATATGTGTGTGTGTGTGTCAGTGCAGACAGGTGTTTGTGTAAATAAGCATTATGGCTATTTTCTCATTCTCTTCTTTCTCTCTCTCGCACTCTCTCTCTCTCTGTCCTGTGTGTGTCAGGCTCAGAGGACTATCGGAGTCGTCTAACAGGCGAGTGTTTTCAGGACCTCGTGTGCCCTGAACGCTGTCGCTGTGAGGGTACCGTGGTGGATTGTTCCAACCTCAAACTCACCAGCATCCCTCCTCACCTTCCTGAACACACTACTGATCTGTAAGCAAACACACACACTACGTTTGGAGCCCTGAGGGTCCTCACTTTAAAAACTGCAAATGGTCCAATATTTTTTTTTTCTTTACTCCAAATGTGTTTTCTAAGTACTTCCCATCACCTCATCTAGTATTAGTGTACTTATCGATTTGGCTTGGATGTGTATTTATATGACTTCTAATGTCATTTGTCATCTATTGAACTTATAAATGAAGCTGAAGTCAGTGAGTACACGCTGTGTCAAGAACAAAAGATGACATCAGATAGACACATCACCCCACCTCCCTTCTGTGCCGTACAAACTTGGGCTCCAAGCATTACGTGAATGAAAAGATTTTTATTCTGTCCATATTCCGGTTTTATTGCCGTATCACTGGAACGATTTTACCAATAATTTAAACAGTGAATGGCTCAAACACATACACACAATGAATCTCTTTCACCAACTCACGTAGCTGAGTGAGCACAGTATACAGTAGACTCCATCTTGTTCATGGCTCTTCATGCACTGCGCTGCACCTCTCTGCTCCTCTCTGTCCTGCTTGTCCATTCCCTGTCCCTTTTTTCTCATATCTCATTCTGATCGATGGTGAATGACTGCCACAGGTTTTCCTGGACAGTTAGGCTCACGCTGTGAGCTGTTCCCCTGATGCCGCTCGCCCTTCTGCTCATGTGTAGAGGACACGGCAGGCTTTTCCTTCCGCAGTGCCATCAAGTTCACTCATCAATCACACCCTAGGCCTCCTTCATCTTCTCGATCTGTCTCCTACACCGCATCTATTTCTTCAGCATGCAAGTGCAGCCCAGCTTATGGGAAAGTTAGCTGGCTTTTCTTTTCTTTTCCTTGTCCTTCTTTTTGTCCACATTCTACCATTCATCCATTTCCCTACTGCACTGACGTTCTGATTCACATATTCTGTCATGTAAACATTTCTTCCCCCAATTACTTCAGCTCTCGAAGGTGTTTTGTCAAAATTCTTTTTGGTTCCTGTCATCGTCCTTTTCTTCCTCTGAACTCTGCTATGTCGTCTCGGTGTCACATTTTCTTTCCAATCACAGCAACAGAATTTCTTCCTAAAAGAATACTCCCAACTTTTTTTTTTTTAACTTCATGACTGTCGTCTGAAAAGTAGTCCCCTCACTGAAAGGTTGGACTATACATTTTCCATAACCTGCTGGTTCCACTCCCTTATAGCCTCCAGAACAAAAACTGCCTGCAGAGCAGAGTCAAGGTGTGCTCTAAAATTATTGGCCTCCCCCTCAGGTCACTCTCAACTCTCTGTGAGCAACAGACAGTAAACTCAGCAGGCAGGATTCTTCAGGACCCTTCACATGTCCTGTTCCCTGCGTTTGAGTGGCTCCCCTCAGCACGCCGGCTCCATTGTCTGAGCTGCCGAACACAGAGGAGAAGAGCGACCTTTGTCCCCAGAGTGGTTCAGCTCCTCAACTTTCTGCCATCCTTGTCCCTCTACTCACCCCTCCAGCCCCTTCCCCAGATGCACTCTAACCTGTCTGGTGCACTAACCATCCCCTCTGTACATATACCACATTAAACATAGACTCTGCTGCTATTGAGCCTTCTACCTCATAAACAAATTGCACCACACTGTATTTTTGTATATACTGGGTTTTTATTTTATTTTAATTATCATATTTATACATATTGTACCACTGTACAGTTATTTATCAACATACGTACTGTCACCTTGCACACTGTCATAATTTTTATGTGTAATGTTTGTTTGTTTTGTTTTTTATGATGTTTTTAACTGTACTTCTCTGCGTGCCTTTAAATTGCCCCTCGGGGACAAATAAAGTGTTTTGAATTGAATTGAATATATAAAGCATAATTTACAAATAAATTTGACTGAACAATTAATGAAAAATGTGTTTCACATAAACATAACTTGGCCCAGCAAGTTCCCTTAGAATAGAGGCTTTGCACCATCATGTGACCCCATAGCAACAGTAACTACGCCGACATGACAAGGGGCACGCTTGTCGTGCTTCGTTCAGCCAACTGGGTGTGTCCCCTGTCATGGCGGCGTAGTTACCGTTGCTATGGGGTCATGTGATGGTGCAAAGCCTCTGTTGCATTATAAAGTGAGGTTTGAGGAAACCGTTTTTTGTTTTCAGATGCAATGAAAATACTTAAATATTCCTTGAGTAGCAAAGGACTGAGAGCTGCACGGAGCATATACACGACATCAACATTACACTTCGATCTACAATATAAACATATTAATCAGGAAATTTATAGAATCCACTCAGTCCTTGTCTCTGAGCTCTTGCATCTCTATTTTACTCCATGTTATGAATCATCCTCTCACTATTGAATCATTAACCTCTCTCTCCACCTGCACATCCCTCCATCCCCCGCTCTCTCTCTCTCTTCCTGTCCTCTCCAGGCGCCTAAACGACAATGAAATCTCATCGCTGGACACCATGGGGGCTTTTAAGAAGCTCCCAAACCTTCGGAAGATGTACGCCCCTGTTCATTTCTCCATTTTCACTTTAAGAGCTGGTGTTGTTGGGGGATGGGCTTGTCATTTGGGACATCTGGCTGTGAGTTTTTTGTCAATAACTTTATGCGTGATGAGCCACGTAGGCGGCGTAGATAGAGGAAGCAGCAGAATATTGGGCTGAAATGGGCGAAGGCGCAGTGGGATTTATTGTTTGGCGATATTTGCCACCCACTCTGAAGATGGGAAAAGCAGTGGTCTCTCAGAAAGAAGACCAGTGATTTATCAGGCATGAAATTGCTTATGTTATAGTGCTGTTGAACTCATTACAAATGGGAGTCATCTTAAAGTTCCCCTCCTCATGTTTTACTGGAGCACAGATTGCAATCAGTTAGTGAATCACTAGAATACAGCTGAGATAGCGTGTTGCCAGACGTCATAAATGTGTGCTTAAGAAGCCATTAAATTCGATTCGAACTTGCGATTATGAATTAAGTTAGAACGCTTAAAAATAATAAACCGAACATGTCGTTTAATCCCAAAGCTGTTTTTTTTATTATTTTTACAACTCCAAATGGAAATGTGGGAGATTTAAAGTCAGAGCAGATAAAACTGGTTGACAGGTTTATGTTAATATTTTAAAGTAAGATGCTTGAAGCATGACGACCTCTATTTGTTGTTTCATTCCAGAAACCTGAGTAACAATAAGCTGCGGGAGATTCGGGAGGGTGTGTTCGATGGCGCTGGCAGCATCCTTGAGCTCCTACTCACTGGAAACAAGCTACAGGCTGTCCACGGGCGCATGTTCAGAGGCCTGAGTGGCCTCAAAACCCTGTGAGTCAGGTCCCATCTTCCCATTATCCCTTCCTAACCCTGTGCAATGGCTTTAGTTTCAGTATAAATACACACAAGGGGCCACAAAATGACTTCCAAGTTCACTATTTCATAAAGTTCCCAAGCTCTGGAAACATGGGCTTCTCCAGTTGTTGGTAAAATCTAGAGTCCAGTCCACGTCTTTCGCTAGAATAGCTGAATGATCAGCAAAACAGGTTTCACTGATGAGATCTAAAGAGGATTTTAACCACGCAAAACAAATCCTGGGTTCCTGTCACAAGCAGCACACTGCGACATCAAAGATGCTAAAATAATGCGTCTCATGGAGCCTGGGAGTTTGGAATGGCCTTGCTAAGCTCTGCTGTCCATCTAATTAGCCAAATTGGAGAGAGAGGAGTGCGTAGGAGCAAATGAATGGAATCATGCTTCAGCAGTATTGAATTTCGTGGCTTTTAAATCCCAGGAACATGACGCCTAAATTAAGTTTGCCTGTCTCAGGTCCCTGTTTGTCAGGGTCTAATGCGGAATTTGCTGCTTTCACATTTGCGTCCCAACAGCCTCTGGTTTGCATTTAGCCCATTTGTGCAGCTGGGCTTCTTTTCGATGCCCTGGTTATTTTTGACCACTTGAGTTTTTCCTTTGCATTTTATTTGCTAGATGCTTTTATCCAAAGCTACCTAAAAGTCCATCCATCCATTATCTGTAGCCGCTTATCGTGTCCTACAGGGTCGCAGGCAAGCTGGAGCCTATCCCAGCTGACTACGGGCGAGAGGCGGGGTACACCCTGGACAAGTCACCAGGTCATCACAGGGCTGACACATAGACACAGACAACCATTCACACTCACATTCACACCTACGGTCAATTTAGAGTCACCAGTTAACCTAACCTGCATGTCTTTGGACTGTGGGGGAAACCGGAGCACCCGGAGGAAACCCACGCGGACACAGGGAGACTCCACACAGAAAGGCCCTCGCCGGCCACGGGGCTCGAACCCAGACCTTCTTGCTGTGAGGCGACAGTGCTAACCACTACACCACCATGCCGCCCAGAGATGAAAATCTCATCAGGATTTTCAAGTCAGTATAATTAACAGTTATTCCATGAAATCAAGTCGTACATGAGCTGATAGCCAACGAGGGGTGTAGCACTGAGTCAGCTGTAAACCATATATGACGAGATTGAGTGGAATAACTGATTTATTCTTTCCACATTCACTGGATTTTGAGAAACAGAGGTTTTTTTTGCAAATTTGATAAATAAAAACTTTATCCAAAACGTCCAACAAAATCATTTCCACTTAGAATGTACCGTAAACTAATCGTCAAAATGACAGTAGCAATTTGTGAAAAATGCGATAATAATAAGTCTTGAAAAAATTATATATATATATATATATATATATATATATATATATATATATATATATATATATATATATAAATCAAAAACTTTCATTCCATATTTTGTTGCTTTTTTGTATTTTTTTTATGGTTTTGTTTTCGAGTACAGTTTTTATTTCGGCCTTGGTTGGTTCAGCAACACACTCCGCCATTTTGTTTTTCTCTACTCACGGTATATGAGCTGATATCCTAGTAGTAGAGTAGCCGATCAGAGCGCACGATTGCTCATATCCAGTGAATGTGGTTAGAATAAAACATGTTAGAAGTGAGATATTACATCATAAAATATAAGCAGCAATCATGTTCCAATATGTAAACGAAGCCCAGGCATGATGTTGCTTGCCTTGCCTTTATCATGGAAAGGGTGCATAGAGTGTGATCAAATTTTATGATCTTCTCAACAAGCATTCAGTGACTTTAACCATTACTGATTAACTCTGACCCCATGGTGGGTGTGGGTGTGTTCCTACAGGATGCTGAGGAGCAACCAGATCACCTGTGTGGACAACACCACCTTCACGGGCCTCAGCTCGGTACGTCTGCTGTCTCTCTATGATAACCGAATCTCCACGATCGTCCCGGGAGCCTTCTCCACCCTGCACTCCCTCTCCACCATGTGAGTGCTCACCCCGTAGACAAAAACACACAACTACAGTGATACAAACCCAAAAGACATTTGAACCTGGAGTGATTTGAAAATGTCTGTTTTGGTGCATACATAACCCAGCAATTTACAAATATTAAATCATGAGATCGTATAAGATTATTTGTTAACCAATTACTGGTTAAGATGTTAACATATGTGCTCATTCAGATTTTACTACCATTATGATACAGTGATGCATGTATCAGTCAATCTCTGTTCATTCAGGCTGTAAATCAAATCTCCCCGTCGCGGTTGGTTGTGTGTAGCCTTCAGGCAGCTCTGAGTTAAGAGCTGGAGTTCGCTGCACACAGGAAGTCAAATGCAACCCCAATCACACTGCTATTATAATCCCATAGCATGTGGTGCAATCAGAGCGCGCTGTGCTTTTCTATTTGCGTTATTGTTTGCAGATGCCTTTCTAAATTCTGAGGTTGTTTTCTTGGTCACTCGCCGCTTTCACTCCAACATCTGATGTCAGTATTTGGGTTTGGCTTCCTTCAGGCATGACGAACAACATAAAAGACCAAAAACTGGAGCTGCTTTTTTTTTCTGCTAGAAAACAAGTTCATACATTGTGTTGATGACTTCCAGAACATTTCGGTCCTATATGATTATAAACTCCTAGGATTATGAAACACTAACCTGCCAGCATCTTCGTCATTACTAAGATTACATTGGCTAAAATGTAGCCAACATGTTGTTGCTTGTTGGTAAGAAGTGTCAAGGTTGGTATTTCGAACTGAAGATAGCTTTAATATTTACTGAAACACATTTAAGGGGATAATGGGCTTGGGGAAAGTAAAGCAATAGTGCACTGAAAACAGGGAAAATAAATTTCATACAGTAGGCATATCAGGTGAAAAGTCAAATTCAATCCAAATTGCTTGAAAGTGGCCTCATTGAATTCAGAATCGAATGCAGAACAACATACGTTTTACAGAATTAAAATATGTCTATCTGTTCTTGTGATATTACAAATCAAGGATTGAAAAAAACGGCTTAATTTTTAGAAAACTGCTGTAATATTCTGTATGAGGATCACATGGTCCAAAATGGGCCTCGTTAACGAATGAGATCAAATGTTTTTTCTTAATAACTTTTCTATTTTTCCAAGATACACTACCGTTCAAAAGTTTGGGGTCACTTTGAAATGTCCTTATTTTTGAAAGAAAAGCACTGTTCTTTTCAATGAAGATCACTTTAAACTAATCAGAAATCCACTCTATACATTGCTAATGTGGTAAATGACTATTCTAGCTGCAAATGTCTGGTTTTTGGTGCAATATCTCCATAGGTGTATAGAGGCCCATTTCCAGCAACTATCACTCCAGTGTTCTAATGGTACAATGTGTTTGCTCATTGCCTCAGAAGGCTAATGGATGATTAGAAAACCCTTGTACAATCATGTTAGCACAGCTGAAAACAGTTGAGCTCTTTAGAGAAGCTATAAAACTGACCTTCCTTTGAGCAGATTGAGCCCATGTTTACATTAGACTGTATCGGCGGCTCATCAGATTAACGTTTTTAAAACGATTAGTGTGCACACAGCAACACCAATACACGATTTGCGTGCACACAGCAATACCAATACACGGATACGCTCGGCTCCGCAAGCATCCTGCGCTCCAAATCACTCCGCCCTGAACAGCGAGTGCCCTCTGGAGGGTGCGCACTCCGGCCCTGCGCAGCTCACAGAGCGCACGAGTGAAGTGAACAAGCTGTGATTCGGGACTGAGCCGCTGTGTGTGTGATCCCAGCGCATATCACTTAACACTTGCAAGTGGAAGGATGGCAAGCCTAAAGACAATCATAACTACACAATGGGCAGTATTTGCATCAGTATTTGCAGTATTTTCATACTTTTATACTCTTTAATGAAAGGTGATACAAGGCGGAAGTCCGCGCCGTTTTTCAGCAGTCGCGTCACATGACCAACGCCAGCGAATCAGGAAGGTGGATGTCACAGTGACGTTGTCCAATGAGACGCCAGCTAGAGCTCAGCACAGCGTATCCGCGTATTCTGAATGTTTACACAGCACCGGAGCTGACACGATCTGGATTGAACACGTGGACCCTGGCGGATTCCCGTTTCCCGGCGTTTCCAGGCGGTTTAATGTAAACGGACAGTGCATCTGCGAAGAAAACGAGACAGATACGGTCTAATGTAAACGTAGCCTGAGTTTCTGGAGCATCACATTTGTGGGGTCGATTAAATGCTCAAAATGGCCAGAAAAATGTCTTGACTATATTTTCTATTCATTTTACAACTTATGGTGGTAAATAAAAGTGTGACTTTTCATGGAAAACACAAAATTGTCTGGGTGACCCCAAACTTTTGAATGGTAGTGTATTTGTTATATACTGAATACAAAGTTTGAAAATTTAGTAAAAGCAAATTATGCAAATAAGTGTTTGATCAGTTAATTATGCTAATTAGGTAAAAACGTTAAATCAGTACACTCAATAAGAAAGTAATAAAAGATTATTTCTAACACCCTCTTTGTGCTCTGTAGGCCTTTGTATTTCGCTAAAGTAGGGCCTACTAGTGTTTATATTAAAGAATATAAATGATAATATTCACAGTTTTCAAGGCGAACCTCGAAAAAACTGCGTGAGCCACAGCCAATAAACAATTTCAGTTAACTGAAATGAAATTGACACTCGCGTTTCTGACTTCTGGTTTTTCAAAATATCATTCCGACCACTAAGATCTCAATCTTTTTATCAAAAAAACTGCAGTTATTTATTTACATGACTCAGTTTGATTTGAAAAAATAAGTAGGTAAAGCTATGAAAACTCACTTCAAATTCTCCCATGAATCATAACATCAACACTAGCAGATGGAAAATTTTGCTGAATACTTCATCAGAAACAGGGCGGCACGGTGGTGTAGTGGTTAGCGCTGCCGCCTCACAACAAGAAGGTCTGAGTTCGAGCTCCGTGGCCGGCAAGGGCCTTTCTGTGCAGAGTTTGCATGTTCTCCCCGTGTCAGCGTGGGTTTCCTTCATCAGAAACAGTGAGAGCAAAAGAACATCCCTATAAAAGTTATCTGATTGATATTCATGAGTAATCCAGTCAGAAACTGATGAGAAGAGAGAGAGAGAGCACCTGACCGCTTTCCTGTGACTCAAGACGCACCGGCAGTTTCCCAATGTCCCGCGAGCAGAGCGTGAACTCTGTTGTACCAATTTCAACCTGCTGTTACTCCCAAAGTACTGAACAGACCTTAACCAGATGAATTTCTTTGGAAAGCAGATATTATAAGCTTTTTAATGATAGTATTCACGATAGAAAATATTCAAGAGTTAAGCAATGACAGATTTGCAAACTCAGATGAGCATCTGCATGCACAGTTTTCACACCACGGCCAGCGAGTGTCTGATATGCCTATATAATGTTTTAAAATGTTGCACTGACCTGCAATCTGCAGTACAGTATCTGTCTATTTTGTTTGGTATGTTGGTATGTATGTTATCTAATGTAGGTCATTTTCCTCTGGTCATCTGAAAAAGCTCGGACATTTTCAGCCAGAAAAAGAACAGTGGGATTTTACAGTTCCCCCAAACAGGGAACCGGAATAAAAAACAAAATCTGCCTTTATCAAGAAAGAGTTGAAAAGTTGAAAAGAAAGGCCCGACTAAATATTATTGGACTCCAGAACATTCTTGGAAAGTTTGTTTTTTGGTTCCCGAAACAGATCTTTTTTTAGTTCCCCTTTGGTTTTCCAGGAAAGTTTTCTTTGCGGAAATATAATATTTGCTTTCTTTGCGGATTATGGTTCAGAGAATGTTCCCCTAATGTTCTGGTAACCTTTCAGTAATCCTTGCTGTAATCCACTTTTTATAGTCCCCGGAGCATTAAACAAAACGTTTGTTAACCGAAATAGAACGTTCGCAGAATGTTACAAAATTAACAGAGAACCAAAAGCTATGCTGCTCTCCCAGTGTTTGAGTCGTCTCTTATTCGTGTTTTCTCTGAAGATAATGTACCTATTTGATGCTTTGTTGTTCACAGAGCACCATGTGAATAATTAAAGGCAAACACATGGTGGGCCGGCTTGGGTATTAACGTGCACTGATGCCTGCAAGCCCTCACGCGTATGTTAGCGGTGCACTGGAAGGTCATCTCACTTAATTAATCCGTGCTGTAGGGTAGCGCAGAACAACAGCTCTCAGATGCGCCATTTGCTTCTTGTGAATAAAGTGGCTCCACAGCAGCACTAGCGAGTCGGCTGCAGCTGAAGATCAGGACACTGTAACACTGCCTCAGTCAGCCAGGCCCCTCACTTACAGCCTCGCTGACGCATGGCCAGCGACGCCTTCAGCTGGAGGCTAAACTTTTATGATTTAGGTCTTGCTCCAGTAGGCAAGCTTTTGGAGCTCTGAAAGGACCTATGAAAAATCAGTCAGTATCTCGGTCGTGAAAGCTCCACTCCTGTGGTCCATTTAACAGACTCATGGATGGAGGTTAGAGCCTGGCTCAGACCAGATGTGATAAAAATGTGTCTTGGAATTATATTTCTGCCTTATGCTATGTCTTAAAGGGGAGAGAGAAATGTTGTCTTGCAGTGCTGCGGCAGTAAATTGTTAGCTTATCTGGCCATAAGGCTGTTGCCATGGCGTGGTGTCCGTCCATCGTCCGTCTATAGTCCACAATTCAGTTAAATCGTATCTCCTCCGTCAGTTCTTCACAGATTTCTGTTCCGATTGTTTTGTTTGAAAGAACTCATCACTCCACACACAACTTGGTCATTGTTTTGTCAAACTTTTTGCTAACGAGTTCGTAATTAGGCCAAATTAATGAATTTTCCAGGCCTCTGACTGGACTTGTATCTCCTGTCTTATTTCTCATCCGATTCCAGTTCTGATTGATGATTTGGGTAGATCTTCCCTTGAGGAACAAAACTTGGTTGGTTGTTTATTGATTTTCCTTTTGTAAACAATGTGTTTACAACTTTGTTTATTTTCAGTTAAATCATATCTCCTCCATCAATTCTCAATGGATTTCAGTTCTGATTGTTTCGTTTGAAAGAACTAGACCTTCTGCACAACACTCGGTCATTGTATTGTGAAATTTTTGCTAACAAACTGCTAATTACGTCAACTTCACAAATTTTCTTCTGATTAGAATTGTATCTCCTCTCTCATTTATCAGGTGAATTCTGATCGATATTTTGGGTAGATCTTCCCTTGGGGAACAGAACTTAGTCCTTTGTTGATTTTCCTGTTGTAAACAATTTCATGGAGGTTGGTCCTCTCTCACATCGTCACATTTCAATTGTGTTTCATGTTTTGGTAGTCATGTTTGTTTTGATGGTAGGCCAGATGAGCTACTATGTCCTTGGTGTTCTGGTTATAGTGATTACAGTGCTCCTCATAGGCAGGAACCAGTGCAAGAATTTGCATAAAATTAATTGAAGTTGAGGGCAGCATGGTGATGCAGCTAGCACTGTTGCCACCTCACAGTTCCAGAGTCCTGGATTTGATCCTGAGCTCAGCTTGTATGAAGTTTCCCTCCAATGTCTGCATGGGTTTCCTCTGGGTTCTCTGGTTTCCTCCAAAAATATACCAGTAGCTGAATTGGTGACACTAAATTGCCCCTTGGTGTGAATGTGTGTGAGCATGGTGCCCTGTGATAGACTGGCATCCCATCAAGAGTGTATTCCCACCTCACACCAAGTGTTCCTGGGATAAATTCCGGATTCAATGGATTTGGAATTAATGATTAAAAGTGGACTCAGTGATGGTTCAGTTCTCCTCATATTCCAACAGCAATCAATAAAATGTCACCTCAGACTAAAACTCCTGCTTCTGCATGTCTGAGGTACTGTAAACTGGAAGAAAAAAAATATATATATAATGATGTGGACAGGGCAGCACGGTGGTGTAGTGGTTAGTGCTGTCGCCTCACAGCAAGAAGGTCCGGGTTCGAGCCCCGTGGCCGGCGAGGGCCTTTCTGTGCGGAGTTTGCATGTTCTCCCCGTGTCCGCGTGGGTTTCCTCCGGGTACTCCAGTTCCCCCCACAGTCCAAAGACATGCAGGTTAGGTTAACTGGTGACTCTAAATTGACCGTAGGTGTGAATGTGAGTGTGAATGGTTGTCTGTGTCTATATGTCAGCCCTGTGATGACCTGGCGACTTGTCCAGGGTGTACCCCGCCTTTCGCCTGTAGTCAGCTGGGATAGGCTCCAGCTTGCCTGCGACCCTGTAGAACAGGATAAAGCGGCTAGAGATAATGAGACGAGATGAGATGATGTGGACACTCAACATCCAACCAATTAGGGCAAGCTCTGATTGCCTGTCAATCATTCTGCCTGTCTGGTCTCGCAGTAGCACTTGGATGTCTGAGCCTAGGCAGGTATCCATCCATCCACCCATCATCTATACCGTTTATCCACCAGAGTCGCAGGTGAGCTAGAGCCAATCCCAGCTGACATTGGGTGAGAGGCAGGGTACACCCTGGGCAGGGCTAACACAGAGAGACAAACAACTACCCAAACTCACGTTCACACTTCTGGGCAATTTAGAGTAGCCAGTTGACCTCATCCTCATGTTTTTGGACTGTGGGAGGAAACCAGAGCACCTGGAGGAAACCCATGCAGGCAAGAGGAGAACATGCAAACATTCTAGACATGTATTTTGGAGGAAATCCATCCATCCATCAATTATCTGTAGCCGCTTATCCTGTTCTACAGGGTCGCAGGCAAACTGGAGCCTATCCCAGCTGACTATGGGCGAGAGGCGGGGTACACCCTGGACAAGTCGCCAGGTCATCGCAGGGCTAACACAGAGACAGACAACCATTCACACTCACATTCACACCTACAGTCAATTTAGAGTCACCAGTTAACCTAACCTGCATGTCTTTGGACTGTGGGGGAAACCGGAGCACGTGGAGGAAACCCACGTGGACACGGGGAGAACATGCAAACATCCTAGGCATGTATTTTGGAGGAAATCATTTCATTCAATTTCATCTCATCTCATTATCTCTAGCCGCTTTATCCTTCTACAGGGTCGCAGGCGAGCTGGAGCCTATCCCAGCTGACTACGGGCGAAAGGCGGGGTACACCCTGGACAAGCCGCCAGGTCACCACAGGGCCGACACACAGACAACCATTCACACTCACATTCACACCTACGGTCAATTTAGAGTCACCAGTTAACCTAACCTGCATGTCTTTGGACTGTGGGGGAAACCGGAGCACCCGGAGGAAACCCACGCGGACACGGGGAGAACATGCAAACTCCTTCATTCAATTTAAGTTTTGCATTTTAAATCAGCTGTGATGATCTGGCGACTTGTCCAGGGTGTACCCCGCCTCTCACCCATAGTCAGCTGGGATAGGCTCCAGCTTGCCCATGACCCTGCACAGAATAAGCGGTTACAGATAATGGATGGATGGATGGATGGATGGATGGATGGATGGATGGATGGATGGATGGATAATTTCAGCTAAGCATGACAAAATCACTTTGACTCTCCATGGTACAACTCTAATTTCTATATGAAGGTGGCGCTATATGATAAATGTCTTTTTTTTACCTCTATTTCCAGTAACCTGCTGTCCAACCCATATGTATGTGACTGTCATTTGGCATGGCTGGGCCAGTGGCTGAAGAAAACCAGGGTGGTGAGCGGAAACCCCAGATGCCAGAAGCCTGCTTTCCTGAAGGAAATCCCCATACAGGACGTGGCTACGCCTGACTTCACCTGCGATGGTACGCAGCTATCCAGTTTCTCAACACACTCATTATGCCGTATTCATGAGTCTGGTGATGGACCCGTTCATCAGCTTTCATTTTAATGTGTACACATATATCAATATACTCTTTCATTCACACGCCATCCATTTACGACGCCTGTACACAGATTCTCAGAGGTCAAAACCCAAACCACATAGCAGCAGTTAATGAATCCGGGCTCACTGAACTTTCAGCTGAGCTCCGTTCTTATGACTCACATACTCTTTGCTTAGCATTACATGCATCTTCCCATCAAGTCATGCTAGTTCGATTAGAACAGGCTGTGCTTCTGGTCACTCCTCGGGGCCATGGATCACTCCACACTCCATCTCTGAGCGGATCTTTCACGGCCTTTAAGAATGGCCTAGATGCTGTTCAGGATGGGTATAAATCACACACGTCCCCTTCCCAGCACGGAGAGGGCATCGGGAGTGCAAATCAGACCACAAGACCCCCTTCATTATCAGGCTTTGGTCAGCTTTTAGAGGCAAGTAGCGGCCATTTAACTACAGACTCGAAGGGAGAACCGCTGTCCCACTGCGCCGCTGTAAATTTTAACAGAGAAAAAGGAAATGTGGTTTGGCTTCTGTCTGGCCAGAATCACAGCTAGAGTCAGACCTCGCCGCCAAAGCCCGAGTGTTCTGGGGAGAGCAGCTCTTTTGCTGCTTAAGAGCTTCAGGGAATAGACGGTACAGATGTAGGCAGCAGAACGCTTTGAAAAGAAGGGGCTCAAAGAGAGGGAGCTCACTAAGAAAGTAAGAGGGCCATTAGTTAGCACAACGCATACGTTCCAAGCTGGCTTTGTGTATTTGGCTGCTTCCCCCCCAAATTCACTGGGAAGACTGCTGCGCTTTTCTATAGAGCTGAGCAAGAAAGAGGTGATCAAAAGAGGGTCAAAGAGTTTTTTGTTCTGTTCCTGCTTTTCCAAAGAGATGAATTACGACAATATCACTATTTTTAGAGTGCTAAAATTACACAGAAGCTAAATTGACTTGCAAGAAGACATTTTCTTCAGCTCAGGGAAGCCCAATCAGTAGAATAAAATTACTCTCTCTCTCCTCACAGTCCTCATTCAGGCTGTTATTGTTGGAGCAGACCTGAGCCTTCATTACATCTCATTACTGTCTTAATTCCTTGTTGCTTTTTAATCTGGAGAGCCATTCAGTTCCTTTGCAGATAGCATCTCGCAAGCTGGGAATGAAACCAGGCGGACCGGGAAGCTGTGAGGCCCGGCCGAGGAAAATCAAGAAATCTCGGCCAAGAATAATATTTAGGGGACGAGCTTTAACTCCTGTGTGTCGTGTTGCTTATTAGGTGCAAGTGTTGCTGGTGCTGATTGTCTGATATCTACAGGAGTGGTCTGTTTTGGCAAGAGCACCACTTAAATCAGTTTTGGGCCAGTTAACATGGTGCACACACACACCACACGTACACACACACACTCACATATACGGTCACACCTGTGGTTTTGCTGCTGCTGTTCTGTTCTTCGTCTCTGTCTCTGTCCTCTTTCGGTCCCTGTTTCTCTCCTTTTTAAAGTATTTATGAATGTCTATATTAAACCCAGCGATGCTGGCTCAATTTTTCTCGCGCGTCTGAGATATCTCGGTAAAAGAAACATTAAAAATTAAAGTCTCTCTCCAGATATGCTCAGTTCAGACAGGCAGCTCACAATTTTGTTGGCATACGTGATCTTAGGAGGAAAGGTTTTCTCTCGTACCACTGCCAAGAAAACACATAAAATCAGGGTTTTTCCAATCAAGTAACGTTTGTTTAAGAAAGTAGATACTCGCACATACGATTCAGTCAAATCAGATTATTTTTCTGTCATTTGCTACTCAGCTCTTCTTGATGTTGGAAATTTGCCACTAAGACAAAAAACCAACTTGTCGGAGGAAGCGAGGAACTGAGTAATGAGGAGGTGGTCTGTTTCCCGTCTTTGAAAAACTCCTTCACTTTTTATTGCTCTTTTACTGCAGCAAATATAGACCCCTTCGCATGTTTGTAAACAAACCGACCGTTGCTAGGATGCGAACGCAGCCTGGACTCAGAAACAATGGCGCTGCCCATAGACCGGCATTATGAGCTGTCAGATTATGCAAAACAATTGTCGTCACAAGATCGAGAATGCTACATAAATAAGTTAACTCTAACAAGTGGACATCGCCTACCGGATCCGTATTTAATTAAAGAGTGGAGGGATGATGTTAGTAAGTTTTCCTCTGATACCTGAAGGCAGTCATACTATTTACAAAAAATGTCAAACTCAAAAAAAAAAAAACTATTTACAAAAGTAGCCTGCCATCAGGGCGGCACGGTGGTGTAGTGATTAGCGCTGTCGCCTCACAGCAAGAAGGTCCTGGGTTCGAGCCCCGTGGCCGGCGAGGGCCTTTCTGTGCGGAGTTTGCATGTTCTCCCCGTGTCCGCGTGGGTTTCCTCCGGGTGCTCCGGTTTCCCCCACAGTCCAAAGACATGCAGGTTAGGTTAACTGGTGACTCTAAATTGACCGTAGGTGTGAATGTGAGTGTGAATGGTTGTCTGTGTCTATGTGTCAGCCCTGTGATGACCTGGCGACTTGTCCAGGGTGTACCCCGCCTTTCGCCCGTAGTCAGCTGGGATAGGCTCCAGCTTGCCTGCGACCCTGTAGAAGGATAAAGCGGCTAGAGATAATGAGATGAGCCTGCCATCAACATTCTGGTTACAGCGAGACTACAACTTGATTAACAATGGGACATTCATATTCATTTTGTTTTAATCAAATTATGCCAGTGATGTGATGGCAATGTGGCTTTAGCTACAACAGCAAATACCAACACTAAACAGCAATTTACAGGAGGTAATGGCATGAAAGGAATGATAGTGTAAAGAGTGCAGCTAAGAGAAATCAGAGCTGCGTAAAAAGCGAGAGGCAGAGACCAGAAATGAAACTGAACGGGGCGGGAGCTAGGTTAGAGCAGTCAGCATAAGTTGGCATTTAGAGCGAGGGCACACAATTTTACCTTTCCATCCTTGCTTTAAAATTGTGATTTTCGGCATACGCAAATAATGATGGCACAAAATCTGGACTGCTTGAGTCAAGCGAGACCTCTCCTACAAACAAAATTGCATGCAAAGCTAAGTTAACATGCTAACAATATCCATTACATTGTGTAACTATGACCCAGCTAATCAGACAAACGTTACCAAAGTATTTTGCTACATCAATAAGCAAAGACTAGAAAGAATAAAAAAGAAAGATTTAATAAATAGCCTGATCTTACCTGTGATGAAGTGGGCGCTGCAAACCCGCGCATTTTTGATAGTGCTTTCATCCCAGTCTACACGTTTGATGGCTTGTAGCCATAGACGTCGGCGATTTTTTTGGAATGGGTGAGATCCTGCTGGAATTCTGTACATTTTAACCCCATCACTGCTACGATTCTGACACCCGACAACACAACAACTAGGCATTTCTTCCAAATATTTCTTCTCGTCTCTACCGTCCCTGAGTCTTTTTTGGGTCCAGGCTGCGTGCGCAATTTCCTCTTACGTATGAATGACGTTTACTGCGAAGGGGTCTATAGTCATGGTTGTGATGAGACATTAACGTAAAACATTAAAAATCATTATGTAGAACGAAAATCTCCATGTTGGCCAATAGCTAACTAGCTAAACGTGTGATTTTGCAATGATAAAATTGCTGTAATTATGAAACAATGGCTCTGTGATTCTACTTGGAGCTGTTCTCCGAAATGAATCGTTTCTATGGAAACACACACAACACCATGACATGTTTAGATAGAAAGCTAAACTATGCTATTTATTATGGAAAGGACACTGATAGAAAATGATGCAAATGGTTTGATCAGTATGATAGGCTTAAATTCTGACATAACACTCCTAGCTACTTTAACTGTGGACATCGCTGTGATTTTTATTTATTTTTTCTCAGTGGTGTGTGTTTATAGCATGATGTCACATATGGCTAGTCGGAGTGTTCAGAAAACTCGAGTTCCTGTGTGGTAATTATGAGTCTGGCAAAGACATATTTGCTTTTTACAAGTCAAAGTTTTGTGATTACTATCATTCCAAATGTACAGTAACTTTCACCTTCCCCACTGTAAGACATTAGATTCAGGAGAAGCACTAAGATTCATGAGCAATGGTTTATTTAACAGTGATTCCACGAAATCGAGTCATACATGAGCTGATAGCCGATGAGGCAGATAGCGCTGCGTTGGCTATAAGCCATGTATGACGAGATTGAGTGGAATAACTGTTTTATTCTGTCCACATTCAGTGGATTTTGAGAAACAGAACATTTTTATTTTTTGCAAGTTTGATAAAGAAAAACTTGACGCAAAACATCTGACAAAATAATTTCCACTTAGAATGTAAACAAACCGGCGAAATGACAGTAGCAACTTGTGAAAAATGCTTTAATAATAATTCAAAATAAAAAAGATACATTCTTACCATCAGATACTTTAATTCCATATTTTGTTGCTTTTTTTGTATTTTTTGGGGTTTTGTTTTCGAGTAGTTTTTATTTCATCCACGGTTGGTTCAGCAACACGCTCCGCCATTTTGTTTTTCTCTACTCACGGTATATGAGCTGATATCCCAGTAGTAGAGTAGCCAATCAGAGTGCACGATTGCTCATATCCAGTGAATGTGGCTAGAATAATAGACAATATCCATGCTCTTAAACACAGTCCAAATGATCATCAAAATACCAGAACCATTTTAAATCGTTAAAAAAAAAAGACAAGCCGAAATAGGATTAAGTCTCAGAATTTAAAGACTGGATATAAAGGCAAGACTTCGCAGTGATGTGTATGTGTCTGTGATGCGCTTCAATAATCCATGAACCTGAAGCGTATACAAAACGAACTGAAAATCTAGAACTTGCACTCTTTTGGCAGGGATAAACTCTGCATACACACACCTGCATCATTATTGTAATAGCCAATGTGGAAATGTGAGCAGCTGCAGCTATGTTCTAAACAACCATGTTGCATGTAAACACAGCCGATATGTCCGGACCTGTTTGCCTGTCTCACTATCGATTTTCTCTCCAGGTATAGACGAGAATATCTGCTTGCCATCAGTCCCTCGCTGTCCAGACCCTTGCACATGCTCCGATACAGTGGTGCGCTGCAGTAACCGCGGACTGCGCTCTCTGCCCAAGGGCATCCCCAAGGATACCACGGAGCTGTGAGTCTCTGCCCCTCTCCTCTCTGACTGGTTTTGTCACACCTATCATTTTTGTCATCTTTATTTTATTGGCTTTCAATATATTTTTTGAACGTCTGACCCACAGGGTGCCTCCTAGGTACTGAACCCAATTAGTTCGAATAAGTTGCCTCAAGCAGTACAATTTCCCCCTTTCTTCAGAGGCATTGTAACAGTGTCAGGTCCAAATGATGTCCAGTCCTGCTCCGGCTGTGCTCTTGGCCCTCGTTGAGACAGTGACAAAGTGCTGGTTTAGGAGAGTCCAGCACCTCCTACTTGCAATGAGTCAGAAGTAGAAAGATAGTGGAAGAGAAGATAAAGACATGAGAAATGAGCATGAAGGATGTTTTGAGCCAGTGTGTATGCTTCACCCAGATATTCATAGGATTATTTTTTTTAATTGATGTTTCTTCTGGGGCGGCACGGTGGTGTAGTGGTTAGCGCTGTTGCCTCACAGCAAGAAGGTCCGGGTTCGAGCCCAACGGCCGGCGAGGGCCTTTCTGTGTGGAGTTTGCATGTGTTCCCCGTGTCCGCGTGGGTTTCCTCCGGGTGCTTCGGTTTCCCCCACAGTCCAAAGACGTGCAGGTTAGGTTAACTGGTGACTCTAAATTGACCGTGAATGTGAATGGTTGTCTGTGTCTATGTGTCAGCCCTGTGATGACCTGGCGACTTGTCCAGGGTGTACCCCGCCTTTCACCCGTAGTCAGCTGGGATAGGCTCCAGCTTGCCTGCGACCCTGTAGAACAGGATAAAGCGGCTAGAGATAATGAGATGAGATGTTTCTTCTTTATTTACTCCACATATCAAGTCCAGTAACCAGAGAAAGAAAA
This sequence comes from Neoarius graeffei, assembly GCF_027579695.1. Classification (NCBI taxonomy): domain Eukaryota; kingdom Metazoa; phylum Chordata; class Actinopteri; order Siluriformes; family Ariidae; genus Neoarius; species Neoarius graeffei. The sequence continues at coordinate 66,899,036 of NC_083576.1, forward strand.
ACAACAGCCTCTTACCTTTCATAAACAAACGGGTTAATTTAGTGTGTGTGTGTGTGTGTGTTTAAATGGCACACCTCAATGCTGTAACTATAGCACATGCTTACGAATCCTTTCAGAATTGCGAACATGTAGGAAGCAGCAACCGGGTAAAATAACATTCAGTGCAAACCCATCCTATGTCTGTCCTGCCAGCACAACATGAATCAACACTCTGAGTAAAAACAAAGACGCTAGACAGACTCAAATATTTTTAATGTGTGATATGGACAAAAAAGCACATCTCATAGCCAGAATGTTGTGCAATGACTTTTTCGCAAGGGCCAAATATTATACTCATTCATTTCCCATAGTCTGGGGACATGTTATGAAAAACTCATTTTTTCAGTGCTTGTGCGTATACACTACCGTTCAAAAGTTTGGGGTCACTTTGAAATGTCCTTATTTTTGAAAGAAAAGCACTATTCTTTTCAATGAAGATCACTTTAAACTAATCAGAAATCCATTCTATACGTTGCTAATGTGGTAAATGACTATTCTAGCTGCAAATGTCTGGTTTTTGGTGCAATATCTCCATAGGTGTATAGAGGCCCATTTCCAGCAACTCTCACTCCAGTGTTCTAATGGTACAATGTGTTTGCTCATTGCCTCAGAAGGCTAATGGATGATTAGAAAACCCTTGTACAATCATGTTAGCACAGCTGAAAACAGTTGAGCTCTTTAGAGAAGCTATAAAACTGACCTTCCTTTGAGCAGATTGAGTTTCTGGAGCATCACATTTGTGGGGTCGATTAAATGCTCAAAATGGCCAGAAAAATGTCTTGACTATATTTTCTATTCGTTTTACAACTTATGGTGGTAAATAAAAGTGTGACTTTTCATGGAAAACACAAAATTGTCTGGGTGACCCCAAACTTTTGAGCGGTAGTGTATTTCTGATTAGTTTAAAGTGAATATGGGCATCTGGAATGCCCACCAACCCACAAAGTCTGAAATAAGATGACTCAGTCAGTGTCTTTTGAGCTGCCTATTTCAGAAAACCATATGCTTCAACAAGCCGTTCAGATTTGACTCAATTTTCTATGTCACAGCTGGAACTCATTAGAATCATCCCACCCTTTCATCTGAGTATCTCCACTCATAGCTTTAAAACTGCCTTTGTGAATGAATATTCATGAGTAAAGTGCTACCTGATTGGCCAGCGGAAGAGGGAGGGGAGTTGAATAGTGACTCGTTATCATTTAAAGGAACAGACACTCAAATCAGCCATTTTGAACAGGGCTATTTAGACAGGGTGAGAACGGAGCTGTGGTGCTTTATCCTTGTGCTATTTTGACCAAAATATGTCACAGACATTTCATTTAAGACCTCAGGGAACTGGGTTAACTTGTGGAAAAGGGATAGCATATGTGACCTTTAATGGACTAGCTAACTAGCTAAGTAGCTTGACTTATGCTATTATGTTACGTTAGCTACCATTTTTTGGCCTAGTCAAGTAGGTTTCTTGGCAACAAAACCATGGGACTAGGAAGCGCTCTGAAGATTGCACTTGCATTGCATTTTCTGAATTCTGTATTTTTCCATTTCTTCTCATTTTATGAGAACACGCTTCGAAAAAAAATGTCATCTTAATAAATGGAAATATCTTGATGATAGTCAGTGATCTAGCATTCCTGGGTATAAGATTACATCTAAATCTATTTAACAGTTATTCCACGAAATCGAGTCGTACATGAGCTGATAGCCGACGAGGTGCGTAGCACCAAGTAGGCTATAAGTCATGTACGACGGGATTGAGTGGAATAACGGTTTTATTCTGTCCACATTCACTGGATTTTGAGAAACGGAGCATTTTTATTTCTGCTTTTTGCAAATTCGATTTTATAATCGAATTTAATAATTTAAAAATAAACGATTTAATAATTCTTGAAAATTTTTTAAAAAAGATGCGTTCTGACCATCAAATACTTTTATTCCATATTTTGTTGCGCTTTTTTTTTGTATTTTTTTGGGGCTTTGTTTCCGAGTCAAGTTTTTATTTCGTCTTCAGTTGGTTCAGCAACACGCTCTGCCATTTTGTTTTTCTCTACTCATGGTGTATGAGCTGATATCCTAGTAGTAGAGTAGCCAATTAAAGCGCTTGATTGCTTATGTCCAGTGAATGTGGATAGAATACAAATCTAATATACCGTAGTGTGATTTATCTAGGTTTTCCGACAATGTATTATAAGATTACAAGAAACCAAATATCAGATTACTAAACATAATTTAAGACATTTTCCCTAAGGTCTAGATTTAAATATTCTTGTTCTATTTTCAGATAATTTAGTAAATTTTCAGCATTTATTTCTACAAAGAAGCAAAATTCTGGCAACTGAATAAGAAAATGAGTACGTACTAAAATTAAAATGATCCTGTCTACATACAGGTATCTTATATTTGGTTTATTGTAATCTTACAGTAGGAAAATCTTGATAAAGCTGACTATTAGATTGACAGATTGATCTGTCGTTTCATAAAATTAAAGGTGCGGATGTGGCATTGTGTAAAATCATGCTGATCTTGTATGCTTCAGGTATCTGGAAGGAAACCTGCTCACCTCGGTGCCCAAGGAGCTGAGCTATCTGAAACAACTGCTGCTTGTGTATGTCTTTGCACTCTTTTCATAGCAGAATGTTATGAGTGATATGAGCTTAATCTAATTTCTAGCATAGCAGTGTTTGTTATTGTTATTTCAGTTGTGTGTGTGTGTGTGTGTCCACAGAGACTTGAGTAACAACAGTATCAGCTCTCTGACTCCGTTCATCTTCAGCAATATGACTCAGCTTTCCACACTGTGAGTATGCCATCTGCCACACACTGCTCCCAACAAGCACAGCAGTTTGTCTGTGAATTTGTGTGTGTGTGTGAATGACTTTGTGGAATATATTCCTCCCTTCTTCTGTCTCTGCAGTATCCTGAGTTATAATCAGATCCGCTGTGTACCGGTGCACGCGTTTGACGGACTGCGCTCACTCCGTCTGCTGTAAGTGTCTTTCTGATGGTACCTGAGGCAGGACACACACACACACACACACACACACCTTATCCTTGTAAGGATCTTCAAATGATCTAATTATTCCTGTAGATAATTAATGCTATTCTCTACTTTCACATACCCATAATGCCTTGTGCCTTGGGGGGTAACCAGGCACTATATTTGTTTACTAAGTCAGAAAACCTCAGTCATTTCTTCGAATTCACATGAGGAAAAACGCCTTTTGCTGGGCACCAATTTGCTCAAATCACCATAAAAGGAATCCTGATTTAAAGTTTTATAGAATAGCTAAAGAAGCTAAGCATCGAAAAGTGCGGTTAGATGGAATTCGCTGTCAAAATGTTACACCAACAAACAACACGCGACTGTGTTCTGTACACTTTAGTAATGGAGTAAAGTCTGATGATCCAAGTCACGAAGCCTACAACCCCTCTGTCTTTGTGTTTAGTCATAAAAAGTGCGAAAAACAAGGATAAGGCAAAGAACTGAAAAGGACAACTTTATTGAAGGATCAACTCCCAAAATAAAGCGCAAACGATGCAGTGTAAGTAAGTTTACATGTAATTCCCCTTTTAGTGTTTATGTAGGTAGGTAGAATGTTGTATTTGACCCTGCAGTCCGAACAGCTTCCTCTAACAGCCCAAAGATTGTCGTAATCTGGTAGCATATGAGCTCGAGTGAAGGAAATCAAAATCAACTTCAACTTAAAAAAATAAATGTGACAGTTCTGCTGTGTTTGCAGTACTTACTTGACTGAGTGAATCCCTTGCTTGTGTTCCCATGCACAAAGCAGTTTGTATTTTCTTACGGCTTTCTCGTCGTAACCAGCACCCAGTAGAAACGATTTCACTGTGGATTCTTCTATGATCAGTGTCGATCTTTCTCAGTTCTTCTGCCAATCTTTTAACTTCTGCAAGTCAGTAATTGTTGGAACGCCCGTGTTGACAGACGAAGAAGGCTGCTGATTCACTGTCACCCGAAGCGGAGATGTTCAAAGCGTTCGATATGATATTTACCAGCACTTTTTTTTACCGATTGATTTCTCAAAGTCTACAGAAAAGGCTTTGCAGATTTCTTTAAGCTTTGGTTTAGTTAGTTTTGACACTTCTTTGAAGGTTTGAGGGAGATTTAAATTTGAAAGATTACTTTCAGTGTGCGACGTCATGTTGCTTTAGTTTGTTTATATTTTAGTTACACCCCCCCCCCCCCCCCCCCCAAGTGCAAAGCACTGTGGGTAACATAAAAGTAGTCAATGCCTACCTCTGATGTTACTGTCACTAACACACACACACACACACACACACACACCCAGCAGCCGGCCTTTTTAACTTCACTTTAAGAGGTGGCTGTGAAACAGAGCAGGTTTCAGAGGCAAATTAAGTTTCTGGCCTCAGCATGTTCTCTCCTTTACATGGAAGAAGAGAGCAATTGTTTTTCCTTTCTTCTCCATTTTCACCTCTAATAAGCTGCGCTCTGGAGGTTATCAGCACTCATTAAAGGAATACTCAAGTGTTACTTAACTTACACTTGATCTGTCTCCACCATGTCTGTAGTATTTCTGTGATTAACCTGAATAAGATTTTTCTTTTTCTGTACTGAGGAGGAAAAAACCCCCAGAAACCCTGCTTACTCAGAACTCATGTAGTGAAAGTCTCGGGGCATTTATTGTCAGTAAATGTTAAAATATGTGACTAAATAATTCAAAAAAATGTCTTATTGTATCCAAGCTCAGTCAGACCCAAACATCGATCAGACATAAACAATAAACATGTTCTAGCAATGAAAGGATAAATTATACAGATATATACATTATACACCTTTGTCGAAAGAACACACCTTTTCCATAAAATGTTTATTGACACCCCAACAACTGCCCTTAGACCTGTAAGCATTTAGTTTTTTCTATCATTTTTCTCAGACCAGGGAAACATGACGATGAAACGCTTGCCTGTGTTGTTCACACATACGCTACACATCCAGTGAATAGACATTAGGTTGAAAGCACCCTGGACTATTCCTTTAAACCCTTATCCTCTGTTATGCTAGGCTGACAAGAAGCCGCCCCTGTAGTCAAACTGGGGTCAGCTTTGTCTGCCAGCCAGCCATCACTCTCACTTGTTAATTTCCCAGAATGCCCCTGGGGCACAACTGGTGCGGCCTCATTGGTGCAGTGCTGTCCGGTCACAGGGTCTGATTGCTGTTAGACTGACACCAGACCCGTGTGTGTGTGTGTGTGTGTGTGTGTGTGTGTGTGTGTGTGTGTGTGTGTGTGAGAGGAGGAGGAGGAATTCACACAAAATGCTATACATTCTATGATTCATCAGTGCTGATTTTGTTTTTTCAGACAAAATTGCTTCAGTTAGAGCTAATTGCTACTGTAACATCCTCCCTTTCTCTTTTCTAGTTGCTTAAACAACGAGACCCTCATGCACTTATTTTTAATTTCTCCTTTCTTCTCTTTCAGGACTCTCCACGGAAACGACCTTTCAACTATTCCAGAGGGAGCCTTCAACCACTTGACGTCTCTGTCACATCTGTGAGTGCATGTGATCCTGTGTGAGAGAGCTCTCTCTCTCCCTCTCTCTCGCCCTCTGCCTCTCTCTCTCTCTCTCTCTCTCTCTCTCTCACTCACTCACTCTCACACTCACTCTCTCTCTCACTCACTCACTCTCACACTCTCTCTCACTCACTCTCTCCCTCTCTCTCTCTCTCTCTCTCTCACTCACTCACTCTCACACTCACTCACTCTCTCTCACTCTCTCACTCCCTCTCTCTCTCACTCACTCACTCTCACGCTCTCTCTCACTCGCTCGCTCTCTCTTTCTCACTCACTCTCTCACTCACTCTCTCCCTCTCTCTCTCACTCTTGCGCTCTCTCTCTCGCTCTCTGCCGCTCTCTCTCTCCCTCTCTTTCACTCTCTCGCTCTCCAGCTCTCTCTCTCTCTCTGTCTCTCATTCTGTCCCTTCATCTATCTCTGTCCCTCACTATTAATGACAGACTCCCAGCATCAACCACAATCACTCATCTATTTATGATCTATAGAGGATTGACTTCATTACCAGGTGTGAAAGAGAGAGAGAGAGAGAGAGAGAGAGAGAGAGAGAAGGGCTTTTAAAGAGCTACCCTGTGCTCAACTCTCAGAACCTAGGCTCACAGGAAATCTTTGTAAATTTTATTACAGCTAAAAGCCATCCATCAGTGAGTTCCTCGGTCTTTTATTTTCCTCTTCTTCTTCTCCTTCTTCCTTCTCCAGTTGCAGCTCCTGCTGCCGCTTTAAAATAAGGTTGCTTTAGTGCTGCCATGAAAAGAATTGTCACAAAAGGTTCCTCTTTGAGAATAAGGGTCCTCTGATTCATTCAAGACAGAATGGAAGGAAGTGGCACTTTAATCTATGAAGAGGCTGCCTTTGTGTATTTGAGCAGGATGTTCAAGTGTGTGTGTGTGTGTGTGTGTGAGACAAAAGTTTTGAGTGCGCTTTTATGATAAACGCTGCTTTTTCAGTCTGCATGGATAATCCTCTTTCCTCACTGGCAATGGCACCTGTCTCATAGAGCAGGATTTTATCATCTTTCAGGGTCTTCATGTGTTCATGAATAGGAATGCATTATCTGGAGTAAACAACTAAGACAGTAGTCTAAATGGATACATGTACAGATATAACCTGGAGGCACATTGTTGTAACTGCCACGTCAGGGTTGTGGTGCTTTAAATGAGGCTATTCGTAATATTTTATTTTATTCTATCCACATTGACTGGATATGAGCAATTGTGCACTCTGATTGGGTACTTTACTACTAGGCTATCAGTTCATATACCCTAAGTAGAGAAAAACAAAATGGCAGAACGTGTTGCTGAACCAACCTACCGTAGGACAAAATAAAAACTCTACTCAAAAAACAAAACCCCAAAAAATACAAAAAAAGCAACAAAATATGGAATAAAAGTATTTGATGGTAAGAACGTATCATTTTTTTATTTTTCAAGAATTATTATTATAGCATTTTTGACAAATTGCTACTGTCATTTTGCCGGTTTGATTACATTCTAAGCGGAAAAGATTTTGTCAGACGTTTTGTATGGAGTTTTTATTTATCGAATTTGCTAAAAATAAAAATCCTCGGTTTCTCAAAATCCAGGGAATGTGGATAGAATAAAACCGTTGTTGCACTCAGTCTCACCATACATGGCTTATAGCCAACTCGATGCTACGCGCCACGTTGGCTATCAGCTCATGTATGACTTGATTTCATGGAATAACTGTTAAATAGAACCAAGTACATCTGGTCGAAACAATAACTAAAAATCATGGACGGCGTGGCTCTGTGCTCTTCCGTTCTACAAAAGTGAAGCCAACACTGTGTCTGAAATCGCTCCTTACTCACTATGTAGTGGACTATATAGTGAGGACGCCATTTTATAGTGCTGTCCGAATGTATAGTGAGCATTATTACACCCTATAAAGTGCACTCAAAGTATCCCACAATGCATCACGAAAAGTAGTGTACAACCGATGGTCACTAACCAAGCAATATATCTCATCATGCATTGCGGTCGCGCTGAAAGAAATCAAATCAAAAGCCTCAAATTTGATTTAATAAAAGGCAGCGGCAAAGAAGAAAGTATTGAGCCTTGATTTAAAAGAACTGAAAGATGCAGCAGACACAAAAGTACTTTGTATTTATTAATGTGGGAAATACACTCGGTATAATATGGATTTATCACAAAAATACATGAAAAAGATTTATTATTTTGAAAACCCACCAGCCGCCTGATCTGGCACGTTTTAATTGTGCAACAGTAATGACAGTGCGGCGGAGTATTGTCCAAAAGCGTTTTTTTTTTTTCATTTTATCATTGAGCTCACTATATAGTCCTCTATATAATAATTCCCTATATAGTGAGTAGGGAGTGAGTGATTTCGGACACAGGGCAAAATTCCTTAACCACGTTGTCAAATCTGGAGTCTGCGCAGTAGAGACAAGAGTAGAAGTCAAGTACACGTCCTCATTTGGTTGGTCCGCCCCCTTCTCCCAATACTGAGGTCCAGCATGCTGCTAAAGCTGTCAGTCACTTCATTCAAAGTGTATCCATGACTTCTTAAGAATTAAAAATGTGTAGATCTCAGCATCGGGAAAACTAACTGTTCGAATTCGACACTACAGATGGAAGGCCAATTTAGATGAGAAAAGTGACATGGAAAATAGGCAATTTTGTCACTGAAACTCGTGAGGATGGGCGGAGCTACACATCATACTGCAGCCAGCCAGCCGGGGCGCTAGACTCTTCACTTTTTCGAGACATTACGCTGTCCATGGTTTTTTCACAGTCATTGGTTTGAAAACATCACAGACAAGTAGAAATAAAAAATAATAACTATATGTATGTTTATGTATGTATATTTAACAGTTATTCCATGAAATTGAGTCGTACATGAGCTGATAGCTGACAAGGCGCATAGCACCGAGTTGGCTATAATCCACGTACGATGAGATTGAGTGGAATAACTGTTTTATTTCAAACGCATTCACTGGATTTTGAGAAACAGAGCATTTTTATTTCAAATTTTTTGCAAATTCAATAAATAAAAACTTTATACAAAGCATCCGACAAAATCATTTCCGCTGAGAATGTAAACAAACCGGCGAAATGACAGTTGCAATTTGTGAAAAATGCTGTAATAATAATTCTTGAAAAATAAAAAAAAAAGATACATTCTTACCATCAAATACTTTTATTCCATATTTTGTTGCTTTTTTTGTATTTTTGGGCGTTTTGTTTTCGGGTAGAGTTTTTATTTCATTCTTGGTTGGTTCAGTAATACGTGCCACCATTTTGTTTTTCTCTACTCACAGTATATGAGCTGATAGCCAAGTAGTAGAGTAGCCAATCAGAGCGCACGATTGCTCATATCCGGTGAATATGGATAGAGTATATGGTATAAATGTGTGTGTGTTCCACAGGGCTCTGGGTGCAAACCCACTATATTGTGATTGTGAGCTTCGCTGGCTCTCACAGTGGGTTAAAGCTGGTTTTAAGGAGCCTGGCATTGCTCGCTGTACTGGACCACCTGACATGGCTGACCGTCTGCTTCTGACCACGCCGCTCAATCGCTTCCAGTGCAATGGTGACTTTCTCTCTTTTTTTTTTCATTTCTTGTTTTCCGTGCGTGTGTGTGTCTGCCTGTCCAGCTCTGACAGACAAAATCACCCAAGTGTTCCCATGTTTCAGAGCTCAAGCCCTTAAAAGCAAGTTAAAATTGTTGGAGGATTAAGCGAGTGATTTGAGATTAAGCAAGAGATTAAAGGGGCTTTTATATATTTGGATGGTGAAGGATTTAGTGACACCCCACTGTGATCCCCTTTTTGTGTCGACTTTTTAATGTCACCATCTCTCCTTCAATGACTCAACTGCATCATTGTTATACATGTGGTGTACATGGTTTTTTAATCATGGGATGACAAGAGCACACAAAAGCTGGGTTTACAAGGTATAATTTCCAACTGATTTTGCTGTCACTCACAGAAGTCACACATTAGCCCTTTTTACACAGATATTCTGTCATATTGGTGTCAAGAAGGCACCTCAGCATTCCGGCTTTGGTTGTTTACAGTGAACCAAATAAAGCTGGCATGAAGCTGTGCCAGTGTGTTTTTACAGTACGAGATGGCGTTACACAACCAGAGGTGTGACGTGTAACAAAGGAGTGTTGGAGTCGAGAGTGATGTATTTACGTGCCGGAAATATGAATATCCCGAATGCTGCTTTCAAAACAACGGCGGATGAACTGAGTGTTGAGGCGCTTTTGTTAGCCGTGCAGATTTATACCACTCTTCAAACGCAAGCAGAGTTGCTGAGCAACATATGCAACATGTAGTCACTTCCGTTAAATAATTCATGTTTAAGGGAAGTAATAGCCTTGTTTTCTAGAACATGTTTGTGTCCTTTAGCCGAGCCTGCTTTTTGAGAAAATAAAAGTCTGACACAGAAAACTGTGCTCGCAAACAGAAAGAGAAAGACAGAGAGAATGAATCGGAGCGAACAGTAACAAGGAAGAGACTCGTACAAGTAACATGTTTGTGGATCAGAAATATGTTGAGGCAAAAGTGAAGAGAAGTAAGAAGAGATTCGAGGCAGAAAGGCACACGGACCTTAGACACTGTAGATGGAGACGTATGGATTCTCGCTGGTCTCGGAAAGAATGTCAGTGGCAAAAACATCACACCCCTGTCCCACCATGCCGGCTGTCCCTTTTACACAGACATCAATTCCGGCTCTGTTACTAACAGTCGTTCTGGCTCAGAGACGGGACATCACAGACCCCCCATTCAGCATTCGGACATTTTATACAGAACACAAGGTGGACTAAAAGCGTAAGATTCCTGCCATGAACAGGCTGTGTAAAAGGGGCTACAGTAAAAGAATTCATTGGGCATGTTTTGAGATCGGTGGTGTTAGAATGCATAATGTGAGATTCTCTGATTTCATACCATTGCAATCCAAAAGAGTTCAGGCAGTGTCTGAAAATTTTCGACTCTTGAATAAAAACCACCAATTAGACGATAGCATAGGATTACACAAAACTCATGAGACAGATATGGTGATCAAAAAGTCAAAATCAAAATCCCTCTTGTGCCAGGACCTGGTCTTCCCAGACAGTCTCCTGTCCCAGTACTAACCAGGTGCCGATCTCCGCTTCTGTAGCCCTCGACCTCTCGCCTATACAGCTAGGGTTACAGTGGGGGGCTAGTCCTCTGGTAACCGTGAGAGTTTGACTCCCCACTTGCATCTGTATTGCAGCGTGCTAGCCAGACAGCAGTAGGTACCATTTTTATGATGGTCTTTGGTATGACCCAACCACGAGTAGAATTCACAATCTCCTGATCAAGAGGCAGACACGCTAACCACTAGGCCAGCTCGGGGTAGAGATATGGTAGTGGTGATGGTGAATTGTAAACTAAACATGCTAAAGGAATGAATAAACTATTCTTATTACCTGAGTCTCACTTTAAAAATGTTTGTTTGTTTCCCCAATTTCTGCATGTTAGTTAATAACATAAGCAGAACATAACAGTTTTCTTTCATCACAAGTCTATCGTAAGAGGATCTTCATCATGTAATCTGGCATGGAAGAGACACCGTTTTGCACAGTCTGATAAAGAATCTGGATAAGAATTTCCTGGAATCTCATATAGTGTGAAAGCGACAGTCTAACCTTGGCTTAAACGGTGGCGCCAACTAATTGTATGGAACAAATTAGATTGGCAGAATATCAGATTTGTTCCATGGCGCAAAATCAGATTGCTTGCAATATGATGGCATTATAGTGTATTAATTTCACTGAAAATACCGTACCTGACACGTGAGGTGCCAAAACTTATTTCGGTGGCAGTCGGTTCATGTAGCTGCGCCCTTGACTGCAAATCTTAATTTTCCTCCACTAATCACTTTTCCTCTCTCTTCCAACAGGTCCTGTTGATCTGAATATGATGTCTAAGTGCGCCCCCTGCCTGGCCAACCCATGCCAGAACAACGGCACGTGCGTTAGTGATGTCACAGGTTCATATCACTGCACCTGTCCCTTTGGCTACAAGGTGAAAGATTGCTTTACATTTTGTCCTCACACATTGCAAATACCTGTGCGATTCATTCCTACTCAGATATATCCACCTTCCCTAGTTTATTATACATAGCCTGTTTGAGTTATGCATATCATTACAAGTGTGCAAGAAGGAAGCTGATATCATCAATCTTCCTGAGCTTGCTCGATATATATTGGAATCTCCTCTGCTCATGCATGCACAATGCTCAGCAAGTGATCAATGGAGAAACACTAAGATGTCCGTGACTGCAGATTTAGAGTCCTAGTGTGCTTATGGCTGTATTACACGTCACGCTGTTCCGTGTATTTATGAATATTGTTCAGATAGATGAGTCATGAAACTGATGGAGTGTGAGATCAGGTGCAGGATAAAGACTAAACAGCAATAAATATTGACTTAAAGCTAGACGGCCTTTCGATTTCATAAAATCAGTGAAATTTAGTTCCTTCTGAAATTTGGTTATTGTGATATATGTTTATTTCTGTAATATTTCACAAAATATCAGGCCATTCTGTGGCTGGGAAGTTATTTAATTTGAGGGATTCCCAAACAAATAATGTGCATGAAATCGCTCGCTTCGCACAGTCAAGCAGACAGAGGAAGTTCGTGTCCGCATGCGCAGGTTTACCACCTTCTTCTTCTTTTAGGTTTTACGTCAGCTGGTATCCACAGTGTTGCATTACTGCCATCTACAAGTTTACCTTGACCGTGCACTGACAGTTACATCATTTTGTTGCTAAACGAACAGCTGATCACACCGAGGTGCTCGCTGACCGCCGATATTTATTAATTTGGTCCTGCGTTTCCTTTCCTTCGCAACATAACGTCTTTTCTTCTCACTTTCTGTTACTGTAGTCAGTCTTTCACGTTTCATTCGCACACTCACGTCCTCCATTTTCCTCTCCTGTTTCAAACTTGTATCCCACAATGCCTTATGCGAACAGGGAAAGCCCACCACGTCATGCATGACGTAGTATCTTCAATTGGGTCACGGTGAAGCAGGAAAAAATAGCAAAGAATTTAGGGCCATGTGGTCTTAAATTCATTAATTGTTCTATTTTAAAAAATAATAATAAAAGTGGAAGTCTGTGATTCGAATTCAGTAGCTTTCGGTCCACTGAGCAAAAATAACCAGGTGTCAGGGAAAATTCTACACTTGAAAAATCTGAAAGGCAGTCTACCTTTAATATTTGCTTAATATTGACTAAGGCCCAGGCCACACTACAGCTCGTGATGGGCTTGCGAATACTTGTCGATGAAAAATTGGTAGCATCACCACCAATACACTGTGATTGTTCTCTGAGCGTCGTGAGTTGTTTTTTGTTGCGTCTCTGCCTCGTGAGTGGCCAAAAATATCGCAAAAGATTTCAGTGCATGCATTGAAATTTGGTGGCGATGTTTTCATCGGCAAACTAAGCGGCAAATACTCGCAGATGGGTTTGGGAATATTTCCCAAAGCTCAGGGAACCTTCTTCGAGCCTCTTGAGATGTATTTGTCTCAAATCAATGTCCCCGATGCTCGTGGGAGTCTTATCAACACAGCAGCTCGGCATAGCCTAACCTTTGCTGAGACTTAAAAGTGCATTTACATTCGGGGATCCTTCGGAGCATATTGTGCATGCACTTGGGACCCAGTCATGATGGGAAACACCTGATGCTGATTTGAGCGCAATCAACGCGTACATATAAGGACGTTGTTTTCACAGAGATTCTGTCAGGTATGCGGCGGTAGACGGATCTAAGTGCAGGAAGAGTGTTTAATAGCAGGCTTGATATTTACAAAAACAAAATGCAAACCAAAAGCAGAGTCATAAACATGGCTAGAAACAAATGTGACTGTGATAATGATAATACTTCCCAAAGCCTGTGTGTCCTTATATGCACATGCTGATTGCGCTCAAATCAGCATCAGGTGTTTCCCATAACGACTGGGTCCTGTGAGCGAGCGTGGCCGCTTGAGCGCGCAAAGGCGTGACAGTCAAGTATTTGCCTGCTGTGTGAGCAAAACTTTTAGCTCCCCTGTATATCGCCACGCATAGTCACCAAAACGCCTCATTTTCATCAATAACTCATCACAAAGCATCATGAGCTCTAGTGTGACCGTAGCTTTAAATGATTAATAATGACATACTGATGATATTTATAACAAATAATCAGACAATTTAGGAACAATTTTTTTTCCACACAGTATATTATAAACCTATATGCCTACTCATGGCTGAATCTGTTAAGTTAATCTGGTTCAATCTTGAGCTCAGGTTACTGTCTACCTGGTGTTTTCCATGTTCTTATGGGTTTCCTCAGGGTTCTCTGGTTTCCTCCCACCTCCCAAAAAATGCCAATAGAGGCATTAGTTACATTAGATTGCTCTTAGGTGTGAAAGTGTGTATGAAATCTGCCCAATCAGTGATTGACTGGACTGATGTACCATCTCTGGTGTATTCCCAGTTCACGCCCAGTATTCCCAGGATAGGCTCCGGATCTGTTATGACCCTGACCAGGATAAAGCTGTGCTGAAGATGAATGAATTAGTGAAGGGTGAAGCCAAGAATAGTGATTACAATTCAAAAACAGTTAGTTGGGCAGTATTGTATTGGGGGGTGTGTGTGTGTGTGTGTGTGTGTGTGTGTGTGTGTGTGTGTGTGTGTGTGTGTGTGTGTGTGTGCGCGCGCGGTGTCTTTTGATTGGTTATGGGATTCCTGTCAGTGTCTGTCTGAAGTTGAGCGGATAAGAGTTTCACCTCTTGCCCGCGACAAAAAAAAAAAAGGCTCCTGTTTTAATTAAAATCCCTGCACCCAAGGTTAAAACAGGTGTGTGTGTGTGTGTGTGTGTGTGTGTGTGTGTGTGTGTGTGTGTGTGTGTGTGTGTGTGTGTTTTTCAGGCTCTGTTCCATTTTGACAGCCTTCCCTTCCCTTAGCTTTCTTCTCTTTCTCTGTTGAGTCCAGATTTATTAAAATGCAGGCAGTGAATCAAGTGCAAGCAGTATAGAGGTGGCGAGAAAGAAAACAACCAGACACAGTAGCTGTGAGTGGTAGAGTGGAAATAAACAAAGCAGAAGGGTTTTTTCGTCTGAAACTGGAAATTGGCGACAGCTATGGAGTGCTAAATGGATCTGTGCACATTATTCTGCTTTTTGTCCTGTTTGGGCCAGGATGTGGGAAGGAGAAACCCAAACCAGACATTTGTAGTGACATTGAAAGAGCTCCTGTTACACCCATTTCAGAAGACTCGAACACAATAAAGCATGTTCCAGCTGCCGATAATTCCTCCAGAGGAATGTAAAATGTATTGTGTTTACTGGCAGTTTAGTCTTCCTCTCTCTTTCTGACCTCTGGGTCTGGATGTACAAGCATGTGCAGAAAGTGTGTGTAAAGGCTATGACTGAAACACTGGCTTTACTTGTAATTCTGTCAAAATTCAGACACCACATCATTATAGTGCTTACAGTGGAAAGCACTATATTGTTCTTCCTAGGCCTCTTAGTATTCCATTTTTTAATCTGTCTGTCTGTCTATTTCTTTCTTTCTCTCTATCTTCTTTTCTAACATCTATGTGTGTATCTCTTAATTTCTTTGTTTCTGTCTGTCTTAAAGGAGAACTGAAGTCATTTTTAAACTTGCTTTATTTCTTAATTACATTTTCGGTTTTAGTAACCTTATATCGTGACTCGTATTGGCAACTAATTGCAATTAAATATTATACTTATCGGCCTATTCGGTTTTTAGCCGTGTTGAATTTAGTTCATTTGGTCCACGGCAGGCGTCGCTTATCCGCGCGATCTTCACGAGACTTGTGCGAGACTTCAAAACGTCAAGTGTCAGCCAGGTGTCAGTGCCGCCATTTTGAAAACTGTTTTCCAAACGAAATATTGCACAAAAACGAGTTTAAATGACGATTACTGTCTACTTTTTTCAAACTTTCCTGATTGCTATCAAAACAAACAAAACTTCCGGCTTGATTACATCAGCATTCGAAAGAGGGTGCGCACGTCTTTTGACAACGTTGGCAGATGTTGGTCACTTTGATTTCCACTGTACGTTTTACTTCCGTCCTACGATGTCTCACACAGGTCTCAACGAATCTCGTTTACAGCCATTGTTTTGACATATGGACTGATATATTACAGAGCATATTTCAAACACTCATAACTTGCTATAGCAGTGACAAAATAGCTATCAAAAATGCATTCCTATATTTAATAAAATGGGATAAATAGAATTTTGATAATAAAAAAATTGCCTTCAGGTCTCTATTTTAATACAGTATCTTCGACTTCCCCATCTCTCTCTCTCTCTCTCTCTCTCTCTCTCTCTGTCTTCAGGGAAGGCCTTGCTTATTTCAGCAAGACAATGCCAAACCCCATTCTGCACATATTACTACTGCATGGCGCCATAGCAAAAGAGTGTAGGTGCTAAACTGGCCTGCCTACAGTCCAGCCCTGTCTCCCATTGAACACATTTGGTGTTTTATGAAGCACAAAGAAGACCCCAAACTGTTGAGCAAATTAAGTTGTATATCAGGCAAGAATGGGACAATATTTCACTTTCCAAACTACAGCAATTGGTCTCCACAGTTCTCAAACATTTACATTGTTCTTAAAAGTAGAGGTGATGTAACAGAGTAGTAAACATGCCCCTGTCACAGCTTTTTTTAAATGTGCTGCTGGCATCAAGTTCAAAATGAGCACGTATTTAAAAAAACAAAAAAACAACTTTGCTTACACAAATCTAAGCGAAGTGTGTGCTGTAGGTTCTGATTGTAACTTCGTGCATATCTAGGTGTTGCATTTGATTATTTAATCTTCATAAGATTTCAACTTGTTAAATGTGCCTCTTGTTAATCAGATTGAACTCAGATTCAAATCAGCTTATTATACTTGATAGCCAATTTTTTAGGTTTCTTGTTGGAAAGTATGGCTGAAGCGTCAAATCTTTATAGCAGTCGTGGAATTTGTGTTATAACATATAGCACTGCGTGACTTTTAGGTTGTTAAATGTGGCTCGGTGTGATGAATGCATCTACGTACTGTATAGCATCAGGTTAACAAGTACCTTGAGTGATCGAAATGGGTCTTGGGTACACATTTATATAATTCTGATACTCATGATCTTATGTACAAGTTTTATTATACATTATTTGCAACACAGATGCTGTGTAAGAGTTAAAGACATGTGAGTATGAGTCATATCACAGCTATAAATTCTGTTTGTCTTTTTCTGCTATCTCAGGGACGGAACTGTGAGATCCTCACGAATGCCTGCCTGAGCCAACCCTGCATCAATGGAGGCACATGTCACCTTTCTCCTGGTCAGGATGGCCATTACAGGTACACACTGTGCTCTCAATCCGACCGTGCTTAGGGTTATTTTACTGCTCGGACATCATCTCCATTCTGGCAATCTTTGTCTTTAAACTACACACTGACAGCATTGCTGCGAAACACATTACATTTCAACTCTATTTGCCAGGTGCCAGATTTTTAATGTCCCAATAAACGTCCTGCCTTTGGACACTCTCTGCCTCCTGAATCACCTTGTAACATTTTAAATGCATGCAGCTCTGCCCTTTCCATTCGAATACTGAGAGGCCTCGGCGTCCAGACAAGTGACAAATAAGCCCTGCGTCAGGTTCCATTTGACATTACAAAAACAGCAATGAAATGGCTGCGGTGAGCCATTTGGATGAAGTGGGGTCAGGGTGCGCGTTTGTGGCGTGGGCTGATGTCAGTGCTGGGGGAGTGAGTATGATATATTGACTCCAGCCTAGCTGCTGCCCTTTGAGCTAGAGCCATCTCTGAAATCTGGACGTCTGAGTGGCGTGTGGTGGGGAGGGTTCAGTTGGAGGTGCCTGGGTGGCACCAGTAAGTATATGAGCTGGTTACTGGGTGAGATAAGTGTTGCTGGTCTTTTGTGGCAAGTCTCCATGGAGACAAGACTTTATCAAACACAGCGCTTCCCCCGAAGCCTCAGTCACCAATGGTGCCAAGCCACAACATACGGTAGGGTTCAAAAGGAAACCTTAAAGTACTCCTGAACATGTGATTATAAACCATTAAAAGCAATCCGCATAGAATAATAAATTGTTAAATGTGTTTTACTGCCTAAGATTAAAAAACAAACAAACCAGGATCTACGAACATACATTTGTAGGCAAATTGATAATGCACCCATGTCCTCCATCATCCCAAATACCTTGCCGTCTAATTAAGTGTTAGTAAACCTGCTCTCATTTATCACAGGTACATGAACTCTATTTTAGTATCTGAATCTCGATTTTGCTCCGTTTTTGTTATTCTCAGCAGTTTATTTGCAAGTCGCCAAAATATGTCCCTTGCTACATAAAAGCAAAAGTCCATTTCAAAATCAATTGAAACTCCAGTCCTTTAATAATTTGCAGAATGGACAATGTGACATCACAAACCGCACCCTTTTTTTTTTTTTAAAGAAACTAAGTCTGTGTCCGAAATCACTCACTCGTTCACTACTCCCTACTCACTATCTAGGGAATTATTATATAGAGGACTATATAGTGAGCTCATCGGTAAAATAAAAAAAAAAAACACTTTTGGACATTACTCCGCTGTGCCGTTATTTACGTCATTACTGTCGCACAATTAAAACGTGCCAGATCAGTCGGCTGGTGGGTTTTCAAAATAATAAATACATGCATGTACCGTATTTTTGTGATGAATCCATATTATACTGAGCGTATTTTCCACATTAATAAATACAAAGTACTTTGTGTCTGCTGCATCTTTCTGTTCTTTTAAATCAAGGCTGAATGCTTTCTTCTTTTTTTTGAACACGGTCTTTTTATTTCTTTCTTTCTTCTTTGCCGCTGCCTTTTATTAAATCAGATTTGAGGCCTTTGATTAATTCCTCGCTCTGCACTGTAACTTTTATTCTTGTATTTTATCTGTCTTATTCTATTTTAGCTTATTTGCTATTCTCTTACTATTTTTAATTGTACTTGAATGTCCGTTTATAATGTATTTCTTCCTCCGGCCATTCACCCCAACACACTACAATATTATTGCCATTTTCACGCCACAACTTATAAATTTGTCTCATGCCCGTTGTCTTAGGGGAAAACAAACTACTGCTATACTCAGTTTAAAATACTTAACGGTCCTTATAAAACAGTTTTTATAGCTCTGTGAAAATGCACGACTGCAATGCATGATGGTATATATTGCTTGGTTAGTGACCATCGGTTGTACACTACTTTTCACGATGCATTGTGGGATACTATGAGTCCACTATATAGGGTGTAATAATTTTCACTATACATTCAGACAGCACTACAAAATGGCGAGCTCACTGTATAGTCCACTACAGAGTGAGTAATGAGTGATTTCGGATACAGCGTAACTGTTTGTTCTGTTTTAAGGAATTGACAGATTTGACCTAAACGCCGGGTTAGCGCTGTCGCCTCACAGCAAGAAGGTCCGGGTTCGAGCCCCGTGGCCAGCGAGGGCCTTTCTGTGTGGAGTTTGCATGTTCTCCCCGTGTCCGCGTGGGTTTCCTCCGGGTGCTCCGGTTTCCCCCACAGTCCAAAGACATGCAGGTTAGGT
The DNA here is from genome assembly GCF_027579695.1 of Neoarius graeffei. Classification (NCBI taxonomy): domain Eukaryota; kingdom Metazoa; phylum Chordata; class Actinopteri; order Siluriformes; family Ariidae; genus Neoarius; species Neoarius graeffei. Next base: position 66,918,244 of record NC_083576.1, read on the forward strand.
TAACTGGTGACTCTAAATTGACCGTAGGTGTGAATGGGAGTGTGAATGGTTGTCTGTGTCTATGTGTCAGCCCTGTGATGACCTGGTGACTTGTCCAGGGTGTACCCCGCCTTTCGCCCGTAGTCAGCTGGGATAGGCTCCAGCTTGCCTGTGACCCTGCAGAACAGGATAAAGCGGCTAGAGATAATGAGATGAGATGAGATGAGATGAGATGAGATGAGATGAGATGAGATGAGATGAGATGAGATGAGATGAGATGAGATGAGACCTAAACACCAGCCTATATAAACAATCAACTGTCCAAGAGGAGTTGGTTTTAACCCTTTTGTGCATAAATTATTAGAAAGCATATCCATTTGTAGATGTCTTTATTACTTTTCTTTTTTATGGCATGGAATTCAAATGAATTTTGATTTTTTTTAAAGAATCATGTATTTTAAATAAAAAAATAATTAAAAGGCATCAAGTAACACTTCAGATGTAAAATATTACAGAACATTTTGAACAAAATTATAAAAATAAACATTTATATGTATTTTTAACAAATACAGTTAAAATACCAATACAGTTTCTCATGAACCTTCTTCACAGGACATAGGTGCTAAAGAAGGCAACTGGACTTGCTTGAAATTCTTGAAGACATTTCACCTCTCATCTAAAAGGCTTCTTCAGTTCTGTCTGTCTAGTGTGGAGTTCCAGGTATTTATCCTCTAGTGGACCAAAAGCAACCCTAAGGAGAGTCGTTGAGTTCCTCAGGCCAGAACTCTGCAGTCTATCTTCATCTCAATAACAAAGGACACTCGTTTCAGGACTGCAATGCATTCTAGCCAGAGAAGACCGGTGGTTTGAAAGAGGAATAAAAGAAGCCATCTTCATCAACCTGGAACGACCATCACTGAACAGAGGAGGTGGTCTGAGGCCCTGTTTACATTATTTCGAATCAGCGGATCATCAGATTAACGTTTTTAAAACGATTCGCGTACACACAGCAACGCCAATACACGATTCGCGTGCACACAGCAACGCCAATACACGGATACGCTAATCACATGACTAATTAGATGGCACGTCACATGATCCCAGTGCATATCGGGCATGCGCAAGTCACTCACCACTTGCAAGTGGAAGGATGGCAAGCGAACACCTTCTCCAGCAAATAAACACACCTGGCTGTGATGTTCATGTTCTCACTGAGTTTAAGCGCCTGAAGGAGGTTGAAATATGTAAATAAACCTCAGTGCGGCTCAGCGCTTCCTCCTGCGCTCCAAATCACTCCGCCCTGAACAGCGAGTGCCCTCTGGAGGGTGCGCACTCTGGCCCTGCGTAGCTCACAGAGCGTGCGAGTGAAGCGCACGAGCAGTGATTCGGGACTGAGCCGCTGTGTGTGAGATCCCAACGCCAGCGAATCAAGAAGGTGGATGTCACAGTGACGTTGTCCAATGACGACGTCAGCTAGAGCTCAGCACAGCGTATCCGCGTATTCTCAATGTTTACACAGCACCGGATCAGATACGAACTGGATTGAATACGTGGGCTCTGGCGGATTCCCGTTTCCTGGCGTTTTAATGTGAACGGACAGTGCATCCGCGAAGAAAATGAGACAGATACGGTCTCAGGCTACGTTTACACTAGACCGTATCTGTCTCGTTTTCTTCGCGGATGCACTGTCCGTTTACATTAACCCCCCTGAAAAAGCGGGGAAACGGGAATCCGCCAGCGTCCACGTATTCAATCTAGATCGTATCAGCTCCGGTGCTGTGTAAACATTCAGAATACGCGGATACGCTGTGCTGAGCTCTAGCTGGCGTCTCATTGGACAACGTCACTGTGACATCCACCTTCCTGATTCGCTGGCGTTGGTCATGTGACGCGACTGATGAAAAACGGCGCAGACTTCCGCCTTGTATCACCTTTCATTAAAGAGTATAAAAGTATGAAAATACTGCAAATACTGATGCAAATACTGCCCATTGTGTAGTTATGATTGTCTTTAGGCTTGCCATCCTTCCACTTGCAAGTAATAAGTGATATGCGCTGGGATCTCACACACAGCGGCTCAGTCCCGAATCGTGGCTTGTTCACTTCACTCGCGCGCTCTGTGAGCTGCGCAGGGCCGGAGTGCGCACCCTCCAGAGGGCACTCGCTGTTCAGGGCGGAGTGATTTGGAGCGCAGGATGCCTGCGGAGCCGAGCGTATCCGCGTATTGGTGTTGCTGTGTGCACGGCTAACGGTTTTAGTGTAAACGCGAATCGTTTTAAGAACGTTAATCTGATGATCCGCTGATTCGACGTAATGTAAACGTAGCCTAAGGTAAACTTGGCCTGAGACACCACTTATCAGCCACCTACAATGCAGTCCTTGGCATACTTCCCAGAAAACTGAATACACATCCACACCAAGACTTCAATGACTCGCACGATGGCAGAGAGAACCAACGACCCACAGATCACCCTAATGACCCTCTAGGCTGCTAACAATATTCACATCCAGCCTCCAGTGACCCTAACACCTACAGGATGACTGAGAGGGTCAACAACCCACGTGACCTCAACGACTCTCCTTAGGGTTGCTTTTGGTCCACTAGAGGATAAATACCTGGAACTCCACACTAGTCAGACAGAACTGAAGAAGCCTTTCAGATGAGAGGTGAAATGTCTTCAAGAATTTCAAGCAAGTCCAGTTGCCTTCTTTAGCACCTACAGTTTACAATGACCTGGATGACTGAGAACCTTCGCAGACATATTCACAAGCCATGTTTCTGCTGAATACAGCATTGCTGGTCTAACCACTGACTTGTACACTTGTCTTTTCACTCTTGCACTTATTCTCCGGTCACACAACACTCCTGATACTCTTCCAATTGAATGAGGAATGAGGAAGTAATGCATCGAATACAGTGCCCATGGAGAAACTGGAAAAGAGTGTCGGGAGTGTTGTGTGACCGGAGAATAAGTGTGAGAGTGAAAGGAAAAGTGTACAAGTCAGTGGTTAGACCAGCGACGCTGTATTCTGCACAAACATGGCCTGTGAAGACAGTTCATGAGAAGAAGCTGGATACCACGGAAATGCGGATGCTGAGGTGGATGTGCGGCGTGACGAGAGAGGGACAGGATTAGAAACGAAATAATTAAAAAGTGGGGAAGATATCAGAGAAAGTACAGGAAAGGAGGTTGCAGTGGTATGGTCATGTGATGAAAGAGGAGGAGTATGTTGGTAGAAGAGTGATGAATATGGAGGTGGAAGGAAAAAGAAAAAGAGGAAAACCGAAACGAAGATGGTTAGAAAGTATTAGAATGGACGTAAGAGAGAAAGCCTGTCTGGACAAGAAGTGAGCAATCATGCAGTATGGAAGAGACTCATCAAATCCATCAACCCCATATAGAAGTGGGAGAAGATGTTAGGAGAAAAAAAAATTAACAAATACAGTAATTATGTAGGGCGGCACGGTGGTGTAGTGGTTAGCGCTGTCGCCTCACAGCAAGAAGGTCCTGGGTTCGAGCCCCGTGGCCGGCGAGGGCCTTTCTCTGCGGAGTTTGCATGTTCTCCCCGTGTCCGCGTGGGTTTCCTCCGGGTGCTCCGGTTTCCCCCACAGTCCAAAGACATGCAGGTTAGGTTAACTGGTGACTCTAAATTGACCGTAGGTGTGAGTGTGAATGGTTGTCTGTGTCTATGTGTCAGCCCTGTGATGACCTGGCGACTTGTCCAGGGTGTACCCCGCCTTTCGCCCGTAGTCAGCTGGGATAGGCTCCAGCTTGCCTGCAACCCTGTGGAACAGGATAAAGTGGCTAGAGAAGATGAGATGAGTAATTATGTAGCTTACTTCAGAAATGTATATTATGTTTTATAAAAGAAAAACTAATAATGTTTGATAAAGTCCAATATTGTTTGTTTGTTTGTTTGTTTGTTTGTTTGTTTGTTTGTTTGTTTTATTAGACCGATTTTGTGTAAAAATTTGAGACAGAAATGCCCAAGACATGTTTTATCTGTCACTGTTGGCCATGTAGGATTTTAGATGTGTTTTGTGTGTGTGTGTTTCACAGCATTAGAGCTGTGTTACGTCCACTTAGGGTGAAGTCACATGTATTCCCGCTCTTTTCCATGCGCTCTGCTCTTTAAACAATGCAATTACAGCTAGGAAAAACTGAGATTAGTTAGTCTGATAATAATCGCGACTCATTTTTTATTTCATCAATTCTAATCGTCATGAATATGTATCGTGATTTATCATCACATGATGTACCATTACATGCCTACTGGATATAATGTTAGTTAAGGGGAAATGTAAAACATTACTAAAACCTCGTATTTACTGACGGCTATAACAATAATTAAATAATATTGGCTGGCTTTTTTTTTCATGGTATATCAGATATATTCCATTCAGCTAGCATGATACTGAATAAATCGAAGATGAGTTCAATATCATGCTAGCTGAATGGAATATGTCTGATATACCATGAAAAAAAGCCAGCCAATATTATTATTATCATTATACATACACATTCCTTTCGGGTGTTCAACGCATCTTTCTCTTTCAAAATTCTCTCAAAATCTAACGCATTTAACAAAGCAAACCTGGCGGCCATGTTTGTTTACAAATTGTCACAGTCGCTCGCTAGCGTGGAAGTTTTACGTCACTGACGTGTGACGTCATATTGTCTTGACAACCATGCAATATCGTAAACCATATTCTCCATTGGGCAGAGTGATGTAATACACGTAGGATAAGCGATATGCTAACAATATTGCACGCTATCAAACCAAATGAATGAAACCTGCTAGAAGGGAATAGAACACATGTTTTTATTCCATTGAAAAAAGTGTCCTTCCATCGAAAAAGTGTCCTGTATATATAATAATAATGCATAATGCCTAGAGTTATACTAACTAGGTTTTAGTAGTTAAGATTCTGGATTAGCTCTGTGTTTTAGGATCACTTGCATGCTTCTGTTTCCCTGAGGTTTTAGAATATGAAGTCGTGTGTGAAGAAGATTTAAAAAAAAATTGGATACATGATTTTCTCAAACACCATTCCACCAGAGATAACAGCAGCCTATCTCTGTTTCTGTCCCATTCCAGCTGTGTGTGTATGCCTGGTTTTGAGGGCCAGCGATGTGAGGTGAACCCCGATGACTGTGAAGACAATGATTGTGAGAATAACTCCACTTGCGTGGACGGCATCAACAACTACACCTGCGTCTGCCCTTCTAACTACAGAGGTGCTGTCCAAAACCTGGCTTACAGTACTGATGGCTTACAGTTATTAGAGCTTGCGCACACACACACACGCACGTTTTTCTCACTATCCTTGTGAGGACCTTCACTGACATAATTATTATTGCAGTTAATTAATGCTGTGCCTGTATGTAAACCTAACCCTAACCTTAAAGGAGATACGCAGAACCTTTTATTTTTAAATACATTTCTGAGTGGATAACATCTCCATCCTTGACTCTTGTATGCTGCATAAATGGGAATAAAAATATATATTTTTGAGAGTTAAAATCAACCACAAAGTTGGCATTCGAGCTGCCCCACTGAGCCAGCCAGCCCTGAGTGCGTGATGTCACAGCGGTAACCGGTTTTAAGGCCAAGGCCTTTGACAGCTATAGACCAAAGCCAGACTCGGCAGGCAAGAGTGGTTGCAATGGCCTCTTCGTTTGGATTTATTGGAGATTCTTCGGATTCCTCAGATAGTAATACATCTGACTGTGATAGTCCTGAAATTGGAGTGTGTGTGTACATGCTACTGTTATACACGCAGAACCGTATCAGTTCGAACCATCGGAAAGTGAATCCGATAGTAACACGTCGGCCACGGAGGCCCACACCTTACGAAATAAAGCCAGAGAATAAAGCCGTCTAGAGAATTGGATGGAATTGGACTGACAGTCTCATGTGACTCTCATTAAAACAGGATAGGCGTTATAACTTATGCAACATACATGTACATGCATGCATTTTCACTGATAAAACGTAAAAGGCTAATTAAATAATCAGATGAACTGAGACAATCACATTCTGAAGCAAATTAAATAATCTTATACCGGTAACTTAAACACACAATACAAGTTACATATATTAATCTAAATGCAGGTGAATAATAAGTATTGTTGTTGCTGTGATGTATCCAAATAAGAGTCGCAGCTTACCCGCCTGTATTCTCGCTTCTTGAAGGCCGATTTTGTGGCCGATTGTTTTGAAACAATCTGACTTTCAGTTCTTCGTTCATTCACTTCTTCCACGTAAGGGTGAGATATTGCTGCTGAGGCAAGCATATCCAGTGGAGAAATCAGACAGCTGCGCCACTCATTCTCCATTTTCTCCATACTGAGTACTCCGCCATTACTGCTCGGCTCACACTCCGGGAGAACTGGTGCAACTGAACTTACTTTCCTTTTCTTGTAGTTTTCTTTTCCTTTAATTCTTGGTACTGCACCCTCTTTCAATACGGGCTTATAGCCAACGCTCCTCAACAGATCAGAGGTCTCGTACAAGTCTTCAGTAAAATGTGCAGAACAGAGACCACTTCGTAGGCACCCAATTTGCCCATGAACTTCTCGCAAAACACGTCCAAATCTTTGCAGTTTGAACATTCTTGGGCCATGAATGCAATGTAAATCCACCTTCTGTCATGTTGCTGCACCCACCAGCAACACATCTACGTGGCATGGCGATAAATTAGCTCAAAATGGAGGATCGAAGTTGCAGTCAGCTCTGTGTTTTAGTTTAGCGGAAATGGCGATGAGATCAATAGACTTCCTACTGTGACATCACAGATGTCAAGGTCATTCACTCAGACTACTACCTATATAAATCACTTTAATCATAAAAATTACTATATTAGACTTAATGCTTAAAACCATTCCTGTGCCATTCTTGAGGTCTCAAAGTATTTATAAACAAAAAGTGAGGCCATGTCTCTGCGTATCTCCTTTAACCTCAGTAATGAAAAGGAAACTTTTTTTGGCTCTTTTTTTTTTTTTTTAAACACAACAACAGCAATTTCCTTGTGGGGACCATCCAAATGTCCCCACAAGGTCAAAATTGTCAGATTTCACTGTGCTTGTGGGGACATTTGGTCCACAGTAGTATATAAACACACACACACACACACACACACACACACACACACACACAGTTTAGCAATGAGAGACCAGGTCAAATCCCATTCACTGGATTACATTGTTCAAGGAGTGCATTTCCTCCCCGTGTTATTGCTTTGTTAGCCAATTTTAGTTACGTTGCTACGAGGCTATAACCCCAATCCTTGTTTGTCCGTTGGCACCTTATACAGTTAAGGTCGCTTTGAAATAATATAAAAACTGTAAGAGGGTAATGTGTTCTAAACAAAAAGCAAGAGTGTGACAGGCGTCCTGACTCAGCGATGTTAGAGTAAAGGCTGTTGCTTGTGTACTGCAGGACTGGGAGGAAAGATGCAGCTGTTTTCAGCAAGCCCTGTTATTACTCACAGGAAGTCTAATTATTATATCCTCCTCTGAGAGCGGGTAGAGTGTGTGTGTGTGTGTGTGTGTGTGTACGCCAACTTTGGTACCAGCTTTGGACTGGAAGCCAAAACTGTAGTCTTGCCCTACACACAGCTGCTGTATAAAGCCGAGCGGTTGACGAGAAGGGAAGCCTCGAAGCAGGTCCACAATTAGAACTCTTGTAAACAGTTTTCCTCTTCTTCACTCACACTCCTATGCAGAATTCACTCTTTTGTTGCACTCATACACACCCCAGGTTTTTTTTTTTTTACCAACTATGCTTTCAGGTGCTTAGACACATGAAACATTTGACTCGAACCTTGATGTGTTTTTAACCTTTTACACAGGTGAGAATGCAGCAATCACACTCGGTGCAGATGAAAACATGAGCATCTGAATATCTGAGTGAACTAGAATGTGGGTCGAATGCATTGAGAAAATTATTTCAGACTTCAGACTTTATGACAGATTTTATGTTATTTTTTTACAATATTAGACTGATCCGCAAGTGGTCATGCTAATCGAGGCAGCTCAGTCATATTAAATATTAACATTTTCCTTTAGAATTCGCTGGTATAATTCAGAATTCATTGTTCCATCAACGATGGCAAGCCATCCTGGCCCAGATGCAGCAAAACAGGCCCAAACCATGCTACTACCACCACCATGTTTCACAGATGGGATAAGGTTCTTATGCTGGAATGCAGTGTTTTCCTTTCTCCAAACATAACGCTTCTCATTTAAACCAAAAAGTTTTATTTTGGTCTCATCCATCCACAAAACATTTTTCCAATAGCATTCTGGCTTGTCCACATGATCTTTAGCAAACTGCAGACAAGCAGCAATGTTCTTTTTGGAGAGCAGTGGCTTTCTCCTTGCAACCCTGCCATGCACACCATTGTTCAGTGTTCTCCTAATGGTGGACTCATGTACATTAACATTAGCCAATGTGAGAGAGGCCTTCAGTTGCTTTGAAGTTACCCTGAGGTCCTTTGTGACCTCGCCGACTATTACACGCCTTGCTCTTGGAGTGATCTTTGTTGGTCGACCACTCCTGGGGAGGGTAACGATGGTCTTGAATTTCCTCCATTTGTACACAATCTGTCTGACTGTGGATTGGTGGAGTCCAAACCTTTTCCAGCCTGATGAGCATCAACAACGCTTTTTCTGAGGTCCTCAGAAATCTCCTTTGTTTGTGCCATGATACACTTCCACAAACATGTGTTGTGAAGATCAGACTTTGATAGATCCCTGTTCTTTAAATAAAACAGGGTGCCCACTCACACCTGATTGTCATTGTAAATGATCATAAATCAGAAAAGGAAGAAAAAGAATACGAAGAAATGTATATATCATATAATAATTTAAAAAGCTTGGAAAGAAATTGAAATTGTTACAGTTGGACAGGAAGGAAAAGTAGTTGATTCAGAGAAAACATAAACATAACTATAAAGGCACCATTTATCAAGGTGGAAAAAGAGAAAAAAATGCATCAAGTGAACCAAACATGCTGCGTTGTTTGGTTTCAAGGTGTGTGGTGTAGGTGCGAGCTGCTAACCTGAGCCGCGAGGTGCAAACTGAGCCAAAGGACAGAGTCGTAATAGTGCAAAAATGTTCTCATTATTTGGAACGACAAACAAAAAACAGAAAATAGAAGAAGCAGAGGAAGAAGAAGCCTTTATTTGTCACATGCACACTCAAGAACAGTGAAATTCATCCTCTGCATTTAACCCATCTGAAGCAGTGAACACGCGCGCGCACACACAAGTGAGCAGACGCACATACCCAGAGCACTGGGCAGCCATACTACAACGCCCGGGGAGCAGCTAGGGGTTAGGTACCTTGCTCAAGGGCACTTCAGCCCAAAACCGCTCCATGTTAACCTAACCAAAAATAAACACTGGGTGCAATGCACAAAATGCTTATAATGATCAAATCATTTATTTAGTGTTACTATTTAACACACTTGACCAAGGTTTGTCCTGAAGACGTAATTCTTCATCGTCGCTTTTGTCGTCACTGCCGAACCCGATCCGGGCTTGAAGCGAACCATGTTTGAGTGATGTAGCGCCACTTCTCTCGATTTCTAGTAGCACTCTAGAGCACTCTTGCACTTTTGAGGTTGGGTTAGAAATTGTGCAAATAAAGTCTTCTTTGATTACTTCGGGCTTTCTTTCCATCAATTCTTCCTCCAAGGCACAATTCTTCTAGTCATCCTTTCCTTATGTAATATCCAATAAACTTGAGTTGGCATCATTCAACCGTTGTCAAGAGTTGTCTGTTTTGGCCTCTATGTTGGAGAACTTGTTCATTTGTAATTCAATCCATGTATGAAATCTTGAGCATACGCAGATAAAACCACATCCTCACAGCTGCAATATTCCGCCGCGTTTTTGCTGTGAAGGTCCACGACTCGCATCCGTATAACAACACAGACCACACGAAGGTTTTGAGAAGGCGTATTTTTAGCACAGCTGATAAACTATCTATGAACAAGTTCTTCATTTTGTTGAAAGCGTCCTTAGGTAACACAATTCTCCTACGTATATCGTTTTCAAATCGGCCATCTGAAGTTACAAACGCGCCCAGGTAATTGAAGGATGATATTTGCTCAATATCCTGATCCCCCTGCTTGAGCTTATAAGCAAGTTTGAACTGTGGTGCAGATTTTGATATGCTCATGCATTTGGTCTTCTTGGCGTTGACTTTGAGACCAAGTCTTTAACTTGCAGCTATGCTAGTATTGAAGAGTCGTTGGAGACATTCAACGACTCTTTGATACTTTAGTAGCTGCAATTCTTAGAGAACATTTTATGAATAGGTTTTTATCCCTATAACCCTTTTTTTACTTTTTGTTTTGTTTAATAATGTGCAGCATGAAACCAAATCAAAAATTTCAGACTCTACAAACAAATAATTTGACATAAACACAATGAGTGAAGAAACATCCATAGTGACATTCCATGTCCCAACAGCTAGCCGCTGTGTTCTGGGATCAGGTCGTCGAGGCCCCTGCCTTCGACTGCCGCCCAATCCACACCTATCGTCATGAGCTTTGGGTAATGACCGAAAGAACAAGATCGCGGATACAAGCGGCCGAAATGAGTTTCCTTCGCAGGGTGGCTGGGCGCTCCCTTAGAGATAGGGTGAGAAGCACAGTCACTCGGGAGGAGCTCAGAATAGAGCCGCTGCTCCTCTACATCAAGAGGAATCAGCTGAGGTGGCTCTGGCATCTCTTTCGGATGCCTCCTGGACGCCTCCCTGGGGAGGTGTTCCAGGCATGTCCCCCCGGGAGGAGGCCCCGGGGAAGACCCAGGACATGCTGGAGGGACTATGTCTCTCGGCTGGCCTGGGAACGCCTCGGTGTTCTTCCTGAGGAGCTGGCCAAGGTGTCTGGGGAGAGGGAAGTTTGGGCTTCCATGCTCAAACTGCTGCCTCCGTGACCCGGCCCCAGATAAACAGAAGAAAATGAGATGAGATGAGATGAGAAACATCCATAGTGTTGCTATTCAGGAGAGATAATCAAGGCTTACGATAAGGTACAGGACACCGTGGGAAAAGATCAAGTCACAATGTCCTACTCTGTTCCTTGATTAAGAACTGTGTCAGCGTCTTTCAACATAATCTCGATCCAATTTATCTGTAGCATATAGCCAATAAGCACGGATAACTTCAATTAAACCCTGTCTGTACTAAACTCACTTATAATACAAGTGTAAGGGCTTGAGTTGAATTGATCCATATTCAGTTGTATAACTCAAATGTAATGTCAGTTACAGTCTAACAGTGAAGGTTTAAGGATGAGACAGACATGAAGGGAAGTCATGTCAAAGCTGTTATGTAGTTTTAGGTAATTTTCCAACACTGGTGCAATACAGTAAAAAGTAATTTGGGTTATTTTATGCTTTTCCCGAAGGTTTTATGGACCATCAGGCAGGGAATGAGGCACTTTTGTGTTTCCTGTGAGCTACATTGATTGTGTACGTAGTTCCATGTTTGAAAAAATAAATTATATAGATTTAGAGCTTCATTTCCAAAATGTGTGTTTTTGTGTGCGTGCGTGCGTGTGTGTGTGTGTGTGTGTGTGTGTGTGTACGCGCACACACACGCACGCACACAGTGGTGCTTGAATGTTTGTGAACCCTTTAGAATTGTCTATATTTCTGCATAAATATGACCTAAAACATCATCAGATTTTCACACAAGTCCTAAAAGTAGATAAAGAGAACCCAGTTAAACAAATGAGACAAAAATATTATACTTGGTCATTTATTTATTGAGGAAAATGATCCAATATTACATATCTGTGAGTGGCAAAAAGTATGTGAACCTTTGCTTTCAGTATCTGGTGTGACCCCCTTGTGCAGCAAAATTGCAACTAAACGTTTCCGGTAACGGTTGATCAGTCCTGCACACCGGCTTGGAGGAATTTTAGCCCATTCCTCCATACAGAACAGCTTCAACTCTGGGATGTTGGTGGGTTTCCTCACATGAACTGCTCGCTTCAGGTCCTTCCACAACATTTCCATTGGATTAAGGTCAGGACTTTGACTTGGCCATTCCAAAACATTAACTTTATTCTTCTTTAACCATTCTTTGGTAGAACGACTTGTGTGCTTAGGGTCGTTGTCTTGCTGCATGACCCACCTTCTCTTGAGATTCAGTTCATGGACAGATGTCCTGACATTTTCCTTTAGAATTCACTGGTATAATTCAGAATTCATTGTTCCAATGATGGCAAGCCGTCCTGGCCCAGATGCAGCAAAACAGGCCCAAACCATGATACTACCACCACCATGTTTCACAGATGGGATAAGGTTCTTATGCTGGAATGCAGTGTTTTCCTTTCTCCAAACATAACGCTTCTCATTTAAACCAAAAAGTTCTACTTCGTTCTCGTCTGTCCACAGAACATTTTTCCAATAGCCTTCTGGCTTGTCCACATGATCTTTAGCAAACTGCAGATGAGCAGCAATGTTCTTTTTGGAGAGCAGTGGCTTTCTCCTTGCAACCCTGCCATGCACACCATTGTTGTTCAGTGTTCTCCTGATGGTGGACTCATGAACATTAACATTAGCCAATGTGAGAGAGGCCTTCAGTTGCTTTGAAGTTACCCTGAGGTCCTTTGTGACCTCGCCGACTATTACACGCCTTGCTCTTGGAGTGATCTTTGTTGGTCGACCACTCCTGGGGAGGGTAACGATGGTCTTGGATTTCCTCCATTTGTACACAATCTGTCTGACTGTGGATTGGTGGAGTCCAAACTCTTTAGAGATGGTTTTGTAACCTTTTCCAGCCTGCTGAGCATCAACAACGCTTTTGCTGAGGTCCTCAGAAATCTCCTTTGTTCTCCAGGTTCTCTTTATCTACTTTTAGGACTTGTGTGAAAATCTGATGATGTTTTAGGTCATGTTTATGCAGAAATATCGACAATTCTAAAGGGTTCCCAAACTTTCAAGCACCACTGTGTGTGTGTGTGTGTGTGTGTGTGTGTGTGTGTGTGTGTGTGTGTGTGTGTGTGTGTGTGTGTGTGTCTCATTCTGTAATTGCAGGTACATTTCAAGTGTTGACTCTTTCGTCAACTCTGTTATTATCATTAAACTGGGCGATCCATTAACAAAATTGATGATAACAGAGTTAACATTTCCCACCATTTTGTGTCTTAACTCCACATGCTAACCTTAAACTAGCGACCACATGGCATGTGTAAAAACAGAATTTTATGGCTTTCAATCATATCGTTGTTTTTAAAAAATGAGCGAGAGATTCACTCCGCTGTGGCGACCCCTAATCAAGAGCAGCCAAAAGAAGAAGAAGTGAGAGATTCACTCCAATATCACCATAACAGATTTGACGAATAATTAATCTACTCTTGGTGCATCCTCAACATTTTGTTCAAATTAATAAGAGAAGAAACATAACATACCTCATTGCCTTTCTAAAGTTTCCTGCCAGAGGAAGCAACATCACTCAGTGCAGGTGTCATGCGTGTTATTAAAAGTCTTTGTGGATTTTATGCGGGTTGGTAACAGAGTTCATGAGAACATTGGGATGGATAAAAAAATTTATTACTAAAATTTCACATAATACAGAAAATAGACTTTCGATGCAATTGATTTTATAACAGTTCATAGAATAAGTCCCATAAAACAGATTGTTAGACTGAATCACTTCATTTATTCAAGTTGAATGTATGAGTCAGTAGTCGAAGACAGCCAATGATGTGGGGGGAGGGGTGGGAGTCATGTAGTTAATGTTTTATGAATAAATTGGGTCTAAAATGTACATCAAGCATTGCTATTGGTAAAAGTTTGTCATAATTTGCATTATTGGTAAAAACTGATTCAATAAAGGTTTCTTTTGTGGGAAATAACAAAAGGTTTATCTCAGAGACGTGAAATGTACCCTGAATTCCAGAATGATCCATATATATATATATCCATCCATCCATTATCTGTAGCCGCTTATCCTGTGCAGGGCCACAGGCAAGCTGACTATGGGCGAAAGGTGGGGTACACCCTGGACAAGTCACCAGGTTATCGCAGGGCTGACACATAGAGACAAACAACCATTCACACTCACATTCACACCTACGTTCAATTTAGAGTCACCAGTTAACCTAACCTGCATGTCTTTGGACTGTGGGGGAAACCGGAGCACCCGGAGGAAACCCACGCAGACACGGGAAGAACATGCAAACTCCACACAGAAAGGCCCTCGAACCCAGGACCTTCTTGCTGTGAGGCGACAGTGTTAACCACTACACTACCGTGCTGCCCCATATATATAATGGAAATCAGGCTAAAAACACTGGAGTTCTCTTTTTTTTTAATCACAATCCTGCTATTGATATTGAAGAGGGCTGTAAAATGTAAATGAACCCTTCGCAAAAACATATTTTACTCTTTTTTTTTTCCCCTCCACAAAAGACCCTGACATTTAAATATGTAGTTTTTTTTTGTAATAAGTTATTCCTATAATTTTGGTCAAATTTGAACCAGGGTTTACCGGTGTGTTTTGAGTTGCATGTCTACTACAATAACGATATAGACAACATTGTGATTATATCAGTCAACCCTTCAAGCCAGCTCATCTCTGTTACTATTTCTCCTGCTCGGTTTTTGTGTTCCTTCTGTTTAGTTTAGCGCTATAGTGATCTCTCCACATCCTATTTGATCTTAAATGCCCTTCAGTTTTACCATGTAGATTTGATTAAAAAGCCACAGCTATTTGCCAGGCTGCGGGTGCAGATGCTGAGCTGGGCCGAGGAAACAGCGGGCCGCAGAGGGCCACACATGTTTAACTGCATCTCGACTAAATATCGAGTCAAAGCCCCAGAGTCGGATGCTGGAGAGTTGAGGAAGCAAGCCTGGCTGGCGAGCTCATCCAGAGCCTGGGAGGCTGCATCTGTTTCCGTGTGTGCGCTACATTTGTATTCGAGAGTTCTACACACTAAAACAGTAAGGCCCACAAGCAGATAGTGGTAGAATAGAGGGTTCTGTGTGTGAGAGAGAGAGAGAGAGAGGGGATGTCCACCAGCAGGTGGAAGGATAAAGAAGCCATATTTAAGCTTCAGAAGGAATGATTTAGTGCTCTCAGAAGAGTCCTGGAGCATTGTGGCTTTGCCAACACACACACACACACACACACACACACACTCTTCAGCTTGACAAAACTGACTAAAAAATGTCAGTAGACCACCAGGGAGTCATCAAACACAAAGATGACCCTTTCTCCACGCAACTGCTAGCTAAATTTTTACTACCACAGTTTAGCTGTTCAGCCTGTGATACAGCTGTGGCAGCTGTGTAGGCAGGTGTTATAGAAGTTATATCTGTCTGTGTATGTGTTTATGTGCATTAGGAGACCTGTGTGAAGAGGTGGTGGACCCCTGCCTGCCTGGGTTTGACCCCTGCCAGCACGACTCCAAGTGTGTGCCTCTCAGTAAGGGCTACAGGTAAGTGTGTCATCTCCAGGGCTCAAAGGTCAGAGTTCAGAGGGTCAAGTATAGAAACTCTGACACCACATGATGTGCAATACATGGATTGTAGCTTGTCCAGTACATGCCGTGTGTATGTGCTGTAGGTGCGAGTGTTTGCCAGGTTATGTGGGGCAGCACTGTGAGCAGGACTACAATGACTGTCTGGAGAACAAGTGTCAGCATGGGGCTGAGTGTGTGGATGCCATCAACGGTTACACATGTGTCTGCAAGGATGGGTTCAAGTAAGACACGTACAAATAGTACATATTTACCTATACACACATGCACACGAACATCTACACAGAATTTTTTGGGAAGTCCAATTGTGTACGAACGTAACCATATGCACTGGGGTGTCAGGAATTTAGTACAATAATGCATTATTCATTCATTTCAAGTAGCCACTTGGTTCTATGGATCCAGACCTTGTTCTGAGAATAATAAGCAGGAGTACACCCTGGATGGGATGGTAGTCCATCACAGGCCAAGATTCACACAAACATTGACACACTGATTCACACCTGGGGCAGTTTAGTAAAGCCAGTCAACCTACTGCCATGTTTTTTGGGTGATAGAAAGAAACCCATATGGACGCTGGGAGAAAGTGCAAGAACTCCAAACATAGCCCTTTTCGATCAACAGGGACTGAGTTCCGTTCTTATTCACGCACCAAATTTTGAACCGTTCAGAGCATCCATCCATCCATCCATCCATCCATTATCCATAGCCGCTTATCCTGTGCAGGGTCACGGATAAGCTGGAGCCTATCCCAGCTGACTATGGGCGAAAGGCGGGGTACACCCTGGACAAGTTGCCAGATCACCGCAGGGCTGACACATAGAGATAAACAACCATTCACACTCACATTCACACCTACGGTCAATTTAGAGCCACCATTTAACCTAACCTGCATGTCTTTGGACTGTGGGGGAAACCGGAGCACCCGGAGGAAACCCACACAGACACGGGGAGAACATGCAAACTCCACACAGAAAGGCCCTCGCCAGCCGCCAAGCTCAAACCCAGAACCTTCTTGCTGTGAGGCGACAGCGCTAGCCACTACACCACCGTGCCGCCCCCCCCTTTGAGAGCATTTCGACTAAAAATAAACCTGGTTCCCAGCTGGAATCAAAATACAGCTGGTTTTTCCAGCATGAACCGTGATGACATCGGCAGGTGTGTCATTAATTTGGAAAGGAAGCAAAGTGCAGCAACGGAGAATGCAACGGAAAAGGATAAATCTTCATTAAAAAATGGACTGAAAACAAATATCTGCAAGAACAGAACAAAAGTTCACAGGTAATCAATGCGCACCACCATCTTGCCTACTGTTCACTCCTGTTGTGAATTGTGCAACGTCCTCTGTTCATGACGCATCCTTGATTACACCGGTTCCGTTCAAAACTGGTGAAAACGTGGGCCGGTTCGCTAGCTGGCACCAAGGTTCAAACTTTGAACTTTGAACATCCGCCTCATTAGTTATTCAAAACTTTAGCTGGTGGTCTACCAAAGCTCAGTTGACAAAGCGTTTGTACGGAGAAGGTGCATTGCTCGCATGAAAAATGCCTCACGCTTGCGTTGTTTTAGGTTGTTTGAATCAATCCAACCGTGAAACTGATAAAAGTTTCTTCAGGGTTCCCCGTGAACTAATAAAAAAAGGGTGAACGAACACAGGATTTCACAAAAAGACATCGAGAAAGGTGGCTTTTGAACCTCTCACTGAAATCGAAGGAAGTCGAGTCGAAGCATGCTCGAGTTTGCAGTTATCGCTTGGTGAAAGGTTTGTATCTCCCTCTCAGCTACAGTGCCTTGCAAAAGTATTCATACCCCTTGAACTTTTTCACATTTTTCCACCTTACAACCACAAACTTAAATGTTTTTTACTGAGATTTTATGTGATAGACCAACACAGAGTAGCACATAATTGTGAAGTGAAACGAAAATGATAAATGGTCTTCAAAATTTTAAACAAATAAAAATCTGAAAAATGTGATGTGCATTAGTATTCAGCCCCCCTGCGTCAATACTTTGTAGAGCCACCTTTTGCTGCAATTACAGCTGCAAGTCTTTTTGTGGTATGTCTCTACCAGCTTTGCACATCTAGACACTGAAATTTTTGTCCATTCTTCTTTGCAAAATAGCTCAAGCTCAGCCAGATTGGATGGAGAGCGTCTGTGAACAGCAATTTTCAAGTCTTGCCACAGATGCTCAATGGGATTTAGGTCTGGACTTTGACTGGGCCATTCTAACACCTGAATATTCTTTGATCTAAACCATTCCATTGTAGCTCTGGCTGTATGTTTAGGGTCATTGTCTTGCTGGAAGGTGAATCTCCTTCCCAGTCTCAAGTCTTTTGCAGCCTCCAACAGGTTTTCTTCCAGGATTGCCCTGTATTTAGCTCCATCCATCTTCCCATCAACTCTGACCAGCTTCCCTGTCCCTGCTGAAGAAAAGCATCCCCATAGCATGATGCTGCCACCACCATGTTTCACAGTGGGGATGGTGTGTGCAGGGTGATGAGCAGTGTTAGTTTTCCGCCACACATAGCGCTTTGCATTTAGGCCAAAAAGTTCAACTTTGGTCTCATCTGACCAAAGCACCTTCTTCCACATGATTGCTGTGTCCCCTACATTTCTTATGCCTGTCTTTCAACAATGGCTTTCTTCTTGCCACTCTTCCAAAAAGGCCAGATTTGTGGAGTGTACGACTTATAGTTGTCCTGTGCACAGATTCTCCCACCTGAGCTGTGGATTTCTGCAGCTCCTCCAGAGTGATCATGGGCCTCTTGGCTGCTTCTCTGACCAGTGCTCTCCTTGCTCGCTCTGTCAGTTTAGGTGGACGGCCATGTCTTGGTAGGTTTGCAGTTGTGCCATACTTTTTCCATTTTTGAATGATGGATTGAACAGCGCTTCTTGAGATGTTCAGAGCTTGGGATATTTTTTTATAACCTAACCCTGCTTTAAACTTCTCCAGAACTTTATCCCTGACCTGTCTGGTGAGTTCTTTGGTCTTCATGATGCTGTTTGTTCTTCATTGTTTTCTAACAAACCACTAAGGCCTTCACAGAACAAGTGTATTTATGCTGAGAGTAAATTGCACACAGTAGGACTCTATTAACTAATTAGATGACTTCTGAAGGCAATTGATTGCACTGGGTTGTATTTAGAGGTATCAGAGTACAGGCAGCTGAATACTAATGCACACCACATTTTTCAGATTTTTATTTGTTTAAAATTTTGAAGACCCTTTATCATTTTCGTTTCACTTCACAATTATGTGCTACTCTGTGTTGGCCTATCACATAAAATCTCAATAAAAAACTTTTAAGTTCGTGGTTGTAAGGTGGAAAAATGTGAAAAAGTTCAAGGGGTATGAATACTTTTGCAAGGCACTGTATGTCCCTAGTGTTTTCCAAATACTTTTCTTGCTAGGTGTCATTATTTTACAGTACTTTTTTTTGGTCACGAAGCACTAAAGTCCCCAGCTGTTTCTTATTTTACTACTCACAAAGTCCATATGCATGAAGGTAACGACAAAATTCTTACCCAGCCGTACAGTTACAGTGCTCCATGATCACTTCTCCGTCTTGTTTAACTAAGATCCAGGTCTTTAAAGGGGTTTCTGATGATCTTTGTGAATGATTTACCTGAGAGATAGGAGCCAACACAAGTGAGAATCAAGCGAACTGTTGTTTGTTTACACTTCAACTTGCAGTGCTTCATTGTAAAGATGCAAACGAAAAGCTTAAAAAAAACAGCATATTTACACGGGCAAAAACAATCCAGGATTCATTTGGCAGCGACTTGATCCCGAGGTCCTTTACCCAGCCACGTACAAAAAAGTTGTAAGCCTCCATACTCTTCCACGCTTTCATCTGTTTTGCGGTGTAGAAGGACGTCTGCAACACCAGACAGTTCGAGATGTCGGGGAACTCGACTGAAGGGTAGTTTTCGAGATCGTATGACAAATCCTTCTTTCCCAGACTGTAGGGGTCGATTCCATTGCACATAGCAATCTTCTGAATATATCTAAAGCGAGCAGTGGCTTCTACAGTGGGGCAAAAAAGTATTTAGTCAGTCACCAATTGTGCAAGTTCTCCCACTTAAAAAGATGAGAGAGGCCTGTAATTTTCATCATAGATATACCTCAACTATGAGAGACAAAATGAGAAAAAAAAATCCAGAAAATCACATTGTCTGATTTTTAAAGAATTTATTTGCAAATTATGGTGGAAAATAAGTATTTGGTCAATAACAAAAGTTCATCTCAGTACTTTGTTATATACCCTTTGTTGGCAATGACAGAGGTCAAACGTTTTCTGTAAGTCTTCACAAGGTTTTCACACACTGTTGCTGGTATTTTGGCCCATTCCTCCATGCAGATCTCCTCTAGAGCAGTGATGTTTTGGGGCTGTTGCTGGGCAACACGGACTTTCAACTCCCTCCAAAGATTTTCTATGGGGTTGAGATCTGGAGACTGGCTAGGCCACTCCAGGACCTTGAAATGCTTCTTACGAAGCCACTCCTTCATTGCGCAGGCAGTGTGTTTGGGATCATTGTCATGCTGAAAGACCCAGACATGTTTCATCTTCAATGCCCTTGCTGATGGAAGGAGGTTTTCACTCAAAATCTCACGATACATGGCCCCATTCATTCTTTCCTTTACACAGATCAGTCGTCCTGGTCCCTTTGCAGAAAAACAGCCCCAAAGCATGATGTTTCCACTCCCATGCTTCACAGTAGGTATGGTGTTCTTTGGATGCAACTCGGCATTCTTTCTCCTCCAAACACGACAAGTTGAGTTTTTACCAAAAAGTTCTATTTTGGTTTCATCTGACCATATGACATTCTCCCAATCCTCTTCTGGATCATCCAAACGCTCTCTAGCAAACTTCAGACGGGCCTGGACATGTACTGGCTTAAGCAGGGGGACACGTCTGGCACTGCAGGATTTGAGTCCCTGGCGGCGTAGTGTGTTACTGATGGTAGCCTTTGTTACTTTGGTCCCAGCTCTCTGCAGGTCATTCACTAGGACCCCCCGTGTGGTTCTGGGATTTTTGCTCACCGTTCTTGTGATCATTTTGACCCCACGGGGTGAGATCTTGCGTGGAGCCCCAGATCGAGGGAGATTATCAGTGGTCTTGTATGTCTTCCATTTTCTAATAATTGCTCCCACAGTTGATTTCTTCACACCAAGCTGCTTACCTATTGCAGATTCAGTCTTCCCAGCCTGGTGCAGGTCTACAATTTTGTTTCTGGTGTCCTTTGACAGCTCTTTGGTCTTGGCCATAGTGGAGTTTGGAGTGTGACTGTTTGAGGTTGTGGACAGGTGTCTTTTATACTGATAACAAGTTCAAACAGGTGCCATTAATACAGGTAACGAGTGGAGGACAGAGGAGCCTCTTAAAGAAGAAGTTACAGGTCTGTGAGAGCCAGAAATCTTGCTTGTTTATAGGTGACCAAATACTTATTTTACCGAGGAATTTACCAATTAATTCATTAAAAATCCTACAATGTGATTTCCTGGATTCTTTCCCCCCATTCTGTCTCTCATAGTTGAAGTGTACCTATGATGAAAATTACAGGCCTCTCTCATCTTTTTAAGTGGGAGAACTTGCACAATTGGTGACTGACTAAATACTTTTTTGCCCCACTGTAGATTACGAGTGTACTCTGATAAATTATTGCTAGTTGTTTGCACTACGGCAGCCGTTTAGACCACCAGCTATTTCACTTCCGGTAAAACCGCTAAGAAAAGTCACGTGACTGAAACCCAGCAACAGGCCTCAAGTGTAAATGTGTGTATGTGTGTGCTCACTGGTATCCCATTCAGGGTTCATTCCTGCCTCCTGCCCTGTGTTCCTGGCCTAGGTTCTGGATCCACTGCAGTCTTAACTAGGATAATGTGGTTACTGAAGATGAATGAATGTGTTTTTTATGTTTCAGGTTTATTTCAAAAATAATGAGCTAATTATAGAAATGTGTGAAATGAAGTACACCCCAAATGACACACATTTATGTAGAATTTCCTGCATTAAAGTGCCACAAAGCATGTTTAGGCGCCTAAAAGGAGAACGCTGAATCTTAAACTGGGGGGAAAAAAAACGTCTTCAGATGAGTAAATATTATGGAAGTTCAAAAGTTCTGACAGCCCTAACACACAGCCATAATACATGGACTTACTTATGCTTAAGTACATATGCACTCACACATACACACACAAACGCACGCGCACACACACACAAACACCAGGCTCCTGAGCTACAGATGGTGCTTTATTATATGGCGCTCGGCCGCATCATCTGAGCCGAACGGCAGATGAATCTCCATGTGGCTAATTATAGTGCTATAAGTGTGGGACTGGCTTGTGGATCTGACTGAGCATGTGTGTTTTTACACGTGTGTGTGTGTGTGTGTGTGTGTGTGTGTGTGTGTGTGTGTGTGTGTGGTGGAATCAGTGCCAGCGAGCAGCAGGATGGCACAACTCATCAGTTTGTGAAAGTCTCGGTGTCTCTTGTGCACCGAGTTGTTACTGCGGCAGCCAGATGAACAATAGCTCTTTCTCTGCAGCGGCTTGTAATTAAGTGTTAGCGGCTTGAGCTCTGCATTAATTCGGCTTACCACCCACTCTGGCACTCTATCAATATTATAACATGATTTTAATCTTCGTAACAAAAACGTCTGGTTAATCTATGGAAGAGATCAGAGGCAAAAAAATTTCCATTGCTCAGCTTTTCGGAAAATTTTAACGATCTGATCAGCAGCTTCATACAAATCTGAATGTTTATATAAAGCGTTCTTTCTTTCTTTTTTCCCTTCTGTGTTTAGTGGGCTGTTTTGTGAGAACCCTCCTCCCATGATCTTGCTACAGAAGACGAGTCCATGTGAGCAGTCGGACTGTCAGAACAGAGCTCAGTGTCTCTTGATTGAGGGTGAACCTGTGTGTCGCTGTCTACCTGGCTTCTTTGGCAACAAGTGCCAGAAGATGCTTACCGCACACTTCCTCGGGAAAGACACATACATAGAGCTACCCGGGTCTACTATCCGTCCTTCCACTCACATATCCCTGCAGGTATGACCCACATCTCTTAAGCACTTATTATAAGCAGATATCATCAGGGCAGCTTGTTTGTATTTCTGTCCTGTGGACCAAACCTGCTCCTGGATATCATATATCATATCATATATCATATATCATATCATATCATATCATATCATATCTAATCTAATCTTTATAAAGCAGGTGTATTAGATTAGACATGCAGGGCAGTAAATATTCAGAAGCTGCTACAGGCTGTTTCCCAGTCTTTCCCCTTAACCAGCTGCCAGTTCAGGCTACTGTGCTATTTTCCACTGCATGTTCAAATAAAAGAAACAGGAACCAATAAGACTTGGGACTTTGTGCTATTTTATTTACATTAACAGCATTTGGCAAACACCCTTACCTCAAGGAGCTTACATTTATCGTATTTACACAACCCAGCAGTTGAGAGTTGACGGATTTGCTCAAGAGGCTAGCAGTAGCAGCACTGGGGTCTGAACTGATGACCTTTCAATGAGCAGTCCAACATCTTAATGACAGTGCTACCACTTCAACACACATTTTCCACCAATTTGAGAGACACTGGATTGGTCATAGTGATGACTGTAATCATCATTTCAATGTAATGACATCGTTCAAGGCAAATTGATGCTTGGAAGAAGTCATTTGTTCAATGGGCTGTTTGTGTAACCAGCTTGTATTATCTGCGTCAAAATAGTGAATGAAAAGGTGAATGGTGACAGAGGGTTTCTAAATTTCATCAACAATGATGATAAAAATCTACACTGGGACAAAATTTGTTGTTGTTTTCAATCCATGAGTGAAAATATGCCAAAACAAATCTAACATAGAACTAAAAAAAACTTTCTGGTGTCTTGAACTTGAACTGTGGCCAATGAAAAAGCACAGTTACTGTTGTTGGTTTTTTTTTTACGTTGTAAGGATGCAACTGCTATTTATTCTACCCACATTCACTGGATACGAGCAATTGTGCACTCTGATTGGCTACTCTACTACTAGGATATCAGCTCATGTAACATGAGTAGAGAAAAACAAAATGGCGGAGCATGTTGCTGAACCAACCGAGGACGAAATAAAAACTCTACTTGAAAACAAAACCCCCCAAAAATAAAAAAAGCAACACAATATGGAATGAAAGTATTTGATGGTAAGAACATACCTTTTTTATTTTTCAAGAATTATTATAGCATTTTTCACAAATTGCTACTGTCATTTCACCGGTTTGTTTACTTTCTAAGCG
Source organism: Neoarius graeffei (assembly GCF_027579695.1). Classification (NCBI taxonomy): domain Eukaryota; kingdom Metazoa; phylum Chordata; class Actinopteri; order Siluriformes; family Ariidae; genus Neoarius; species Neoarius graeffei. The sequence continues at coordinate 66,942,014 of NC_083576.1, forward strand.
GAAATGATTTTGTCGGACGTTTTGTATAAAGTTTTTATTTATCGAATTTGCAAAAAATAAAAAAGCTCTGTTTCTCAAAATCCAGGGAATGTGGATAGAATAAAACCGTTATTCCACTCAATCTCGTCATACCTGGCTTATAGCCGACTCGGCGCTACGCATCTCATCAGCTATCAGCTCATGTACAACTTAATTTCATGGAATAAGTGTTAAATAGTCTTCATCCAAGCTCAACGATGAAACTATTAGGCTTGAACAATGCGCTATATCACAAGGTCTCTTTGATGGCATAATACAGAGTGTTTCAAAAAAATGTTATATTACTTGAGATGTAAATATCCCAGAAACTACATCTCATCTCATCTCATTATCTCTAGTGGCTTTATCCTGTTCTACAGGGTCGCAGGCAAGCTGGAGCCTATCCCAGCTGACTACGGGCGAAAGGCGGGGTACACCCTGGACAAGTCGCCAGGTCATCACAGGGCTGACACATAGACACAGACAACCATTCACACTCACACCTACAGTCAATTTAGGCTACGTTTACATTAGACCGTATCTGTCTCATTTTCTTCGCGGATGCACTGTCCGTTTACATTAAACCGCCTGGAAACGCCGGGAAATGGGAATCCACCAGCGTCCACGTATTCAATCCAGATCATGTCAGCTCCGGTGCTGTGTAAACATTCAGAATATGCAGATACGCTGTGCTGAGCTCTAGCTGGCGTCTCATTGGACAACGTCACTGTGACGTTGGTAGAGGTCACTCGGATTGTACCTGTAGTTTCTGGGATATTTACATCTCAAGTAATATAACATTTTTTATAATCCACCTTCCTGATTCGCTGGCGTTGGTCATGTGACGCGACTGCTGAAAAACGGCGCGGACTTCCGCCTTGTATCACCTTTCATTAAAGAGTATAAAAGTATGAAAATACTGCAAATACTGATGCAAATACTGCCCATTGTGTAGTTATGATTGTCTTTAGGCTTGCCATCCTTCCACTTGCAAGTGATATGCGCTAGGATCACACACACAGCGGCTCAGTCCCGAATCACAGCTTGTTCACTTCACTCGCGTGCTCTGTGAGCTGCGCAAGGCCGGAGTGCGCACCCTCCAGAGGGCACTCGCTGTTCAGGGCGGAGTGATTTGGAGCGCAGGATGCCTGCGGAGCCGAGCATATCCGTGTATTGGTGTTGCTGTGTGCACGCAAATCGTGTATTGATGTTGCTGTGTGCACACTAATCGTTTTAAAAACGTTAATCTGATGATCCGCTGATACGGTCTAATGTAAACATGGGCTTAGAGTCACCAGTTAACCTAACCTGCATGTCTTTGGACTGTGGGGGAAACCGGAGCACCCGGAGGAAACCCACATGGACACGGGGAGAACATGCAAACTCCACACAGAAAGGCCCTCACCGGCCACGGGGCTCGAACCCGGACCTTCTTGCTTTGAGGCGACAGCGCCAACCGCTACACCACCGTGCCGCCCCACTACACCACCGTGCCGCCCCACTACACCACCGTGCCGCCCAGAAACTACATAGTCTAGGCAAATGAAACCGAACAGGCTTAATGTTGAGCAATATAAGATTTATTCCTCAAAATTTGAACGAGAAATTCAGAGGTATGTGGATTCCATGAACGATTTCACAAATTTTCAATATTGGCGAACCCACTCGACCATCTCTTCCGATGCTGGTGGTCGTCCAGATCCTTTTGCCGTGCGCACACAGAGAACCTTCCTCTTTGAACTTTTTGTGCCATGTCCAAATCTGCATTGCAGTTGGTGCATTTTTAGAGAATGCTCTCTCTCATAAATGCATGCTGCACAGTCTTGTTCGACTTGTTTCTTTTCCAGTGAAAGGCATTTCTATAGCTAAAACGATAAAAACAAAAAACATAAAATTTTGACCTGTTTCCACACACGCTGTTAAAATTTGAGGTCAACTGCATGAGAATTGGCAAAGTTATTAGATTGTGAAATGATAGCAAATTTTTTGAAACACCCTGTATAATAAGACTGTTGTGAGACAAACTATGACACAGACTCATTTAAAGACAGATAGTCAGTATTTCTGGTCTGTAATGCTTTACTGGCTTCTGAATACCAGACACAGTGAACAGAAAACGCTGGTTAAGAATGTAACCGTGGTTCTATGACTAATGCCGCTTTTCCACTACAAACGCGGCTGAGTCGGGCTGAGCCGTGCCGTGCTGAGTCGAGCTGAGCGGGGCTGTTGGAGTTGCATTTCGACTACAACCGCGCTGAACCGTGCTGGCTGGAAGTGGGTGGACACATTGGGTGGAGTTAGCGAAAGTGGGTGGACGTCAGGTGATGTTGTTAAGAAGCGCAAACAGTGACATCAGTGAGCTTTTAAGCGGTAGTCTCACGACCCGAATAGTAAACAATAAACATGGAGGACATGGAGTCGTTAGTGTTGCTGGTCTTGGTGCTGTGACTTGTTGTCACCGACAACGCTTACAGATACTGGCAAGAGCGTATAGATGAGGCGAGGCGCATAAGGCTTCAGAAATTCTCGTAATTCGTAATTCTTCTTCTTCTTCCGGGTTTACGGGGTTTACAGATCCCAGCGCGCTCGTGGGGCGTATGTGGGCATGTGAGGACACTCCTCCTCACCAATCAGTGCACAGGGGAGTGTCTGCTCATGCCCCCAGCCTCACTCGGCACGGTTTGGCTCGCTTCAGCCCCACTCCAAAACGGTGCGAGTTTTAGGGGCTAAGCAGGGCTGAAGCGAGCTGAGTCGTGCTGGTTTTTGGTAGTCGAAACGCGAGCCGTGTCGGGCTGAAGTGAGCTGAAGTGAGCTGAAAAAGGGTAGTGGAAAAGGGCCATAAGTGGAAGACCGCCAGGGCGGTGCTGAAAGCACTAGTGGAAGGATCTTTGCATCCGCGCGTTTCGAGAGTCGCATACAAAAGTTGTCATCTCATGACGTATGACGTGCCTGCCTATATAAGGCAACATCCCGTGTCATTTGGCCTCAAGATCATTCTCGCGCAATCCGAGTGACCAAAGACCCTGTCGGGCTTCCACTTAGTCATAGAACCACGGTTACATTCGTAACCAGCGTTCTATTTCCTTCACTCCAGACCGCCAGGGCAGTGCTGAAAGCACTAGTGGAAGACGAATACCAACCCAGTCATGAGGAATTCAGAAGAGCATCACCACCTTCTGGAAGAACAGCTGCACACAGCAATGGCATGGACGCAACATTTAGCCTGTAGTACCGGGCAAATGTATATGTATTGGACCAAGTTGCAGCAGCACAAATGTCAGAGAGTGGTACACCCCGGAGAGCTGCCCATGATGTTGCCTGAGCACACGTCGAATGGCAGCGGACAGGAGAGGGCACAGTACATCCCATAGATTCATAGGCATGGGTGATTGCCTCCACAACCCAACGGGAGAGCCGCTGCTTGGACAGAGGCCTTCCTCTCGGAGCGCCACCAAAACAAACAAACAATTGGTCTGTCTTACGAAAGGCTGCCGTCCTATCAAAATAAAACCTCAGAGCCCTGACAGGGCACAACTCTGCACGCAAGTCCGTCCTGTCCGCCAGTATAGCAGTCAGCAAAATCGGCTGGTTGCTAAACTGGGGAGATAAGACTTTCGGGAGGAAAGCTGGGTTAGGCCACAATGAAACACTGTCAAACATGGGGCCCCAACGAAGACAAACAGTACTCACTGAGAGGGCATGTAGCTCACTCACAGGCCGGGCTGTTGTAATGGCAAGGAGAAAAGCTGTTTTAACAGATAGCCACTTAATGTCAGCTGCTGACAGGGGCTCATAAGGAGGCAAGCAAAAGGATTCGAGCAGAGTGTTCAGATCCCATGACGGACTCCGCACAAAATGAGGAGGATTAAGATGAACTGCCCCCTCAAAAAGGCTACCACCAGTCGGTGGGACCCAAGTGAAACACCTCCAACCTCTGAACGGTGGGCTGTTAGTGCTGCAACATACACCTTAAGTGTAGATGCAGCCCTGCCAAGCTCTAAAAGGTGCTGCAGGAAATCTAAAATCTGTGGAACAGAGCAGCTTAGGGGGTCGATGTTGCGTTCTGCACACCAATCACAGAACACCTTCCACTTGCCTGCATACAAGCGTTGGGTAGATTCTGCACGTGCGTTCACCACAGTGTTCCTGGTCCCTTCTGAACACTCCAGTAGTAGCCCCGGGGCCCCAAGGGCCACACCCAGAGCTTCAGGCATTCAGGACATGGGTGTTGAATCCTGCCTTCCATCTGCGTCAGCAAGTCGGGCCTGCTGGGCAGCTGACAAGGGGGTCCCACTAGTAGTGACAGCGGGAGCTGGACCCATGGCCTGGATAGCCACTGAGGAGCTATCAATAGCACATGGTGACCGTGATCGTGCACACGGCAGAGAGTCCTCCACAACAGTGGTAGAGGGGGAAAGGCATAAAGGATGGCTCTCGGCCAGTCGTGGGCCAGAGCATCCTGGCCCAACGCTGCCATTTCTTCTCCCAGAGAAAACCATGTCAGACAATGAGTTGTCTGACTGCTCGCAAACAGGTCCACAGTTGCTCTCCCATAGGCTTTCCAGATCTGTTCCACCATGTCTGGATGCAGTTTTCAATCCCTTTGAGACACCTTGCCACGTGACAGAGTATCTGCCACACTGTTTAGGCGTCCAGGTAGATAAGATGCCCTTATGGAAAGGAGGTTGTCCTGAGCCCAGACTAGGAGACTGTGAGCCACCTGAAGCGCAGCTACAGACCTTGTGCCCCCCTGATGATTGATATAGAAAACAGTTGCCACATTGTCTGTACGTACCAATACATGTTTGCCCCACAGCACTTCCTGAAAGTGGCGCAACATCAGAAACACCGCCATCAACTCCAGTGTGTTGATGTGGGACGTGCGCCACGGAGCAGGCCAGGTGCCGTTCACACCTTGCCGACGCCAGACTCCACCCCAACCCATGAGGGAAGCATCTGTCCGGATAACCTCCCACCGTCCCGGTGGGGGACCAAGTGGAACTCCACGAGTGAGAAAGTGTGCCTGGGACCAAGGTCTTAGTGTGAGCATGCAACGGCGTGTTATTCTCACCCTCATGTGCCTGTCTCACACTGGACACAGACACAGTTGAAGAAGCCATCTCTGAAAAGCCCTTAAGGCCTCTGTATGCTCGTGCGACAAGGCTTTCGCAGATAGCTTTTCGCAGACAGTTGTAATTTATTGTTGAGCGGGGATAATAGGCGTGCGCGATGTTATTCACCGGCACAACGCAAGGGGGCGCGAAGTCGTTAGGAGTAGTTGGTGGGTGTGGTTAGTGGAGTGTTTATCCTCCGGTTACTTATAATGACTCGAACTTTTTTTTTTTATAATGACTAGAACTGGAGTTGTATAGATGTACGTACTTCCTCAATCAACCGCTCTTCATGCTGCTCCATCTTCGTTCATGTTTTTAAAAATGCCGGTCGTGAAAACAAACCAAACCGGGAAAGTAGGGAAGCGGAAGTGCGTGTACAGCGGATGTAGAGTGGACCAATCAGAGCCCTCTTGTCTGCGGCGCTGTCTGCGAGGCTTCTGTGGTGGTCACAATTTTTGGGAGGTGCGCGCAGAGCGTCTGCGAAGGTGGAGGGGTTACGCAGACACTGTCTGCGATGCTATCTGCGAGGACTGGGTTGTCAGCATAAATTGGCCTTTAGCCACAGAAGACCCAGAGGAATGACTACTGAGGCCGCTGTGAGTTTCCCCAACAGCTGAAGGAGAGAAATGTAACGCTGAGTTTCCCTGACACGAAGGTGGTTCACTCCAGTGAGAATTGAACTTATTCTGTCTGGCGTGGGACTGGCCAGCACAGTGTTCGAATCCAGGGCAAGGCCGATGAAACGTGTTGCCTGGACTGGGACCAGTTTGCACTTCCTCTGGTTCACCCTGAACCCCAGAGCCGTAATGTGTAGTAGCAACCAGTGAGCATGTTCCCTGGCCTGTTCGGGCAATGCTGCACAAAGAAGCCAGTCGTCCAAGTAAGGGAGCACTCTTATGCCCTCCTTCTGAAGGGGTTCTAGTGCTACTTGGATGCATTTCGAGAACACCCTTGGTGCCAGAGAAAGTCCAAAGGGGAGAACTCTGAACTGAAAAATCATTGCCATTGGTTGGTTGTTATTTCACGCCAATGCGCTAGCTGGCTGCCTGTAAAAACTGCCACTGGCCCTGACCCGTCAGTGGTCCTGTCTACGTTTTTCGGAAGGGATGGGGGGGCGACGACGGCGGGGAGGACCTGTCTGTCGAAAAGGGCGAAAACTCACGTGTGGCTGAGTGCCACCCTGCCTGGCCGAGGGAGATGGGGGATTGGGGGCCTGCTGCTGGGGTCGATGGGGAGACCTTTGTGCAGCTCTAGGGGCCATTTGCCTAAAGCATGAGGCAGAAGGGTTTGGCGGAGTTCTGAAGGTGGCTGCTACGCCCACATGACGGGAGGGAGACTCTGTAACAGACACACGTCTGTCAAGGGCCTCTTGTGCTGCTGGCCCAAAGACCTGTCCAGGTGCCAGTGGGAGGTGCCTCAGGTTGTTCCTGCATACTTCTGGCAGAGGCGATTGAGCCAGCCACACTTGTCGACGGGGTTGCAGCAAGGTGCCCAAGGTAGTGCCACACTGGTTGGCAATGACACCCATAGCCTGCAGTGCAAGTTCCAGTACCTCAACTGCCAGTGGGTCTGCCGATGATGTGTTGAGTGCAGCATAACAAGCATGTGTGCCAGCGAGTTAGACACCCTGCCAAGAAAGGCAGTAAGCATGAGAAAGTAGCTCGTCTGTGAGGCGGCACTCAGCGTTAGGGCAACGCACCTGCTCCCGAAGTGCTTCATCGGGAGACACAATGAGCGAAGCAATGCTTGATTCGACTACTGGCATGCTACCCAAACCAACAGCACCGGGGTCCTGCATTGCCGCAAGCATGCGAGACATCTGGTCTGGACGGGCAGGTTTCGTAACAGCCTCCAGGGCAGAGGCCACCACAGAAGTAAAGTCACGACACTGTGGAATTACCAGAGAGGCACGCTGAACACGGCGCAGGAACATGTTCTCAGATCCGGTAGGAGGCGCTGGGGTGTCCAACTGCAAATGTGCAAGCAAAAGTGGCCTCCCGAACCCACCACTGAGGCAGACTCCCCAGATCGCCCAGAGGTAACATCACTGCCCGAATCACGGGGCTCAACACCTGGCAGGACTTCGCTTGGTGGCTGTACCGAGGAAGAAGGCTGACTGAAAAAGGTGTCTGAGGCAGCCACAGACATCACTTCCTTTTGGTCAGGTGGCTGAGAACATGAGCCAACAGGTGACAAGGAGGCAGGCGGTGCAGGCTGTTCCTCTACAGTACCTACCTGTGCCCCTGCTGTAGGGGGGGGCCTTGCAAGCAGAGGCAGCAGACGCTCCACTGTAGATAAGAGCAGTTCCACTTTACACTCTAACTCAGAAGACTTAGATTTTTTGCGCTGTTTTGCATGCACTGGTGGTGAAAGCTTACGCTTACACTGTGTCTGAGGATCCGAGAGCAGAAAACTGCTAGACGCACGTTCCACACCAGCCAACCGCGCCTGTCTAACAGTAAGCGGCATTAACGCACAGGAAGGGCATGGATCAGACATTGCCTCCCTTAGATGTTGCATGCCAAGGCACTCCGCGCAGCGATCATGTGCATCCAGCACCTCCATTAGATTGGGGCAAGTGGAACACCTCACTGAATCCATCTCAGTGTCTACTCACCCACGATTTTTTTTTTTTAGAAAAGAAGCAAGGTGTAGTGTTGCTTGCTAGCCTGGCAACCAAGGCTAGCGAGTTCGCAAGCGCAACTTTACCGCTACAGACAACGATTTACTAGCAACCAGAAACCGATGCTCACGTAAAGTTGTAAGTACACGTTAACGTTATTGGCAACCAATTCGCTAACTCACTCAACACTGACAAACCTGCCGACAACCGAACAGTTTATGACAAGACCGATATAATAGCCGTCCCTGAAAACTTGGCAGCCAAGATTCAGTGACTATCGATGCATAAAACAAGTTACCTTAGCAACCAAACAGCTCGTGTGGAGTCGAGTCCCACTGAAGTCCTCTTCAGTCACGAGCTGCACTGTAGATTGTCGCAGGTATTCCCACAGTGAACTGATAACACACACAGAATTCCAATAGAAGAGATGCGATTCCAACGCGAGAAAAAAGAAGAGGCCAAATGACGTGGGATGTTGCCTTATATAGGCAGGCATGTCATACGTCATGAGATGACAACTTTTGTATGCGACTCTCGAAACGCGCGGATGCAAAGATCCTTCCACTAGTGCTTTCAGCACCGCCCTGGCAGTCTGGAGTGAAGGAAATAGAACCTGTAACACTTTCTTTCAAACCAAAAACACTAATGTTTCAGTTCTGTTGTCTGTCTGTTTGTGCCATTTGTACTTTGATTGGATAATAGATTAAATAATCCACCTTGTTCACTTTCACTAAACTCGCAACTCTTCCACACACGGCTTCTCAGTCTAGGAGGTGTTTCTCTGTGTAATCATTTAACATGACTGTCACTGATGGGTTGCGTGAATCTACAGTCTGGGCTAGAAAGAAATCAGCCCCAGACTTGCTTTTTCATAATATTCTTTATTATCCCTCGCCCAAATGAAGTTTGGCGGGGGATATTGAAAGGGGTTCTGTCCGTCCATCCGGTCACGCTTTCGTTTCCAGGCCATATCTTTAAAACTACTGAAGATATCTTCATGAAACTTTGTATACATATTAAGCAACATGTGAACTTGTGCTTTTTGCTATTTTGGATTTTTTAAAAAAAAGTATTTTTCAAATTGTTACATAAAAAATAGATTTTGACTTGGTTTCTAAGAGCAATGTTCGTTTCTGGAGCATATATCCAAAACTATCCATGATACAGATGTGAAACATGGCATACATGTTAACAAGGTGATGTAGATGTGCCTTTTCATACTAAGAAACTTGAGAAATTTTAATTTTTCATGTTTCCATGGAAACAATTTCAGACTTAGTCTCTCAGGTTAGTCTTCGGGGTAGGTTTTGTTTCCGGAGCGGAACTTGAAAACTATGAGGGGTATGGTCTTGAACGTTGGTATATGTGGTGATTAAGTAATGTATATGTGCCTTTTGATACTAAGAAATGTGAGAAATTTTAATTTTTAGCTCACCTGAACCAAAGGTCCGGTGGGCTTATGCCATGGGCTGCTGAGGTCAGTGTAAAGAGGTCGGGTTGGTTTCCTGCAGCACAACTTGAAAAATGTGACAAATATCTTGAAACTTGGTATATAGTTGGTATATAGGGCGGGGGATATAGATGACTCTGTCTTCTTGTATATTTTCTTACAGCTTGGTAGTAGTGTGCTTGTTTCCATATAAATAAATAAATTAATTAAAATAAAATAATCCACCTTGAGATATGTGTTAATAGCAAACAATCTGATGTGTCTGCCTAAACGAAAGATTATATTGATGTCTTTTTTTCTCTTTGAAAAACAGCGAAGCTTAGCTGTTAGTCAATATACACAAGCCATTCCTCTTCATAACTGACTGATTGTCTTGTATTATAATGTGTGTTTTCAACTGTTTCTACTGACATCACTCATTTTGAAGGCTGTTCGCTGTGACTGCAGCGAGCGGAAAGAACTAATATTTCCACACAGAACGCAGTAATAAATGATTTGCTGTCAAAAAGAGGCCTGAGCTCGTTCTCTCAATGCTCACTTAGTCATAGCAAGACATGTATGGATCATATCCCAGTGACAATTTTCTCTGACATTAGCAATCCACCTTGGTTTGTGGATAAATGTTTTGAACTAGCTGGAAATCTCATACTCTTGTGGGATGCCTTTGATGTCATACTTTTTCAAATTAACCTTATAAATCTGAACCTTGGTTTAGTCTGTCTGACGGCGAATGTAGAATTTGCTTTCATGACGTTTACAGCTCACAAGGTTTTAGTTCCTGAAAAACATTGTTCCCTACAGGCTGCATAGTTTAGTTAGAGAGTCTTAACCAACCCTGATTCAAGTCCCCGGTGTCTTGGAAATTATTTGAGAATTGATTTAGGTGTTTGAACATTGCAGTATTCGGAATAGGATACACAGCTGCAGACATGATACATCACCACTTAAGGTCAGTCATCAGTGTATTTCTCACATCCTCCATCTATGCACAGTCTGTTGTGGACAGACAAAGTCAAACATCCAGCAGGGAGATCTACCCACAACTTCCTCCTCCTCCTCCTCAACCCCTGTTAACACACTACCATGGGTAGCCATGACTATCAGTCTGCTTTGTAGCAGGCCTTGCTGAGCTGTCCAAACCTGTCTCTCATTCTGATCTCACCTAGCCTAGCCATGGAAAGCGATCTACCTTCCTAACATCTGTTCCAGGGCTTTTATTGGTTGCAGCTCTCGGTCCAGCCTCACTGACATTATTAGAATGTCACCTTTTGTCCACTAGCATGAATAATACCTCCCTAAAGGACATATATTATGGTAATGGAAGTTGAGCCGGCTCTGTTATCGGCTGCAATCATGAGCCCCCTCGTCACGGCTGGATTGCATCTCCGCTACAAATGAGCTGCGTGCCTCACTGCCGACAGGGCAGCCTAATGTTAATTAAAGTGGGAGGAGATAAAAATAGCCGGCATATTCTTCATCTGCCTGCAGAGGTGAGCTGATGACTTTGAGATCTTGAGCAACATCTGCACACATCGAAGGAGTTTGCTGGTTAAGATACGACCGGACAAAAGACATTTCTGTCACATCTGCCTTTTTTTTAAACATATAAAGGAGGCAGTCCTTGGTTTTGAGACCAACGGATGGCGTTTTTGTGAGATGTCTTTTAGTTGAAATTCAGCACTAGCACTCATCAAGTGGTCACGCTACTTGCCTTGCATGGCTCCAGGCTATTGGGTAAGAGTGTGAAAGCTCCACTGGGGATTATTTCATCCAGAGTCAGGCTGTTACACTTCATAAACCATAAATCTCTCTTAGCCCTGTGTGTGATTTGAGTGCTGCTACCTACTCAAGGACTTTTATCGGTGTTCTGGTTGATATGACCAACCAAACTTCAGGTGTTCAGTGCCAGGTCCAGCTGTTTTTGTTTGTTTGTTTGTTTGTTTGTTGTTTGTTTGTTTTTTTTGTTTTTTTACTTTGTCAATTTAAGTTTATTCTCATTTTTGTCTGTATCTAGGTGGCTACTGATAAGGACAATGGCATGCTGTTTTATAAGGAGGATCATGACCCTTTGGCTGTTGAGCTGTATCAAGGCCACATTCGACTGATGTATGACATCGCCAAGTACCCTCCTACAACTGTGTACAGGTAAGGATACACTAGACTCTGAAAATACATCATAAAAATATACATACATGCAAAACCAAAACAACAGCAAATCAGAAAGCTCAACAGCAAAACTAAAAACAGCAAAAACAAAAGAAAATCCAAAGCACAACTGCAAAACAAAAAACAACAGCAAAAACAAACAAAAAAAACCCAGAAAATCCAAAACACAACAGCAAAAACAAACAAAAAACAGAAAATCCAAAACACAACAGCAAAGCAAAACACAACAAAAACAAACAAAAAACAGAAAATCCAAAACACAACTTCAAAACCAAAAAAACACAACAGCAAAAAAAACCCAGCAAATCCAAAACACAACAGCAAAAGCAAACAAAAAACAGCAAATCCAAAACACAAACACAACAGCAAAGCAAAACACAGCAAAAACAAACAAAAAAACCCAGAAAATCCAAAACACAACAAAGCAAAATACAAAAAACAGAAAATCCAAAACATAACTGCAAAGCAAAACAAAACAGCAAAAAAAAAACCCAAAAGAAAATCCAAAGCACAACTGCAAAACAAAAACAACAGCAAAAACAAACAAAAAACCCCAGTAAATCCAATACACAACAGCAAAAACAAACAAAACAACAGCGGCACATCCAAAACACAACAGTGAATGGAAGGGGTCGGTCCTTATTGAACATCACATGCTGTTGGCTGGTTGGACATGGTGTGTGACTATCACACGGAAAAAGACTTGCACTTTTTCAGTCAGTTATCTAATTAGCCAAGTAGAACTTATTTAAATGTCAAGTTATTACAGCGAAGAGTACATCTGTCTTCGAAATAACCTGACTTGCTTTCGGCAGGTTTTCAGTGTTCACATATTAATTAACTCATATTAATGCCATGAAAAGCTGACACTATATGAATGATAAAAATGATGATAAAAATAAGCACGAATAAAAACATCAGTCAGTAAATGTATGTGATGTTCAATAAGGGCCCATGCTTTTCCACTTTCAGTTAACGTTGATGCGTTTCCAAGTGTGCTGTTGCGCTTCCATGTATTTTGTGGTGTTTTTGATTTGTTGTTGTGTTTTTCTTCTTGTTGTTTTGTCATTGTAAATTTAGTATTGCTTTGTCTACTGAACTGCTGTTGTATATTTGGTCAAAATCTTTGCATTTACAGGCCAGCATAAGGTAATACAATACTATACTATACTAAATCTACACACACACATACACACACGCACACACACACACACACAGTACATCTTAAAGTATTTCACTTAGTACTCATTTGTCTACCCTGAAGATGTTGATTCATATGAAACAGACACACCACGCACATACCTTTGAGTACACATAATCTTTGAGACAATGGCTCTTGGCGAAACACATGTGATTGAGGGCAACTTTGCCCCCAGTCTCAGGAACGACTGATCCCACACACACACAGTTTCTGTACAAACACTGGAGTCCAGTTTGAATTTGTGTGCCTCACATCCACTGTGACTGCTCTGCTCACTGGAGCCTCACAAATAAGCTCAGCTTATTTGGCTTTTACGGCTCCCCACGGGCGTCTTTTTAACTGCCTGAATTGTTGGCTGTAATTTAGAAACCTTGTTTAGCTTCACCAAGATTATAATGACATTTATTCTGTTTCAAGCAGTTCATCAACGATGTGATCACCCGGTACCAATATAAGTGTCTCAAATATCTTTATATTTGCTTCACTAATTCTTAATGCTGGTACTTATTGTACTGTAATATATGCTTGGTGGCAGTTGTAGCCCAGGTTGGTGTGAAGTTCACACCAGACTCGACCTCGGTTTCGCTGTCTGCTATGCTTTCATAGCTTAATAGTATAAGGATAATTACCGTATATGATGTACATACTTATGGACATAAATAAAGGAAAAAGTATCATTTTTTAATGTCTGGAAATGGCTTCAAGGAATATATCTGTGAAGAATCTCAGTCATCCAGGTACATAGTAATCTGTGGTTGGTAGAAGAGAGCAACTGGACTTGCTTGAAGATTCTTGAAAACGTTTCGCCTCTCATCCGAAAGGCTTCCTCAGTTCTGTCTGACTAATAGGGAGTATCAAGTATTTATCCTCTCATGGATCATCATAGAATCCGAATCAGAATGCTGATGGCTGCATTGTAGGTGGCTGATAAAAGATGTCTTAGACACCCACCTCTGTTAAGTGATGGTCATGGTGGTTGGCTTCAAGGAATGTTTAAATTTATATAACTGTATTCCCCAATTATTTTGTTTAATATTCTGTATATCTTAAAATATATTAGTGTTTGGAATGTATTTTTGGGTGCTACCAGTCAAAAGAATGAACTGATAGAAATGATATATATTAACGACATTTTGTCAAATGTAAATAGTGACGTTAATGCCCCTAAATTTCTTTCTGAATCAAAATGCATTCTTAAGCAGAGAATTTACTTCAAATGAGTTTGGATCTCCAAACAGACAGGTTTCATTTAGAGCTTGATAAATGTGGAAATTTTAAGAAAAGCCTGCTAGTTGAAGCTTTCTCATGAAGTTGTGGCAAGTTTCCCAAAAGCATCGTAACACAAAGATCATTGTTAAATGATAGAGCGAGCAGCACAACAAACACACTCTCTCCTAGTTAAGATGCTCTTAGCATTAAAAGGCTTTTGGGAAACCCACCCCTGGTTGAGAAAATGGAATGAGTGTGCAGGAATACTGAATTTAAATGTGAAATAGTTTTATTTGTTTAACACATTTCTTGGTCAAATGTGTTATTTCATAGTGTTGATTAGGCATGTAACGATATATCGTGCAATGATAAATCGTGATAAAAATTTATGATGAAACAAAAAATGAAACGTGATTATTATCAGGCTGCATAGTCTCTTTTTCCTCACTGCAATTGCATTGTTTATACAGCAGAGGGCGGAATCACATAAACTAGCAAGAATGCATGTGACTTCACCAAAAGCGGAAGTAAAACAGCTCTAATACTGAGACAATACACACACAAAACAGATCTAAAATGGGAAAGAGCTGTTGTGCAACTGACTGTACAAATAGATTTAACAATAAATCAGAGCTCTCTTTTTACAAACTACTGAAAGCTAAAGAAAAGAGAAGATGATGGAGGAAGTAGAAATGTTCATAAAAGTTTAATAAGAAAAGGCCTATTTGGGTTTTTTTTCATTGTTAATAAAATGATTATTTTCATTAATAGGCTATTATATTTTGCTCCAACCTTTACAAATGTGGGTAAATAATTATTGTTAGTTATTAAGAAAATGAAACAAAAGGTTTTGCAGGGTTTTTTTATTTATCAAAGGAATATTTAAGCTTATAAAGAATAGGAAAATGAATTGTTTTATCATAACATTTTCTTCATTTAATTTTTTTTTCAAAAATATTGTGGGAAAATCAAATTGTGACATCAATATCGTGAATTGGATCGAATCATGAATTGGGTGAATCATTACATGCCTAGTTTTAAAGGTAGACTGCCTTTCATATTTTTCAAGTTTAGGTCATAAAAAGAATTTTCCCTGACACCCAATTATTTTTGTTCAGTGGACTGAAAGCTACTGAATTCGAATCACAGACTTCCAATTTTATTAGGCTATTTTAAAAATAGAACAATTAATTAATTTTGGGCCATATGGCCCTAAATTCTCCACTATTTTTGCCTGCTTCACCGTGACCCAATTCAAGATATCACGTCATGCATCACATGGTGGGCTTTCCCCGTTCATGCAAGGCATTGTGGGATGCAAATTTGAAACAGGAGAGAAAAATGGAGTGTGCGAATGAAATGTGGAAGATCAACTACAGTAACGGAAAGCGAGAAGAAAAGACATTATGTTGCGAAGGAAAGGAAACGCAGGACCAAACTAATAAGTGTTGCCAGGCAAAGCAAACCTCGCCCGGTGGCACTTATGATGAATATGAATAACACACACATACCCACTGCTCTGGGAATGTGTGTGTGCTCATTGCTCACGTGTGTGCGCGCATGTGTGTGTTCACTGCTTCAGATGGGTTAAATGCAGAGAGGAAATTTCACAAGTGCTTTCTTTCTTTCTTTCTTTCTTTCTTTCTTTCTTTCTTTCTTATGAAGAAAGATATCACGAAAAAAATAGGCACCCTATGGGTACATGTGGCTACTGCTTATAAATAAAATTGTTTTCTGATGCCATGTCCATACAGTAAATATAGCATATATATTTACTCTGAGGCAGTAGCCACAAAAATGAAGCGTAATCCAAAGATGAACAATTTAAAAATCACAGAAGTAAAATATGCCAAGTGTCTGTACTTTATATTATTCTACTTTTACCTCTTACAGTTTTCGAAACTGAAACCTCCGAACCGAGGCTGACATACACACGCTGTCGCCATGACCCAAACTCTTATTTCCCAGAAATGGCCTGGCGCTAGAGCTCAGTGGAACGCACTTTCCCTCTGTAATAAGCATAAACATGTCTGAAAGCGATTTCTTTAGTCTAGTCCATTTATTTCGAACGGTGAAACAAATTGTATACACTCACCGGCCATTTTAATCGGAACACGTGTATGCGCAGTGCACAATTGTTACACTCTTACATTCTTACAGCACGATGACGTAGTGGCTAACGCCTCTATATGAGGCAGTAGCCGCAACAAAAATGATTTTGACCTTTTTAGTGACCTTGACCGGAAGACCCTCAAAATGATGGAGGTTTTATTTGAGACCAATGCCCATTTATCATGAAAGTTTCATGAAGATTGATCCAGCAGTTTTATCCCATAATATCATTCACAAAGAAACAAAGAAACCCCACCAAAAACAATACCTCACCCCCGGTGGACTTTGTCCCAGGCGAGGTAAATATCGGCAGTCAACAAGCACCTCGGTGTGATCAGCTGTTCGTTTAGCGACAGAATGATGGTAACTGTCAGTGCATGGTCAAAGGTAAACCTGTAGATGGCAGTAATGCAACACTATGGATGCCAGCTGCTGTAAAACCCAAAAGAAGAAGGAAAAGAAGGTAAATCTGCGCATGCGCACACAGACTTCCTCTGTCTGCTTGACTGCACGAAGCGAGCGAGTTCATGTACATTATTTGCTAGGGAATCCGCTCAAATTAAATAATTTCCCAGCCTGTTTTTTTTTTTTTTTTGACATTGCAGAAATAAACATACATCACAGTGACCAAATTTCAGACGGAACTAACTTTCACCGATTTTATGAAATCGAAAGGCTGTCTAGCTTCAATGTCTCCATTATTTATTTACTTATTTATTTTAATAATAGAAAATTGTAAAACTCTTCTATGATTCAGTGTGTACAATTTTTTTTTGACTGGCACTATACACTACCATTCAAAAGTTTGGGGTCACTTTGAAATGTCCTTATTTTTGAAAGAAAAGCACAGTTCTTTTCAATGAAGATCACTTTAAACTAATCAGAAATCCACTCTATACATTGCTAATGTGGTAAATGACTATTCTAGCTGCAAATGTCTGGTTTTTGGTGCAATATCTCCATAGGTGTATAGAGGCCCATTTCCAGCAACTCTCACTCCAGTGTTCTAATGGTACAATGTGTTTGCTCATTGCCTCAGAAGGCTAATGGATGATTAGAAAACCCTTGTACAATCATGTTAGCACAGCTGAAAACAGTTTAGCTCTTTAGAGAAGCTATAAAACTGACCTTCCTTTGAGCAGATTGAGTTTCTGGAGCATCACATTTGTGGGGTCGATTAAATGCTCAAAATGGCCAGAAAAATGTCTTGACTATATTTTCTATTCATTTTACAACTTATGGTGGTAAATAAAAGTGTGACTTTTCATGGAAAACACAAAATTGTCTGGGTGACCCCAAACTTTTGAACGGTAGTGTATCTGTAATATTTCATAACTTAAACAAAAAAAATCAATGGCCACATTTTTTTTCTTCCTTATGGTCTCTTGTTGACTCAAAGTACAGTCAAGCTGGGACCGCAGGGTGAACGAAAGTGCTTTCTTCATAAATCATAAATATACAAGGTGGTTTTCTTCATGAAGTTTAGATGCATCACTTGAAAGATGCCAAAAGTGAATTTAAAGCTGGCATGTTCACACAGCGAGGATGCCTTAAGACCCTTTCGTTTCGCGCAGAGGATCAGTGCACACTGAGAAGTGGCAGTTGTGACTGGTTTCTGATCTACACTAGTCTCTGTGTCTCAGGACACCAGACAGCATATTATTGATCCAGACCGTATCTCTCGCTAGCTCTGAAAAAAGGGCCTCTCTTAACTTGTGCCACTGCCGTGGGCCCAATCGATAGCGCTGTCGGGAGTGTCACAGCATGTAAAAATAACACTTCATCCAGCAGTCTTGCCTGTGTGCAATATAATGGCCTATTATTGCTCAATATTAGCACGAAGCTGTGCAATTATTTTATTACTATGCACTCAAAGGTGTCCTTCACTGATTATTCACCAGTTTAGTATGAACAGACCGAATTTCCTAGTGTCAGATTTGTATTCAGACTTGATGAACTCGGTGCACTTCTCCTGAGTGCAGCTGTGTTCTGGATGGTGATTTCTGCGGCTCTAGTCGAGATGCGTCATGGCCTTATTTTGCATGCTTACCCTCTCATTAGGCTGTTTTTTCCCCAGATGACGTAGTGTTCTGTGGTTTTGGCGTGCCTGAAGGCCATTGTCTCTGGGCTTGTGGGGAGATAGTGCTGAGCTGTGTTAGATGGAACGGAGAGGAGGCAGTTTTCTCTGACTGAATTGCCCCTGTCTACCTTCATTAGCCTGATATGAGCCACAATGTATTGCTCACTAGTCAGGCCAGCATGTTTCTAAGTTTTCCATGTCACGGTTAAGCTAGTGAGGGCCATGCAGCAGCTGCTCAAATTTGTAACTCTGTCCCAACCCAGAACTCTGGACCATGAGGAAACGCAGAAGTGAAGCCTCCTTGGCTGAGACTGAGCATCGTGGAGGTCTGGTTCAGGGGCTTTGCTGAGGGTCACTGACTTCGAATGTCCCACTGAGTCATGAAGCATCTGTGAGATGGGGATCAGAAGAAAGGCCAAAACTTCTTCACCTTATCCATATCTGAAGCATGTTTTTGTGATATTTGGAGCTAAGGGAGGAAATGATGAACAGTAGAGAAGCGAGAGAGTTCTGTGGAGAGGAACTGAGGAAAGACAGATTAGACCCAGGAGAGAATGATGTGATGAAATGCTGCTGGATGGTGAAGGATACTTGTCACTCTGTAGCGATCGATCTTGGCCTATTGGGGATTCAAGGTGAATGGAAGAAGGGATCTTAACCCTCTGGGGTCTGGGGGTATTTTCTGGCATTAATGATTTTGGCATGCTCTGATTTTGTTGTCAATTTCAACAAATCTAAGCAGTATTTTCAAAGTCATATGACTTTTTTGTATTCAGCACAAGTTCAGCTACAATTATATGTATGTAGTATGTCATACTTGTACTTTAAAAAATACGAGATAAATGAAGATGTTGTAAAAAGCAGTTTTAGAACTGTGTTGGAGTGTGTGAAAAAAACATGACCTTACCCATTGTGATGAACCGTTTTGATTACTTGAGGTGATTCTGTTCAGTCTTAGAAATGTATCAAGCACAAAAACTTAAATCTGCTCCATTGATTTGGACAATTAACTGGCCACCAAAAAAATGTATGTCCTACTGTTTTGGGATAAAGGGTTGGCAGTTGGAGGGGTATTCAATGAGAAGAGTAAAAAATTCAATTCCGTTCAATGAGAAGAGTGAAACCCCCTCCCACTGCCAACTCTTATTCCCATCAGGTCAAGTGATCAAAATGGTTCGTCACAATGGGTAAGGTCATGGTTTTTTCACACGTTCCAACACAGTTCTAAAACTGCTTTTTACAACATCTTCATTCATCTGTTTTTTTTTTAAGTTTTACTCTATTCAGTGTCTTATACTA
The DNA here is from genome assembly GCF_027579695.1 of Neoarius graeffei. Classification (NCBI taxonomy): domain Eukaryota; kingdom Metazoa; phylum Chordata; class Actinopteri; order Siluriformes; family Ariidae; genus Neoarius; species Neoarius graeffei. The sequence continues at coordinate 66,961,286 of NC_083576.1, forward strand.
TTTTATTCAGTTCAGAGCCACAACCAGCTCTGTTACTCTGTTAATTGTACTCCCACTCCAACTCCAAATTTTACTCTCTAAACTCAAAATAGAGCAAAATTAACTATTTTTGAGGAAAATACTTTTAACTCTGGAAAAAGTGCTCAGTCATTTTTCCTGTGTATGCACTACAGAGCACATATATCAACTCATCTGCTCATAATAAATAGAAGAAATATTTACACTTACTCAAGTTGATCTTTGGCTGGATCGAGTCGAAGATCAAAATGGCACCGCTCATCAGTGTCGCAGTTCTCAAGATCTGATGAATCGCTGAAATTGAATCGCTGTCCTGAATTATGAATTGAATCGCTGTCCTGAATTATGAATTGAATCGCTGTCCTGAATCATCCGAAGCACCATCTCACAAATCCACGTGCCATCTCGCAACAAGTTTTACCTCCAAACAGGTAGCCTAAACTATGGCTGACATATTTTATCCTGTTTACGGTGGGTGTTCCCACCACGAAAGAGAAACCAATCGAAACCGAAAGAGTGAAAGTGATCATCACGCCGTTACCACGTGAATAGTCTTTTATGAATGCGTAAGTGGGCACTCACCGCTCCGACTCCGGTGTGACTGAGTAAGGTGACAAGTTTTATGTTTCATCTAATTTACGTAATTTGAAAACTATAATATTATTTGGCAGTGGGCACATAGGAAAGTGTAAAATATAAAGTTTCTGTCAATATGTTTATCATGATTATGATAAAAACTTGTGAAAATATTTATCTAAATACATGACCTACTCATTCTAAACCTGCTGAGCTTCGCCAGCGAAGCTCTTGACCTCAGAGGGTTAACTAGCATTAAAGCATCATTAGATTTAGATGACTGCCCAAATTGCACTGCTTGCTAATGCTCTGCCCTTATAAAAACAACAACAACAACAACGCTAATCTCTCCATTAGTTTAAGAAGCAGTGTGGGCACTTGTTCAACAAGGAGCAAAAGTTTTCTTGAATCCATCACAGGAAATTGAAGGAGAAGGTTGGAATTGAAGCTCTCCTTTCTACCTTGTCCCATGCACTCTGACTTTGGCCGCTGTGCACCACGCCTAACCCAGCTTCACAGAATAAGGCTAATGTTTTCCGCATCAACTGGATCTGAAGCTTAATGCGGCGGGGTGCTGGGGGGTCAGGGTGTGTTTTTATTGGCTGTTTTCTTTCCTCCGTCTGGGATTAGCGCTCGGTTCCTATGTGACTGAAGTGCTAGGAAAAAAGGAGCCTTTTTTAAAAAGAGACGCCAACCAGGGTTTGAGGTAAGCAGGGCTGGCCTGCTGGAAAACACACTGTATCTTGGACTGGGGCTAAGGAGCTGAACTTTGGAACTGGAGTATGATAGTTTTCTCTTAGATCAGATCAGGTTAAAGCTCAGAGTTGAGTGTTGAGCTTCTCTGGGCCTGACTGACTCCAGTGTTATTGAGAGGTCATTGGAAAATACCACTGTGCCACTCGAACACACAAGAGAACATTGGCTCCAAGACCCGATGTTAACATTGGACTTCCCGTTTCTGGTAAAAGACTCCTACTCGCGCTGACAGAGGTTCACACGGATCAGAAGGCTGTTGAAATCAGTCAGCTCCCCCACCCTTTTGAGTTTCTGTTCACTAAACAAGCACGTAGCTTAGCTCCTCAGCTCCAAAAGAGGCCTAATTGAGGCTACAGCTGCAATCCATAACTGCACTGGCTTCCTGCATCCCATTGACTTCAGCCGGTCTGATGTGACTCTGCTGTAAGTAAATGATAGTGCCGGGTAATTGAATTTGGAAAACGTAAATATGTCCGCAGGTTCACTGATTTAGATAACTTTCCGAGATGAAGGCGCCGGTAATTGTGGCAACTTTGTGTTGTTTATAATGCAGTTTCATGGAGGGTGTTTTGTTTTCAGCTGACAGGAAATTGACTTCTCTCTGCATGAGAGAGGAATACAAGGCCATTCAAATCTTCGCCAGCATAGTGTTTGGTTTTTTAGAGCCCAATAACAGGTCACTTGAAGCTTAAACGCATGCTGGGTAAACATCAAAGCTGGGGGAGCGCTCCCCCTCTACAAATATTATGACCTTTGGAAAATTTCATCCAGTAAAAAAATTTAAAATAAAAAAAGGCCAGTATTGGTGAAAGTTGCTGTTCCTTTCATAAGTGGCTTATGATCCTGGTTTGGTGTCTGCTGCCATCTAGTGGTATGGTGCTTTTAAAGCTAGCGCCTGACAGTGTTATGCTGTCTAGGTTTTTACCAATATAATATAAAACACCCTGGCTGAAATGAAAGGATTAGTCTGGTGACGTGGATTTAATCTCGGCTTTATTTCATAATACAAAAAAGCCACATCTTCCGTCTTAACCTCCCACCTCCTGGGGCTACTGTTAATGAAAGACCTTTGTCAAAGCCACTGTCCGTAAACTGTAATAAAGCCAGGCGTACATGGTATGTGGAATATCAAATAGACCGTAGGGAAAGTTTTTTGGGGGTCTTGCAGATAGACCTTTGTGTTGCTCACAAAGAGAACATTTGCAAACATGGAATTGAATTATGAGGCTGTAATATAAACCACACATGTGTCTGTGTTGAGCCAAGACCCAGTAAAGGAGGCCAGGAGTTGAGTTAAGTTCCTGAGGTACGCTGATCTTTGTGTGCACTGGGGAGGAGGAAAGTAATCAATTCTTAGATTCACGCTTGAAAAATTGTCCATTCGTGCCATAGTTGGACTTTTACGTGGGTATACCGGTATGCATATGTATTTTTTAACTGAAAGAATGTCAACATTTAACAGTTATTCCAGTCGTACATGAGCTGATAGCCGATGAAGCGCGTAGTACTGAGTTGGCTATAAGCCATGTACGACGAGATTGAGTTGAATAACTGCTTTATTCTGTCCACATTCACTGGATTTTGAGAAACAGAGCATTTTTATTTTTTGCGAAGTCGATAAATAACAACTTTATACAAAACATCCGACAAAAGCATTTCCACTTAGAATGTAAACAAACCAGCGAAATGATAGTAGCAATTTGTGAAAAATGCTATAATAATAATTCTTGAAAAATAAAAAAGACAGGGGTTTTTTTTTGGGGGGGGGGGTTCAACAAGAGTTTTTATTTTGTCCTCGGTTGGTTCAGCAACACGCTCCACCATTTTGTTTTTCTCTACTCACGGTATATGAGCTGATAGTGTAGTAGTAGAGTAGCCAATCAGAGCGCATGATTGCTCATATCCAATGAATGTGGATAGAATAATACTAAATATTTCTCAAGAAATATTTTGTGTTTTGGAAGGACATTAACCTTAGCCATGATTGATAAGCACAATATGAATGGACATGATATAATAATATGTAAAGAATAAAATAGGACATGGTGTGCTGTTATAAGAAAATAATCAGTGACAGTTTGGTGTGATGCGGCCTGATGCGAAGCAGAGTTACTCTTACTACCCCAAAGTTGATTAGTTTCCTATTATAGCACATACACAGCAATTTGACATGATTGCTTTTTTTTAATTGATTAAAAAGTGATGTTTTATCCATTATATACATTTACAGTTACATTTAATATTTATGTCATAGCAGATATTTAACAGTTATTCCACGAAAACAAGTCGTATATGAGCTGATAGCCGATGAAGCACGTACGTAGTGCTGAGTCGGCTATAAGCCATGTATGACGAGATTGAATGGAAAAACTGTTTTATTCTATCCACATTCACTAGATTTTGAGAAACAGAACATTTTTATTTTTGTTTTTTTGCAAATTCAATAAATAAAATCTTTATACAAAATGTCCGACAAAACCATTTCCACCTAGAATGTAAACGAACCGGCGAAATGACAGCAGCAATTTGTGAAAAATTCTATAATAATAATAATCTCATCTCATTATCTCTAGCCGCTTTATCCTTCTACAGGGTCGCAGGCAAGCTGGAGCCTATCCCAGCTGACTACGGGCGAAAGGCGGGGTACACCCTGGACAAGTCGCCAGGTCATCACAGGGCTGACACATAGACACAGACAACCATTCACACTCACATTCACACCTACAGTCAATTTAGAGTCACCAGTTAACCTAACCTGCATGTCTTTGGACTGTGGGGGAAACCGGAGCACCCGGAGGAAACCCACGCGGAACGGGGAGAACATGCAAACTCCACACAGAAAGGCCCTCGCCGGCCCCGGGGCTCGAACCCAGGACCTTCTTGCTGTGAGGCGACAGCGCTAACCACTACACCACCGTGCCGCCCTAATAATAATAATAATAATAATAATAATAATAATTCTTGAAAAAGGCAGCACGGTGGTGTAGTGGTTAGCGCTGTCGCCTCACAGCAAGAAGGTCCTGGGTTCGAGCCCCGGGGCTGGCGAGGGCCTTTCTGTGTGGAGTTTGCATGTTCTCCCCGTGTCCGCGTGGGTTTCCTCCGGGTGCTCCGGTTTCCCCCACAGTCCAAAGACATGCAGGTTAGGTTAACTGGTGACTCTAAATTGACCGTAGGTGTGAATGTGAGTGTGAATGGTTGTCTGTGTCTATGTGTCAGCCCTGTGATGACCTGGCGACTTGTCCAGGGTGTACCCCGCCTTTTACCCGTAGTCAGCTGGGATAGGCTCCAGCTTGCCTGCGACCCTGTAGAAGGATAAAGTGGCTAGAGATAATGAGATGAGATGAGATTCTTGAAAAATAAAAAAAGATATGTTCTTACCATCAAATACTTTAATTACATATTTTGTTGCTTTTTTTATTTTTGAGGGGTTTTGTTTTCAAGTAGAGTTTTCATTTCGTCCTCAGTTGGTTCAGCAACACGCTCCACCATTTTCTTCTTCTTTAGGCATTTTTTGGCGGTTGGCAAACCAACTTAAAGGTGCATTACTGCCAACGACTGGGCTGGAGTGTGGAACAGGAGCTATTGGGGGGGACTATATTCTTTTATCTATTTCTGTTTCTTTTAAATACTTGATGCGCGCCGCCATTTTGTTTTTGTCTACTCACGATATATGAGTTGATAGCCTAGTAGTAGATTCGCCAATCAGAGTGCACGATTGCTCATATCCAGTGAATGTGGATAGAATGAACACAGTTATTGCTTCCCTTTCCCTTAATCTGAAGTTCAGCATGTTACAGAGAAACCGTAAACTATTTTTACGGTGCGTGTGCTGTACAAGTCCCTATGAATAAGTTATTCCGATAGAAGTGATACCATATCAGAATGGGTGCATTAATATCAACCTGTAATTTGAATTACAGCTGAGTCCACTGTCAAAAATAGAAAATGAATCAACATCTTCTGTCCAATCAGATTTGGGAATTCAGCTGGCTATAGAAATTCGAAAAAAAAAAAAAAAAAGATGCGTCATGACATGTTGAATCGAAATGAACACACAGCCTTGGTACGTTTGCAGTGGAAAAAACCTCCAGCTCAAATTCAAGCACTGCAAGGCAAAGTAAACTCACCTTAATTGTTTAAGTTATTTAATTGATTTCACTCTATCTTTCTTTCCCTACATGAGGCAGCTGTGACCAATCACTGGGTAACAAGGAGTCATAACAGGACCACCTATAGTTAAGGCATAGACCTTTTTTTTTTTTTTTTTCATATCTCACACCCCATTATTCCAAGCTACTAATTCGAAGGTTGTGCAACCTGACCTGTGGTGCAGCTGTGGAAAGTGTCAGATTCTCACCATGGAGAGAAAGATGGTTTTGACACGTTATACAGGGTGCTGTTTTTGGATCAGCCTTTTTTTTTCTTTCTGTGTAGGGAAATGCAGTGCAAAGAGAGGAAGAGCGTGTTTGGGGTACAGAAGGAGAACAAGCCACACTTCTGTAGCCACACTATCTCTCTCTCTGTCTCTCTCTCTCTCTCTCTCTCCCTCTCTCACACTGTCTTCCTCCTTGCCAAACCACTGTCTCTAGCTGTCTGCAGCTGCCTATGTTCCTTCCAGGAATAAGTCCTCTAAGATGAGCCTCTGTAGCCAAAATTGACCTGCTTTCTCAAGCTCTGATGTCAGTTTGCAGGGGATTAGTGGGGTCATGACCCAGTCCACTACAATACCACACTCAGACAAAACACAATTACCCAACAGTCAGCAGGTTCAGCATGTCCTGGACCGAGCAGCGTGGGAAGCTAGAGTGTTCACGAGCCTGTTGCAACTCCAGTGTATGAGCACAGCATGTGGTCTCAGCCAAAATGATCCAGCTGAGCAAGAGTTCGTTGTCACGCTTCATGCGTTTGCTCCCCGAGGTTTTGAGGGGTGCACTGAGCTCTCAGCACTCTCTAAATGTTTAACGAGATCAGGCAAAAAAAAAGAAAGAAAGAAATCATGCTCCTGAGTTCGCTCAGGCTCCAAGTCAACCACCAAGCCCTCACCTCATATCACACTCAGTCTCAGCTGGATTCAATGTGTTTGTGGATGGGTGTACAAGGAAGAAAGTGTCAGATCTGCTTATTGTGTTAGAGAGAACTCTCAGCCAGCACAAGATCTCCGAGCGCTGTTCGTCCCATCAATGCCAAACCAAAGAACACACCTGGCACAGCCATCACGTTAGCTCAGCCAAAGCATGCACATATATTTCATCCTGTACATAAGGGATTGCTCATGCTGTGATCACTATACATTATAGTGTCTCCTTACAACAGGTTGACATTAAATGCCATATAACACTGCAGCAGAAGTTCAGATATTAAATTATTTGGTCAGGAAAGCTGCTCTTAGCTGAATGGTTGAGTGGTATAACAGTAATATCTGATGCCGTGGTATTGGAAAATTACACTGTTACATTCTTCTTCCATGTCTGTGCCAAATACATAAATTCACTCCATTTAGCCTTTACAGCTTGCAGCATTTACTGGCTGCTTGGTCACACTTCCGTCACATTTTACTAATTTGGTGGCCTGCAAATGCCATCTTCATCCAGTAATACATTTTTTTTTTAAACCTTTATTCGTCACATGCACATTTCAAGCACAGTGAAATTCATCCTCTGCATTTAACCCATCTGAAGCAGTGAACACACACACACACCCAGAGCAATGGGCAGCCACACCAAAGCGCCCGGGGAGCAGTCAGGGGTCAGGTACCTTGCTCAAGGGTACCTCAGCCCAAGGCCGCCCCACGTCAACCTAACTGTATGTCTTTGGACTGTGGGGGAAACCGGAGCACCCGGAGGAAACCCACGCAGACACGGGGAGAACATGCAAAATCCACACAGAAAGGCCCTCGCCGGCCGCTGGGTTCGAACCCAGAACCTTCTTGCTGTGAGGCGACCGTGCTAACCACCACACCACCGTGCCGCCCAAAAAAACCTTTAATTTTAACTTTGATTTCAAAGTGGATACTGAACTCTAGATGCCATGTAAAATAATTAACAAACCTTCCCTCTGTTCATCTGTCTGTGTCTGTTAGTGTGGAATCGGTGAACGACGGACTCTTCCACACGGTGGAATTGTTGATCCAGAATCAAACTTTGAGTCTGGTGGTAGATAAAGGAGCCCCTAAGAGTCTGGGCAAACTGGCACGGCCACCATCAGTGGAGCCCAACACCCACCTTTACATCGGAGGTGAGAGCACAACACACACACACACACACACACTTATGTCTGAGATACACAACCACTCACTCTTTCCTACACTATATACTGTACTACCTGAGGTATGTGTTGGGGAGCCAAAATTTTTAATCATAGTATTTTGGCCATTATGTATATACATTTCTTTACACATGCATAGAGAATATTACACGGCTGTGTGAAGATATGAAGTTTATCTTCGAGTGGTGAACATATTTCACGAGTGAGTGAAGTGAACAATGTGAACGATGTTCTTTATAATATATGGACATATCCACAAAAAAAACATGCAAGTTAATCAAAAGAATTTTAATTATGAATCGGTTCACCATTTTGACAACGCACGTCCAGTCAGTGGGAAAACACTGGGAGTGACGTCATCAGAGTGAAATATCAGGAATTATTATACATACAGGACACTTTTTCGATGGAATAAAAATGTATTCTATTCCCTTCTAGTGGGTTTCATTCATTTTGTTTGATAGCATGCAATATTGTTAGCATATCGTTTATCTTGCGTGTATTACGTCATGGAGAGTGAGTGTGGAATATGGTTTACGATATTGCATGGTTGTCAAGACAACGTGACATCACACGTCGGAGTTGATGCGAATATTCAGTGAGAAAGTTTTCTGCTACGCATGTGCAAAAGCATTTCTTTATTCACCAGCAAAGAGAAAGACGTACTGAGCACCCGAAAGGCTCCCAAAACTTCATTAAAGGACCCATGGCATGGTGGTTTGTTGATGCTTTAAACGGGCTCGTGGAGGTTTCCGGATGTTATATCCGCAGCCTTTCTCGAAATGAACCCTCGGCACGTAGATATAGCCTCCTGGGAGAAAGCCCCATTTCAGCGCTTTTCCCAGTGCGTCGTTTTGCTAATGAGAAGCAGGAGGCGAGGAAGGGTAGAGGGTGGGGGCGGGTCTTGTCATTAATATTCATGACATGTAAATATGTTACCTCTGATTGGCTAACAGCACTGTGACGCTACCTCCAGTGGGTCAGAACAAGCGGATGTGGGTGTCTTACTATGGCGAGAGAGAAGGAACAAACCGCGAAGGGAAAAATACCGCGCGCTGACGTCATTAAGGTGCGACGCGAGGAAATAAAATAAATTCAACAAATGTTTGGGTTTTTACTGAACAAACAAACAAATAAAATGAACGAGTGACTTAAAAAAAAGAATGTGGGTGTCTTTGTAAAAACTGTTTTGATTGGCTATTATAACAGAGCATGCTGCATGCTTTTTGGTTTTGTAGCGCAGAGTACCTGGCTAACTGCAGGAAGCGGTTAGCTGCACAGCTAATGTAGCCATTGCAAGGCTAACGTGGCACCGATTTTAAAACACGGCAAAACGACTTAACAGTTATACACTTACTTGTTCGGTGTTTGTGGCTGATGCAGCAGGGATGCTTGGTACGGACCCAGGCTTCAGTGACAGTTGATGTGCAAAACCTGCCCTGTACTGTCCCAAGTTGTGGAAACATTCCTCAGGAAAATGCTTCCAACAAACATACACCGTCTTAGGTAGACTCGACGGCGTATTATTGAAGTAAATAAAATTAAGCCACTGCGTCTTCAGGGGCTCTCCCGTCGGCAGTAAAAACAGACTCTTTTCTGTGTTGTCACATCCATGTACAGCGCAATTTCCATGTTTCGCTCGCTTAGGTGATGCCATGTTGTTGTGTCCTCCCTCTATGGTCTCCTCACTACAACTGGGCGGGCAAAACATACAGTGGGTGGGAATCCAGAGGGGGGCGTGGGGATCATCTCCCTTGCTGACGTAGTAAAGGGAAGAGTTTATCAACGCGCCGTTTTGACGCGCCATTCTCAAATGTTGGGCATAGTTTGGTTTACACATTATGAAATTTCTAGCCACTGGGGTGACTTAAGAAGGTCAGAGGAACTCATTTTAACGTTAAAAAACCTCAGAAAGTGAAAATTTCATGCCATGGGACCTTTAAATATTCTGTATGTATATTTACAAGAGAAAAACATACCAACGGCCGTCAAAAAACTGGAAAAGACACAATGGAGACGTTAAACTTCCGTGCTAGTGAGCGACTGTGACAATTTGTAAACAAACATGGCCGCCAGGTTTGCTTCATTAAAAACTGAAGATTTTGAGAGAATTTTGGCTGCTGGGTAGCTCTGCTGTGTGTAGTTGTTGGTGTTGATTTTAAAAGTAACTCAGTAAATTACACAGGGAAATGAATACTTAAGTCTGAGTGAAAAATACTGTGGTGAGCGTGCAGCATGGAAGAAAAGTCTGGAGAGAGAAGTAGCTAACGCTACTGATGAACGCTACAGTGCCTTGCAAAAGTATTCATACCCCTTGAACTTTTTCACTTTTTTCCACCTTACAATAGGGTGACCAGACGTCCCGGTTTTACCGGGACAGTCCCGATTTGGGGTTGTGTCCCCCGAGTCCCTACAAAAGTCTGTCAGGACACGGATATGTCCCGGTTTTCGCCACTCGCGACGTTTGCGACTGAGCAGCGTGGGAATCATTAGCGGAGAAATGTCTGCATTTACTATTTTGATGAATTGACAGGAATCGCAAACTTTCCTGGTTACTGCCCCCTGGCCCTGTGGCATGGGTGTTTATTTAGCCACATTATTCCAGACAACAGAACGTGTTGCCATGCAACAATAAAATAAACATTAACTGGCGCGAATGTTCTTTGTCTAGCAGCTAGCAGCAGTAATGCCGCAGCAATTATGCTGAAAAGAAAATGTACCTTTTCCAAAGATTTACAGGGCACCTACCCCTTCCTCCGAGAGGTGCAGAACAATGCGCACGAAGCCTACTGCACACACTGTAAGTGCTTTGTTCTTGTACTGAGTTGGGTAGCCTATGCTGCAAATGCTGTGCGCTCCTGTGGGGGCTTTCCGTTTGAGTGTATATTTACGGAAGCCGCGAGAGGCCCTTCATATGATCTTTTTTTATTCACCTTGTTATCCCGAGATAACGACATAATTAATTCAGGATCTCGAGAAAACAACACAACTAATTCGAGATCTTGAGAAAACAAAACAATTATTTCATGATCTCAGCTGGATCACTGTATCTCCGTCGGTAGAGACGAAGCCGGGCCAGTCTTCTGCGGAGGTGCCGCGGACTAATTTTGAAATTATCCCTTATTAAAAGACTTAATGCAATCTCTCCCTGTGTCAACCCCTGATCAAAATACTGCCTTATTAGGTGATTGATTATTCCAGACATTCTAATGACCAAAGTTGCGTCTGTACAGAATGAGAAATAGCCCCAAAGTCAGCATATCACAAGTCTCTTGGCGCACCTGAATGAACCATTTCTCAGCTGTTTACTCGAGATCATGAAATAATTGTTTTGTTTTCTCGAGATCTCAAATTAGTTGTGTTTTCTCGAGATCCTGAATTAATTATGTCGTTATCTCGGGATAACAAGGTGAATAAAAAAAAGGATTATATGAAGGGCCTCTCTCGGCTTCCGTAGTATATATTCTCAAATCACTTGTCTCTTTTTTGTTTCTGTTTAACATACCATTCTGACAGTTTGGCCGTATTGCTGTGTTGAACAGCTTGTTGCACCTCCCATTAAAGTGTTCACTTTTGTACACATCATCTTGCTTTATTCATTCAGTTGTGGGGAATGGTTAGTAAGGTTGATTCTGGCCTAGGCTATGTTGAGGTCACATATCTACTTTTTAAGTTCATGCTATAGTGCATACAATTTTAGAGATACAGTCTGCATGTGCATATGCATTCTTCTTGGTGTTCTCACAAACAGGTGGAATAAAACAGTTTAAATTTGGCCTATGGACATAGCCTGGCCTATTCTCAGCCATTACAAAATCTGTTGTCTGACCATAATTTAACTGATCTGTATACCACTATGCTACTAGATAACAAAATGCCTGTTTGTTTTATTTCATGTGAGATGTTGATAAATGTGAGCTTCAACAAAATGATAAGAGCACCTCTCTGAGTGTCACGTTTGCGTAAAAAAAAAAAAAAGTGTGCGTGCACGAGCATGGTCGTGCGCAAAAGTGTCCCGGTTTCAGACTAGGGAAATCTGATCACCCTACCTTACAACCACGAACTTAAAAGTTTTTTATTGAGATTTTATGTGATAGACCAACACAGAGTAGCACATAATTGTGAAGTGAAACAAAAATGATAAATGGTCTTCAAAATTTTAAACAAATAAAAATTTGAAAAAATGTGGTGTGCATTAGTATTCAGCCCCCTGTCCTCTGATACCTCTAAATACAATCCAGTGCAATCAATTGCCTTCAGAAGTCATCTAATTAGTTAATAGAGTCCTACTGTGTGCAATTTACTCTCAGCATAAATACACTTATTCTGTGAAGGCCTCAGTGGTTTGTTAGAGAACACTGAAGAACAAACAGCATCATGAAGACCAAAGAACTCACCAGACAGGTCAGGGATAAAGTTCTGGAGAAGTTTAAAGCAGGGTTAGGTTATAAAAAAATATCCCAAGCTCCGAACATCTCAAGAAGCGCTGTTCAATCCATCATTCAAAAATGGAAAAAGTATGGCACAACTGCAAACCTACCAAGACATGGCGTCCACCTAAACTGACAGAGCGAGCAAGGAGAGCACTGGTCAGAGAAGCAGCCAAGAGGCCCATGATCACTCTGGAGGAGCTGCAGAAATCCACAGCTCAGGTGGGAGAATCTGTGCACAGGACAACTATAAGTCGTACACTCCACAAATCTGGCCTTTTTGGAAGAGTGGCAAGAAGAAAGCCATTGTTGAAAGACAGGCATAAGAAATGTAGGGGACACAGCAATCATGTGGAAGAAGGTGCTTTGGTCAGATGAGACCAAAGTTGAACTTTTTGGCCTAAATGTAAAGCGCTATGTGTGGCGGAAAACTAACACTGCTCATCACCCTGCACACACCATCCCCACTGTGAAACATGGTGGTGGCAGCATCATGCTATGGGGATGCTTTTCTTCAGCAGGGACAGGGAAGCTGGTCAGAGTTGATGGGAAGATGGATGGAGCTAAATACAGGGCAATCCTGGAAGAAAACCTGTTGGAGGCTGCAAAAGACTTGAGACTGGGAAGGAGATTCACCTTCCAGCAAGACAATGACCCTAAACATACAGCCAGAGCTACAATGGAATGGTTTAGATCAAAGAATATTAATGTGTTAGAATGGCCCAGTCAAAGTCCAGACCTAAATCCCATTGAGCATCTGTGGCAAGACTTGAAAATTGCTGTTCACAGACGCTCTCCATCCAATCTGGCTGAGCTTGAGCTATTTTGCAAAGAAGAATGGGCAAAAATTTCAGTGTCTAGATGTGCAAAGCTGGTAGAGACATACCACAAAAAGACTTGCAGCTGTAATTGCAGCAAAAGGTGGCCCTACAAAGTATTGAAGCAGGGGGGCTGACTACTAATGCACACCACATTTTTCAGATTTTTATTTGTTTAAAATTTTGAAGACCATTTATCTTTTTCGTTTCACTTCACAATTATGTGCTACTCTGTGTTGGTCTATCACATAAAATCTCAATAAAAAACTTTTAAGTTCGTGGTTGTAAGGTGGAAAAATGTGAAAAAGTTCAAGGGGTATGAATACTTTTGCAAGGCACTGTACACCGGCTGGAAGGTGACTGCACTGCCGTGCTGATGGCACTGAGTCACGGGTAAGCTAGTGTTGGCCTTCAAGAATGCTGATATGAAGAGAGTGTGTATGTATAATAATAATAATATTGGCTGGCTTTTTTTCATGGTATATCAGATATATTCCATTCAGCTGAATGGAATATATCTGATATACCACTCAACGCCAGCTAATATTATTTAAATATGTCACTCAGATCCGCGATGAATTCATCTGAAAAATTTGAGTTTTTCAACACAAGAAGATAAACTTCATATCTTCATGCCAGCATATGATTATTTTTATTACGTAGACACATTCACAAACAAAAAATACCCAAATTTATCAAAACAATTCATCGATTTCCTCACGAGTGACATATAGAGATTTATGCCACGTTTTTGGTTCTCCATGTCCCGGATGTAGCTCGTATGAAAAATTACAAGTGGTGTATTTCCCAGTAAAATACTCGTGTCCATGTCATATAAAATACCTTTTTGACTTTCTTTAAATAAAAAATGTTGCTGGAGCAATACAAACTTATAGTCTAGACGTCTGCTTCAGAATTCTTGGCACCCTTGATGAAGATGGATTAAAAAGCAGAGATGCGAAAAATCTGACCTTTAATCGAAGGAAATTAAAGTGAATTAACCACCAAGACATTTTTTACCTTTTCAGCCAGCAATACCAAGAATGCCAATACTTCTGGAGCTGATGAAACATTATATAGATTGTATGAGTTTTATGTGAGCAGTGATGTATGCTGCAGTGAAACAGTGTGCAAAAATATAGTTCACAATCAAGAATGCACCAACTAGGCCATCTTGTCGAGACTCTGATTAAGCAGTTTCACGCAAATAAGGACCGTTTTTCCAAACCAGTTCTTGACACTTTTAAGAAACACATCCTCAGATTTCTTTAGTCTACTATGTTATCATAACCATGTAACACTTTCATTTTGCTAAAAACGTCTTGAAGTGAATGTCTTGTTGATTTGTTTCTCTCAGGAGTGCCGTCTGGGATCAGCGCCATTGGACTGCGTGCGGGAGCTGAGCGCACATCCCAGTCCTTCAACGGCTGCATCCATAACGTCCGCATCAACGGAGAGCTGCAGGAGCTGAGCACTGGGCTGACAGGCACAGAGGGCATCCTGCCTGGCTGCCACTCGTGCACTGTGTGCGCACAGGGGCCGTGCAGGCAGAGGGGCGAGGTGGGCGTGACCTGTGAGTGTCCTACCAGCAGCAGCGGCCCACTGTGTGAGCAACAGGGCTACGCTAACCCCTGTCAGTCCAGCAGGTACTGTTACCCCACACACTAACACACACTCTCATACGTTTTCCTTTTATTTATATATACAGTACTGTGCAAAAGTCTTCGGCACATGTACAGAAATGCTGTAGACCAAAAATGGCTTAAAATAATGAAATGAAATGTTTCAGCATTAAAAAAAATACTATAAACAGCAATAAGCCAGAATAAATGAAACAAAGACAATATTTGGTGTGAGACGATCCTTTGCTGTAAAAAATAATACAGTAGATATAAAAAGTGTACACACCCTGTTAAAATGATAGGTTTTTCTGATGTTAAAAAATATGAGACCACGATAAATAATTTCAAAACTTTTCCCACCTTTAATGTGGCTTATAACCTGTACAATTCAACTGAAAAACAAACAAATCTGTTAGGGGGAAAAACATAAAAAATAAAAAAACATACAATAAGCTGGTTGCATAAGTGTGCAATATTTGCCCACTCTTCCAAAAGCGCTCCAAATTTGTCAGATTGCGAAGACATCTCTTGTGCACAGCCCTCTTCAGGTCACCCCACAGATTTTCAATTGGATATAGGTCTGGGCTCTGGCTGGGCCATTCCAAAACTTTTTTTGGGGTCATTGAAAGATAAAATTCTTCTTCATCCTCAGCTTTCTAGCAGACACCTGAAGGTTTTGGGCCAAAATTGACTGGTATTTAGAACTGTTCATAATTCCCTCCACCTTGACTAAAGCCCCTGTTCCAGCTGAAGAAAAACAACCCCAAAACATGATGCTGCCACCACCATGCTTCACCATGGGTATGGCGTTCTTTTGGTGATGCGCAGTGTTGTTTCTGCAACAAACATACCTTTTGGAATTGTGGCCAAAAAGTTCAACCTTGGTTTCATTAGACCATAAAACATTTTCCCACAGGCTTTTGGGAGAGTTGATGTATTTTTTTTTGCAAAATTTAGCCGGGCCTGGATGTTTTTCTTTAACCCTACCTCATGGTGCGTTCATGTGCTATGGGAATTATGGTAAATACCAAATGCCGACATGGAAAGCACACATGAACGCCCCCTCTTGTGGTATTTTCCACTGGGCAACTCGTAGTTAATTTTGATGCACGAGTTGCCGAGATGAGATGAACTTTAACCTTTTCAACATGGCGGCGAGCGGTACAAGACTAGCTTATGAACCAAGAAAGAAGTGGTTTTCACCTACGGAAAGCTGACTCTCACCTTTTAAATGAATCATGTTATGTATATTATATTATTATAATATGTATATTATAGCCTAATACAAAATATTCTGTGGCTGTCCAAAGAATGCCAACAATGATCTAGATACTGGCTACTCTCATTGTGGCTACAACCAAATTTCCAAAAACTGCGTGGCATTCAATGTGTTAAGGAAATCTCTACTTGTCATGATCAGGAAATATTCAGCATTATTTACCTTTTGACTTTTGATAACTCATATTCCTGCTGCAGCTGATGAACAAGGCAATCTATAATTGTTTTAGCCAAATAACAGGCCTGATTCTGAATCTGGTCCACCATCTTTAATTTGTCAACAACAACAAAAGCATGTGAACACAACACACTGGTAAATACCACTTCCCAACTGGAAAATATCATCTTCCCATAGCACATGAACGCAGCAATAGTCCAGGCATATGGAAAATACGGGAGATTATCGTCACATGTAGTACACAACCAGTACTTGCCAGTAATTCCTGCAGCTCCTTCAGTGTTGCTGGAGGCCTCTTGGCAGCCTCCCTGACCAGTTTTTGTCTTGTCTTTTCCTCAATTTTGGAGGGATGTCCGGTTCTTGGTAATGTCACTGTTATCCCATATTTTCTCCACTTCTTGATGACTGTCTTCACTGTGCTCCATGGTATATCTAATGCCGTGGAAATGTTTTTGTCCCCTTCTCCTGACTGATACCTTTCAACAATGAGATCCCTTTGATGCTTTGTAAGCTTTCTGCAAACCATGGCTTTTGTTGGAGGATGCAACTGAGTAAATGTCTGAACTTTATTACCCCTTTTCCACCAAATCAGTTCCAGGGCTGGTTCGGGGCCAGTGCTGGTGCTGGTTCACAACTCGTTCAACTTGTGAGCCAGCTGAGAACCAGTTTGCTTTTCCATAGCTCGGGGTGCTAAGGGGAGCCATGTCATTACGTCGCTGTATACGTCAGTTACGTCGCTGCGTTTGTATAAACCTTGGCGCGAACATCGTAGCAACAACAACACGGAGAAGAAGCAGCAGAAACAACAACAACAACAACAATAATAATAATGGATGACTTCACGTTTGTACAGCTGCTGCTTCTCGCCGCTTAAAAATGGCGACCTTTCGCGATTTTGCTATTGTTGTTGGTCTTAACAACTATTTGGGGTTAATGGAAGGTTTGAACCCAAAAAGACTGAATGCTGGAATTAAATCAAAAGGTGCTTCAACAAAGTATTAGTGTAAGGGTGTGCACACTTATGCAACCAGCTTATTGTACATTTTTTATTTTTTATGTTTTTCCCCCTAACAGATTTGTTTGTTTTTCAATTGAATTGTATGCGTTATAGGTCACATTAAAGGTGGGAAAAGTTTTGAAATTATTTATCATGGTCTAATTTTTTTTTTTACATCAGAAAAACCTATCATTTTAACAGGGTGTGTACACTTTTTATATCCACCTTAGTCTCAGGTACAATGAGTGCAGTTTTATAAGGAAGTGAGCTGTAGGTTTTACTGAGCATCTTACAGAACCAGCCACAGTTCTTCTGGACACTTTGACTGTCGCACTCGCTTCTTAATTTTGCACGAACACCCAGTCGCCTTCATTGTCTTCTTTTTTAATCTGAAAAGTGCTCTCTTATGGAATATGCTGCTTAGATACAAACATTTTTTCTGTAACATTTAATTTTGTGCTGGAAAACGAACGTTTGGACTCTAAAATGTTTTTGTACTGACTGGTTAATGTAGAAGTCATCAAATAGAAACCTACAACAAAGTTTGTATGAAAAAAAATAGGGTGCCAAAGACTTGCACAATACTGTATATGGGTCTGACTTGTGACCAGTAATGTATCTAAATAGGACCCTACATGATGCTGAGACACTAGCGCACTCTTTCATAACCTCTGTATAGGTTGATTGTAACATGGTACTGGCTGGCTGCTCTGCTGTCCGTTTAAAGAAGCTTTAGTTAGTTCACAATGCAGCAGCTCGTGTCCTTATGAGGAAGTGAGCTGAGCTCATTACCATAGTCTGATTTAAGATTTAATGGCTGACTATTTGGTTCTGCATTCATTCACCTCATAATCATTTGGGTCTATAAGGCTCTAAATAGTTTTGCTCTGGCATGTTGAACTGATCCGAGGTACTGTAGTCCATCCTGGGCATTTAGCTCAACTGTGAATCCAAGATCATACAGTGGAAGATCTTTCTCTGATACTTTTATATGAGCCATAGATCCTGGAGTTATAGTTATCTAAGAACACAAACACTATAGATGTTATTTAATTCAAGACTCAAATGCACTACACACTCTCAGAAAATAAAGCACGTTATTTTTTTCTTGGGCTGGTTTCCATCAAATCCTGTGCTCTGATTGGCTGGCGAGCGGGCCCGTATCCTACGATACGGACCCTGGTTACGGACCCCGGTTACGGACCTCTGACGACGCGCTTGTTCACAACAACAAACATATTAGCAATTTTTGTCAACATTTATTTTCGCATTTCCCAGTATAATAGCATTAATTTTACAGCATGGATAGCGATAACGACAGTCTTCACAGCGAAAATGAGTTTTACTACCCTGAGGAAGAAGAAATAAAAGAGAACATTTCAGGAGAAAGCTAAAAACCTGTAACTGTTGTTAACGTCGACCAAAAACATGGCTGAATCCTGAATGACTCAATTTTGTATAAATAGGGGACTACATAGGTGGCAAAATGTAGTTTTTTTCCTGCCATGGAAGTGCACTTGTATACCGAGGAGGAAGCCATTTGCATTACAGCTGTGAATGAGGATTCAAAATAGCATTAATTTTACAGCATGGATAGCGATAATGAGTGTTCACAGCGAAAGCGAGTTTTACTACCCTGAGGAAGACAAAATAAAAGAAAACATTTCAGGAGAAAGCTAAAAACCTGTAACTTGCTAACGCCGACCAAAAACATGGCTGAATCCTGAATGACTCAATTTTGTATAAATAGGGGACTACATAGGCTGCAAAATGTAGGTTTTTTTTCCTGCCATGGAAGTGCACTTGTATACCGAGGAGAAAGCAATTAGCATTACAGCCGTGAATGAGGATTCAAAATGGTGGCTCGGCTCAGTTTTCCCTTTCAGGCGCTCCCATTTTCTGTTAGAATTTGGTAAAGAAAAAAATAAATATATTATTTACCAGCTTAAGGTCGGTCCGTATGGTGAAATACCGTGGCCTCGGCCTTGAATACTGCCCTCGGCCCAGAGGGCCTCGGTCAGTACTTTCAAGACCTCAGTCACGGTATTTCACCATACGGACCTCCCAGCTGGTAAATAACATATATTTATTGTACCTTTAGGGGTACACCAGCTTGTGACTGGAGCAATACCATCTAAGGTACTTATTTTTACCCTTTATATACTGCTTTGGAACATATATGAACCTTTTTGACCCTCAAAAGGTACACATAATTACCTTGAAGTCCAATAACGAGCCCTGGGGGTACATTAGTGTAGACTGTACCTTGTGGGACAGAAATGGACTCCTGCTGTAGGGATCAGGACACTTCATCCAATGACCATTTCATCCAATAGTTGAGACATTTCGTCCATAGCCTTTTCCAGACATATCAATTATTTTATGTGTGTTGACAATATGTGTGACAAGATCGATATATAAACAAACCATAAGTCATTTAAGGGAGTGCATTAAGCAGGTTTATGACTGCGTCTCTCCGTAATAAATGGATATAGACAATTGCTGTAAAGCAAACGAGTGCCGTAGTACGAGTGCGTCGACACAAAAGAGCAGTGTAAGGGGCATAAACAAGCAGACCCTGACCATTACAGGCTGCTCTCCGAGCTTTGAGTCCAGTGAAGCTGTTTAATTCATCATTTAGTCAGTCTTAATAAGGCCAACACAGCCTTAATCAGTAAAATGTTTCAATAAATATTTTATTTAAATCGTATTTTATTCAGTTAAAGGAGTGCATTAAGTAGGTTTATGACTGCGTCTCCTTGTAATAAATGGAAACATGTGCCTAATGATAGTGAGGTGACTATATGTGCGACAAATTGCTATTGGACCAAATGGTCGTTGGACAAAGTGTCCTGTATCCACTACACGCTGCAAAAATGTGTTTTGCTTCAGTCAGATTCCATTGAGTATTCCTCCTTTTTTCGAACAAACAAATATAAAATAATTGATAGTGCGTAGGCGGCACGGTGGTGTAGTGGTTAGCGCTGTCGCCTCACAGCAAGAAGGTCCTGGGTTCGAGCCCCGGGGCCGGCGAGGGCCTTTCTGTGCGGAGTTTGCATGTTCTCCCCGTGTCCGCGTGGGTTTCCTCCGGGTGCTCCGGTTTCCCCCACAGTCCAAAGACATGCAGGTTAGGTTAACTGGTGACTCTAAATTGACCGTAGGTGTGAATGTGAGTGTGAATGGTTGTCTGTGTCTATGTGTCAGCCCTGTGATGACCTGGCGACTTGTCCAGGGTGTACCCCGCCTTTCGCCCATAGTCAGCTGGGATAGGCTCCAGCTTGCCTGCGACCCTGTAGAAGGATAAAGCGGCTAGAGATAATGAGATGAGATGATAGTGTGTATGAAAAAGGCTTTGGACGAAATGTCTTAACTATTGGACGAAATGGCTGTTGCACGAAGTGCCCTGTATCCCTGCTGTACCCCTATTTCTGACGGTGCACAGTGGTGCAGTGGATGCTGCTGCTGCTTCACAGCTCCAGGGTCCCCAGTTTGATCCTGAACTCAGGTTATTGCCTGTGTGGTGTTTTTGCATGTTTTTCCCATGTCCACATGGGTTTCCCTCGAGTTCTCCGGTTTCCTCCCACCTTGAATTATTTTTTTGTTTGTAGCAATTCTCAAGTGTAACTGAGAATCCTCCATAAAGGGTACCAAAACTTTCCCCTTCTGTTAAATCTAGGTATGACTCTTGAGTTGCCTTTTAAGAAAAAGGGGATGAACTGCATTTCTAGGCCAGAATTTTTATTTTTTTAATCCTCAAATGAAGAAACTAGCCTGCTCTTTTGCATAATAATACTGTAATTAATACTTCTTCTGAGGCATCTTTGAAACCGAATGCTAGTTTTAAGCGTTAAGAAACACTTTTAAACATAACAAACTGCACCTTTGATACATTATACGCCTGTACTAGCGTATCAAATTGTAAATGACTTACTAGTTCCTAAAACATTTAGAAATCTGCTCAGGATGGCGAACGAACAACATTCTTACAACACCAGATGTTCAGCTAAGGGGAATATTGTTCGTCCACCTGCCAAGACAAATTATGGTAATTTTTCCTTTCTATTTACCGTCTCCAAACTCTGGGTAGGAATTCTCACAAGAATCAAAAACTTAAGCTCACTTCCATTATTTAAATCAGCCTTAAAATCAGGGGCGGCACGGTGGTGTAGTGGTTGGCGCTGTCGCCTCACCGCAAGAAGGTCCGGGTTCGAGCCCCGTGGCCGGCAAGGGCCTTTCTGTGCGGAGTTTGCATGTTCTCCCCGTTTCCTCCAGGTGCTCCGGTTTCCCCCACAGTCCAAAGACATGCAGGTTAGGTTAACTGGTGACTCTAAATTGACCGTAGGTGTGAATGGGAGTGTGAATGGTTGTCTGTGTCTATGTGTCAGCCCTGTGATGACCTGGCGACTTGTCCAGCGTGTACCCCGCCTTTCGCCCGTAGTCAGCTGGGATAGGCTCCAGCTTGCCTGCGACCCTGTAGAACAGGATAAAGCGGATAGAGATGATGAGATGAGATGAGATGAGATGAGATGAGATGAGATGAGATGAGATGAGATGAGCCTTAAAATCAGATCTTATTTTAAATCAACAATAAGCATTTCTTCCCCTATACCTTAACAATTCTATGATGGTAAGTTCTAGGCTCAGTGTTTGTGTTTGAGTGTAAGTATGCATAGAGATGTGTGTAAATGAATATACCGGTAGTGTATTTAGACACAATATATATTTGTATAGTTCTCTTGTTCCAACAAAAAAAATTGCAATATGACATGGGGGGCTGTTGATACAAATGTTTATGCTATTTCAACAGCGACACACACCTTACATCAATAATTGGATTAACTATTATTTGCAAATTCCATCCATCCATCCATTATCTGTAGCCACTTATCCTGTCCTACAGCGTCGCAGGCAAGCTGGAGCCTATCCCAGCTGACTATGGGCGAAAGGCGGGGTACACCCTGGACAAGTCGCCAGGTTATCGCAGGGCTGACACATAGACACAGACAACCATTCACACTCCCATTCACACCTACGGTCAATTTAGAGTCACCAGTTAACCTAACCTGCATGTCTTTGGACTGTGGGGGAAACCGGAGCACCTGGAGGAAACGGGGAGAACATGCAAACTCCGCACAGAAAGGCCCTCGCCGGCCAAGGGGCTCGAACCCAGGACCTTCTTGCTGTGAGGCGACAGCGCTAACCACTACACCACCGTGCCGCCCTATTTGCAAGTTCTTTTTTTATTATATACAATTGTACTAAGTCTTTTAGTACATTTTCTTTCTCATATTGTATATTGTGTATGAATAAAGTTGAGTTGAACTGAATTGAATTATGCTGCTGTATAAGGAGGGTAACAGAACTGTCTGAAAATGTAAACCAGATGCAGGTTGCAATAAAAACAAGAATGAAAACAAGATATTTACATGTGGATATTGAATCTTTTTTTCAACTCTCTCTCTCTCTCTCTCTCTCTCTCTCTCTCTCTGAACTGGGTGCAGATGTGTGCATGGCCTGTGTGTGCCTAAGGGTTCGTCCTACAGCTGTAAGTGTGCACAGGGTTACGTGGGTCAGTACTGTGACAGGAGAGAGGAGCCAGCCGCCTGCAGGGGGCAGTACTGTGTGCATGGGGAATGCAGAGTGGATGAGAGTGGAAATCCTGCATGCCACTGCCAGCCCGGGTACACAGGCAGCACCTGTGACACCGGTATGACGTGCACGCACACACACACACACACACACACACACACACACACACACACAGAGCTTACCAACCACCATTCTGTATGTTATAGAAATCATTTTATTTTATTGTTGCACATCAAGTCAAAATGTGGTTAATTTTAACTTTAACAGAATAACAGGCCCATTGCCTCGTCTTCATTAGTATTTGAGTTATGCATTCAATCATTCTTTCAAAAGAAATAATTTTTTTCACATATCCGAACTAGGCAGCAGGGTTCAGAGCAAAAACTCGGGTCATATATGATGACTCAGGAACAGTTCTGGGTTCAGGGCCCGGTCCTACAACACCGATAACTATAACTATACCTGTAACTACAACTATGACTATACTTCTGCCTGAATTTCGTTCCAGTCTGGAGCAGTCACACCACAACTATAATCCCGACTATAATATCGCTTGTTCCTGCCACTCAGGGAAATAAATGCATGCAACTTAGGAATAGTCATGGAAGTTTTTTCCAGGTAGTAGCACATTATTCCGGGTCATACTGTACAGCCTGGACTTCAAAACAACCCATGCACATACTCCAGTGGTCGGCAAAATACAGATATGTCACGGACTACGGAAATGTAATTAAAAAAAAAAAGAGACCAAAAAACGGAGCAGTTATGGATTTTATTACAGCTGCATCACGGATGCTAATAATTTACAGATTGGTCACGGGCGTTTCGGTATATTATAGATTGGTTACCGATTTCATACGGATGATGCATCACGGATAAAAAAAATTAAGAAGTCTAAAACAGTTAAATGTTTGGACTGCTGAAGTTCATAATTAAAATATCTTACCTGCATTTATATATTTATTAATTCACTATTGATATTTCATGGAAAATAATCACACATCCGTGAATAAAAGATCAGTGCTTTGTTTTCTATTTTCCATGAATCCATATTCCGTGACTTCATGATGCAATAAGGATATACAAAGATGCCCGGGGAAAATAACACGTGCTCAGACAACATCACATGTAAACAGTTACCTGATTGGTCAGATGTTTTATCGGCTCAGGTCCAGGCCTGGAAAAATCGCTCCAGAAGCAATCTCAGCGATACGGATAAACCCAGGCCTGGGCTATAGGTATCGTTATCGGTCTGGTGTGACCACAAACCATATAAACTACAGGGGACTGATTTATTTATAGTTATTGTTGTAGTTATAGTTATCGGTATTGTGGGACCGAGCCTTAAGGACCTTGCTTGAGGGTCAATCAGTGCAGGTTTTCAGGATGTTCCTTCCATGTTTTTAGAGTTCTAATGAGTCTCCTCTCCTCCTCCCAGAGCTGACGTGTCAGGGCGAGATGGTCCGTGAGCTGCTCAAGCGTCACATAGGCCAGAAGACATGCACATCCACCAGTAAAGTACCCCGGGTGGATTGTCCACGCTCGTGTCAGCCAGGACTCTGCTGCGCCCCCACCAAGAGCCGCAGACGGAAAGTCAGCTTCAAGTGCTCGGACGGCTCCTCCTTCTCCGAAGAGATAGAGACGATCTTGGAGTGCAGTTGCTCGAAATGTCCTTCATAATGATCACCTTCCCCGTCCCCCCCATTTCACATGGAGCCAGAGGGAAAGAAGAAACTATATTGTACATTAAAAAAACAAATAGAACTTATTTTTATTAAGGGATTTTTTTAAAGAGACTGTTTTTATGATGTTTCGCATATGTGTGATATAAAAAGTTATTTTGTATCCATGAAAAAAAACCCACACACACAAAGCAGATTAACATTCCTGAAAGTATATGAATTTTATATAAATAAATATATATGAATGTGTGTGTATCTATATAAATGTCCAACCTAACCTGAGGATTAATACGGTGTGTACTGCATGTCCATGTGAGTGTGAGAGGGATGTTTTAGGACACTGAGCAGGTATAATGTTAAAAAGCCTATAATGCCAGTCAAGAAGAGTATGAGGAACCTCGAACTCTCCCCGACATGAAAAGGACCGCTACGCTGGTGAAACAGGAACTGTGCCTTCTACCCAGCCTGCATTGCGATCAACTAAAGACTCATTACTTAAACCCAGAGCTGAAAGATTGGAACTGTTAATGTCGAGAGCTCTGAAATGGTTATGTTACATGCAGATGTTAATGATTGTTTTTTATTTGTCTATTATCCATCAGAGAGAAGAGCAGAACTTCGAGCAGGATGGATCACAGAGCTAAACATATCTCCCCGTATTTCTTGCATGAATGCATAGAAGCATATAGGACTGAATGTGAACTCATGCTGTGATCCAGCAGTGAAATCCCAATCACTGGTGGCATCTTGTTCCGATTTTTGTTTATTTTTTGTACTAAATATTCACAAAAACTCGACCACGTTTGAGCTCTGTTGGAAAGCTCTCCATGTTGATGCAGTATTCTGTCATAACCTTACTAATATATTAAACACGAATATATTACGCCCATTACTACTGTATTTTGTATCATATAGCCATTGTTTTACAAGGAAGGCTTTTTTCTTTCTTTTTTTTTTTTTTTTACAGATGTCTATCTCAAAGAGGTAGTAAACATGTATTTCCCCAAAGTGAATCAATCAGTGTTAAACCCAAATACAATTAGTGTATCCTCCAGAATAAAACATTAGGTAATAATAAGTGCATTTCCCAGTGTACAACATAAATGAGCTGATGTATGATGAATTATATTAAAGCCTGTAAAAGTAAAGATGGCGTCACTAATAGAAGATCATTTCTGGTTGAATATGAACTCAAGAATGATGAAAAATGTACTATGAATGTTGAATTAAAACTTCTAATGAAATCGTTAACGGGTTTTTTGGTTATTGATGTCCTAATTGTTAACATACAAGGAAACAATGTGGTTTCTGGTGGTTTTTGAGGGTTGATTATGAAGGTTATGCATATTAAGTGAAAATTAGGGGAAAATATGCAATGCATTCAAGAAAACATGTTCTTTCTGACTTGGTGGTTATTTTCTAATAAGGTGTGGTCATGTAATATATTGATGCCACAAGTTCATTTTTTCAAGACCTATTTCATGGCTAAGAAATAGTTAACTCACAGCAACTACTGTGTTTTAAAATGAGATCATCAATGATGGCGTAGCTCACTCCGGCCCCCTCTAGTCCAGAAGGAACGATCTAAAGTGGGCCACATTGTGCAATAAATGTTGCAGGCTATAAACACTATATACAAGCTCTATATAGAAGCTATATACACCCTAGGAATACTGACCTATTTGCCAGAAAGAATCCAAAATGGCGAGGAATTGACTGAGAAGAAGCAATTTTTGTTGAACTGCTCATTAAGGCTTAATTAGTCCATAACTTCATTAATAATTGTAATTAAGCAAATCTGGGTAGAAGTTATATGCACCCTAGGTGCCCCTACCTTCATGCCAGAAAGAATCAAAATCAGTGAAGAATTGAGGGAGAAGAAGCAATTTGTGTGGAAACTGCTCGTTAGGGATTAATTATGCCATATCTTCATTATTAATTGCAATTGTGCAAATTTGGGTAGAAGCCATATGCACCCCAGGCAGACCTACCTTCCTGCCCAAAAGAATCAAAATCGGTGAAGAATTGAGAGAGAAGAAGCGATTTTTGTGAAATACTGAAGACGCCGGACAGAAGGCAGACAGACAATGGGCAACATATGATGGCATAAGCTCATTGCCTGTTGGCCAGATGAGCTAATAACTGAGTCACAGACAGGTGACATGAATTACACCTGGTGGTGGAAAGAGGAAACACACTGACTCGAATAAAAGCAGAAACTGTAGAATGATGCATTTGGGTAAAAGTAGTTACGAAGAAAATTACACTTGTAAGTAGTACATATTTAAGTATGGTTTGAAAAAAACTACTGTACTTGAATAATTACTTTACAAATTACTTTTTTTACACTTCTAAATGTTCTTTATTCGACGACGTAAAATATCTAATTTTTGAACAATTATGTCAATTCACCAAGTGAACTATGCTGAAGTGAACATCACCTGCTTTATCAACACTATATAATGAAAAGTAACATTAGCTGGCTAGCTATCTTAGCCACTTGCTATTAGGGTTTCAGTAGCTTGCTATACCTCATGTTAATTCATACATGTCTCTCACTACATACTTACCTATCTAGCAAATGCATCTCTTATAGGGGTCTTTCACATGATGTCATCATAACTATGGATTTGCTTATGCGGCCATATTGCCTGGCAAGCTTTGTGTTTGACAATGATTGGCACAAGTGTACGCCAGTGATTGTAAGCCCAATTCAGTAAACATCTCCAGATAAACTTGTAGAAGTTACATCTAAAAGAACAATGCCAGAGAGCTGTAGTGCTTTTGGATGTAATAACAGACATGGAGATAAGCTTGGTTTAACTTTTCACCACTTCCCGGCAAACCCAGAAAGACAAGAAAAATGGCGAGCTGCAGTTAAATGGGAAGACTGGATGCCACAACATTCCCGTGTATGTGCAGGACATTTTATATCAGGTTAGTATGAAAGCTCTGTGCACTCAGTACAGTCTACTGATACATACACAAGCGTGTCATACTTAGCAGCTCTACTGCACTACAAAAGAAAAAAAACATGCCAAATGGCAAATGTATGAACATTAAAATGTATATCTGGATGTGGGCTTAGTTTGGACATGATATATTTTATTAGACCTAAAACTTGACTAGACTAGCAGCATGTTTATTAAGTACTGATAATGTAGACTTGGCTAAACACTATAAAATATCATACATGTCAACCTATACGGAATGTCCGTATTTTATACAGATTTGATTCAATAAACGTAGTATACAGGCGTACAAATAAAGTTATACGGATTCTTTAAAAAAAACTTCAATATTTATTTAGAGCTATAATCAATTCCCATGATGATAAAAGAGCGCATAACATTTACAAATGTACTGTACACCACAGACAGCCAGTAAAGAGTCTTATGAAATCGCATGTTATCTTGTGGTAGCAAGACTTCGTTCCACTTTTGATCATGCACACACCACATTGCGAGGATCCCGCCAACCGGGAAGTAACATTTTGTTTGAAAAGCGTATTTCCACCTGAGCGACTTTCACTAGCGACTGAAAAGATTCTGAATGGACACTCCGGCAAGATCAACACAGACACTTGCTGTGACATGCAGCCTAGTGAGGTATTGGTGCAGACTGCTAAAAAAGCTGTCATGGAGTACAATTCAGAACATTAGAGTGACACTTTGTGTTTTTGTCAAACATTGGAGCTTTGTATTCATTCTGAAGGTTTATTGTTATTAATATTGAATAAAAAGTAACTTGGATATATCATTGTTAATTATCATTCAAATTTTAGGTAAATTATTTTAATTTGCATCTTATACGGGGGGCGGCACGGTGGTGCAGTGGTTAGCGCTGTCGCCTCACAACAAGAAGGTCCTGGGTTCGAGCCCCGGGGCCGGCGAGGGCCTTTCTGTGTGGAGTTTGCATGTTCTCCCCGTGTCCGCGTGGGTTTCCTCTGGGTGCTCCGGTTTCCCCCACAGTCCAAAGACATGCAGGTTAGGTTAACTGGTGACTCTAAATTGACCGTAGGTGTGAATGTGAGTGTGAATGGTTGTCTGTGTCTATGTGTCGGCCCTGTGATGACCTGGCGACTTGTCCAGGGTGTACCCCGCCTTTCACCCGCAGTCAGCTGGGATAGGCTCCAGCTTGCCTGCGACCCTGTAGAAGGATAAAGCGGCTAGAGATAATGAGATGAGAATGAGATGAGATCTTATACGGATTTTATAAGGGAAATATGGATTTTGGAGGTTGGTTATACAGGTTTGATTGACCAAAGGTTGACATGTATGAAATATGCTACATCTCGGCCCTGGCTTGTTTATTACTATTAGAAACCACGTTTGAGCTTACGTTTGTCATAATAAGGTGTTTTTCTTTATTAGGAATTTTCCATAACATTCTGGCACAAAACCTGCCTTGAAATATCAGTCAGCATCTGTACTTTTGTATGCGTTTAGCATCTCCGGTGTATTTAGAAGTTCAAATGCTAAATAGTTCAGGATGTTGTTGTGTCCTAAATCCAGTAGATGGTTTGCTGAACACTTTTTTAAGTGGAATAAATACATTTGTGGGTAAATTAAGAAGAAGAAGCTTTTATTTTTGTTACATGTACACTCAAGTACAGAGAAATTCCTACTCTGCATTTAAACAACCTGAAGCAGTGAACACATGCACACAAGTGAGCAAGGAGCACACACACACACACGGAGAGAGAGAGAGAGAGCTGTGTGCAGAATAAATAATACATATATATGTTTGTGGGTAAATTATATGGATCTGTGATGACTGCATGTTTCAGCTTTTGGGTGTAACGCAATCTGCTGGTATAATCTCAATTTTCAATCATTTCAGAGAGATTGTACTGACTGCAGTCATCTTGATTTTCATTATCAACTGTCATGGCTATGTTTCTTTGTTTGCCCTGGCAATATGGCGGATGCTACGTGCTAAACAAAAATCTGTGATGTCAGTGAAAGGCCACTATCCATTATCCTGATAGTTACTTCTAGGCTGTAGTAGCACTTAGATGTATCTAACACAGCAGATATTTGCTGATGAAAATCAAAGTGACAACCTAAATTAATACAGCACTTTCATAGTGTAGAACATGGAACGATCTGGCTAGCTAGTCTAGCTTGCTCAGCTAGCTAATGGCTGTTTGGCTTGTGAAATAACTGATAACTTTATGGGTTTTCACTCACATTTTTTTGATGATCATTATCACATCGTTTCTTATTTTTAACCGATTAAAACTTAAGGCAATGATAAATTTGGCCAGGGATGCTCATCAGTCTCTATTGTCTTAGACATTGCTACTGCTGACTTAAAAAAAAAAAAGTAGACCTTCAGCAGGATACCGCTTTGTTTTGATTGGGACTTGAAACTAAATTGTTTAAAATGCATATTTATTGTCTTTTAATTGGATTTCAGTCTACTGGGGATCAAAATATTCTATATATTCATTTAGTACCATTACAGTGAACTATGTACTCAAGTACATTAATGACAATACATGTAGTTTGTTACTTTCCAACCCTGATTAGCTTATTGTGGCCACAGGAACCTTAGCATGGAGATGATTAATAATATTATACTTTACCCAAATCTTTGAAGTGATGCAGAATAGCATACTGGAGTCACTGCTGTTGTGACATGGATATACAGTTAGTTCAAATCTCTTTAATGCCGGGATCAGACTACATGATATTTTTGTCCTTCATGATGGTCACCATGTCAAATTAGGCAATCATAGTTCATCTCATCTCATCTCGTTATCTGTAGCCGCTTTATCCTGTTCTACAGGGTCGCAGGCAAGCTGGAGCCTATCCCAGCTGACTACGGGCGAAAGGCGGGGTACACCCTGGACAAGTCGCCAGGTCATCACAGGGCCAACACATAGACACAGACAACCATTCATACTCACATTCACACCTATGGTCAATTTAGAGTCACCAGTTAACCTAACCTGCATGTCTTTGGACTGTGGGGGAAACCGGAGCACCCGGAGGAAACCCACGCGGACACGGGGAGAACATGCAAACTCCACACAGAAAGGCCCTCGCCGGCCACGGTGCTCGAACCCGGACCTTCTTGCTGTGAGGCGACAGCGCTAACCACTACACCACCGTGCCGCCCCGCAATCATAGTTGATAAAAAATATTTGTCTGGCATGCTTGAAACTGGTACAGGCTGGCCTGATTGCTACTTGTTCTTGAAACTGTTACAGGCGGTCCTGATTGCTACTTGTTTTGGTTAGTTAAATCCTTGAGATTTATCTTCACTTGCACATTCTGCTCTTTGTTTAATGAAGGTGATGTTGACCAATAATGTATTTCTTCTTTTCATAAGACTATGATTCTGATGGGTGATCCAGCATTAGTGATTTTTCAATCTAGATTGACTTCCATCCATCCATCCATCCATCCATCCATCCATCCATCCATCCATCCATCCATCCATCCATCCATCCATCACCTCTTATCCTGTTCTACAGGGTGGTAGACAAGCTGGAGCCTATCCCAGCTGACTATGGGCGAGAGGCGGGGTACACCCTGGACAAGTCACCAGGTCATCGCAGGGCTGACACAGAGACAAACAACCATTCACACTCACATTCACACCTACGGTCAATTTAGAGCCACCAATTAACCTAACCTGCATGTCTTTGGGGGAAACCGGAGCACCCGGAGGAAACCCACGCAGACACAGGAAGAACATGCAAACTCCACACAGAAAGGCCCTCGCTGACTGCTGGGCTCGAACCCAGGACTTTCTTGCTGTGAGGCGACAGTGCTAACCACTACACCACCGTGCCACCCCTCTAGATTGACTTTTCACCAGTTAAATAATAACTTGATCTAAGTATTAAGTATGATGTTTGTACTTAATATCAAACCATTGGTTTCACGATATATTCAGTCAGGGGCTTAAGTTGCACAATGACATTGGTATTTCCGTAACAAATGTTTATCATGAGATACTTAGTTTGTGGTTCAGTCTATTAATTCATGGTTACTTCAGTAACTGCTTTATCCTGGTTAAGATCATGATGCAAATCATAACTTCAGGTTTTGTAAGTAATTCCAGTAATTCATGGTCATGCTTTATTAAAAATATCCACTTTGTCACCAAAGAAGCACTGTAATTTCTGGATATTTAATGTAGAAATTCTTGTCATACTGCCTTCTATCCACTAGATGGTGAACTCCACTTGGTTGTCTGGAGTGCATTTGTCTTTGACTCATTGACTTCATATGGTCCAGTACTGAGTGCTTGCTTAGTTTAGTTCCAGGCACACCATTGCTGGATAGTAAGCAATGTTGCATAAGTCATGGATTTCAGCTTTCATGAATACAACTCAAAACAGAACATCTTATGTAGCACTACGAATAGAACGAATACCTAAATACCAGCTCACATCAAGCTTACTGTGACTTCAATAACTCTCTTATCTCTGTTCCTAATCCAGGGAAACATTAATGATGTTCAGAGTGAATAATAAGAGCATACGGTAACATAACCCAGGACAACTCATCAGTCATTCCCAGCTCTTTACTCCATGGCGCTTCCATTTGTTGATTTAAAAAAAAAAAAAGCCCAATCTTTGGCATGAGACTGGTCCCACGGAGAATGCGTGTCTACTACAGGAAAGATCTAGCTCCTTTTCATGCCTCTTAAATCCTTTCAAGTTCTCTCTCATTATGTTTAGTGGCTTGCCTGTGAACCCTGGCATTCCTTCAGATACGTCTTTTCACCCTGCAGGGAGGAAAGAAAGCCCAGCATTGTCAGGGCACATCAGGTTATTAAAGAAACATAATGCTTCTAAATCTCCAGCAGTCATTATTCACTACAGTCATCCATGGTAGTACAGTTTGCTTGTGAATGTGGCAGGAAAAGTAAGTAGCTTATATGAATGCTATAGAAACTGAGCAAACACTTAAGAGGAAACCAAGGCATAAGTTTAAAGTGTGGGGGTGTGGGTTTGTGTCCAACTGTCCCCATAAGTATTGGCATATCTGACAGTTCTGACTGTGGGGACATTTGACTGGTCCCGATAAAGAAAACTGTTTTTGTTTGTTTCTTTGTTTGTTTTCACTGAGGCATATTTACATAGGTTTAAAGAGTGTGTGTGTGTCCAACTGTCCCCATAAGTATAGGCATATCTGACAGTTCTGACTGTGGGAACATTTGACTGGTCCCCATAAAGAAAATTTTCTTTCTTTCTTTCTTTCTTTCTTTCTTTCTTTCTTTCTTTCTTTCTTTCTTAGGTATATTTACATAGGTTTAAAGTGTGGGTGTGTTTGTGTCCCACTGTCCCCATAAATGTAGGCATATCTGACAGTTCTGACTGTTGGGACATTTGACTGGTCCCCATAAAGAAAATTGTTTTTATTTGTTTGCTTGCTTGTTTGTTTGTTTGTTTGTTTGTTTGTTTGTTTGTTTTCACTGAGGCATATAGGTTTAAAGTGTGTGTGTGTGTGTGTGTGTGTGTGTGTGTGTGTGTGTGTGTGTGTGTGTGTGTGTGTGTGTGTGTCCAATTGTCCCCATAAATGTAGGCATATCTGACAGTTCTGACTGTGGGGACATTTGACTGGTCCCCATAAAGAAAACTGTTTTTGTTTGTTTGTTTGTTTGTTTGTTTTCACTGAGGTATATTTATGTAGGTTTAAAGTGTGGATGTGTGTGTTTGTGTCCAAGTTTCCCTATAAATGTAGCCATATCTGACAGTTCTGACTGTGGGGACATTTGACTGGTGCCCATAAAGAAAAATGCTTTTGTTTGTTTTCACTGAGGCATATTTACATAGGTTTAAAGTGTGGATGTGTGTGTTTGTGTCCAAGTTTCCCTATAAATGTAGCCATATCTGACAGTTCTGACTGTGGGGACATTTGACTGGTCCCCAAAAAGAAAATTGTTTTTGTTTGTTTGTTTTTCACTGAGGTATACTTATGTAGGTTTAAAGTGTGGGTGTGTTTGTGTCCAATTTTTCCCATAAATGTTGGCATATCTGACAGTTCTGACTGTGGGGACATTTGACTGGTCCCCATAAATAAAACTGTTTTTTGTTTGTTTGGTTGGTTGATTGGTTGGTTGTTTTCACAAAAATCAAAAAGAGCCAAAAGGATCCTTTTAGTTACTGAGATTCATTGAGATTTAGGCTTCAGAATAATTAGCTGCTTTTAATAATTGTGTGAATAGCATGTCCTCAGAAGGATAGCAAGACATATGTCCGTGTGTGTGTACTCCAATTTAGTCCTTCGTGAGGATTAAATACATTTATTTATTTATTTATTTATTCATTCATTCATCTTCCATATCTCCTTGATCCTGGTCAAGGTCACAGTGGATTCAGAGCCTATCCCAGGAACGCTGGAAGTAACACCAGTCTATTGCAGGGCACCATGCACACACTCATTCACTCCTACAGGCAATTTAGCATAGCCAGTCCATAACCAGTCTACTGGCATGTTTTAGGAGTTGGGTGGAAACTGGAGAAGGCATATGGAAATGAAGAGAACACACAAAATGCCACACAGATAGTAACCTGAGCTCAGGATCAAACCCTGAAGCTGTCAGGCAGCAATGTTTCCCTACACAAGTCTCCCAGGAAAAAAAAAAATCTTTCTCTACTGTCAAAATGCATGCCTAAACATAATCCTACTTTAAAGGAAGAAAATATTTAAATGTTTTCTAAATAAAGTTATGCAGTATTATCTGCCAAAACAGTGCAAGCTGGTCAAACTGGTAGCCCATCTTTGTCAGCTGGTAGAAAGGAACCAAGTGAATTACCGCTATATCTAGTTAAGTTATTTTGAAGAAAATAGCACACCAGTTAGACATAACAAACATTTCTCAACAAATCTCATCTATTATCTACACGGCTTGTCCTTCAGGGTCACAGGTGAACTGGAGTCAGCTGAATTCAGGTGAGAGGTGGGGTACACTCTGGGGAAATAACCATTCGAAATTTATGTAGAGTAGCCAGTTGACCTAATCTACAGGTCACTGGACTGTGGGAGGAAACCAAAACCCAGAAGGAACCCATGCAGTCACAAAGAGAACATACAAACTCCACATAGAAAGGCCTCGGTTGGCCATGAGAGTCGAACCCAGAATCTTCTTGCTGTAAGGCAACCATTCATGCTAACCACTGCACCACCCTTCAACAAATCTCAAAGAAATCATAAACATTAATTGATTAATTTAGTCATGTAATAAAGAAGCTGGAAAATAACTTACCAGCTAGTAAAGTAGTCTCCCAGCTTTACCAGCTCAGCCTGTTTTTTGGCAGACCAAGTTGATTTTTTTTAGTAAGGAAGAACTAAATGTCTTCACTAAAGGTCCTCACTAAAACGTCTTAAAGAACTAAAGGTCCTCATAATGTTTTACAGTTTTTACATGAATAATTATCATATTCTTTTGGGTTAGTGAAGTTAAAGGTAGGATTAGCTTTGGATGTGGGCATTAATTAGCTATAGTAATACTGTAATTATGTCAATAAAAGGTCCTCACAAACAACGTGTGTGTGTGTGTGTGTGTGTGTGTGTGTGTGTGTGTGTGTGTGTGTGTGTGTGTGTTTTCTCAGAGGAGACATTAATAAGAGCTTGGGGCAGAGGGCAACTAGACAAGATTGGATGGTGAATTATGGCCAAGACAGACAGCATGACTCTGTGTGAAATTAAGTTCCCACCACGCAGCTGGTTGCAGACAGACAGAGAAAAGCGGGCAGATGGCACCCAACTGCCATAGCAGTCACCCGCACAGAACAACCGCAATATGCCAAGCACATTGCATTCGAGTCCAATTCAGTGTGCTACCGAGTTCTCAAATCGGACATGGGATTTATTTGTTATATATATTAAAATGCAGGTTTCATTATATTATCTGAATTGAATCTGATGCCATAGTATGTTTTATCCTTCAAACAATATTTGCTTTATTTAATATGTGTTTTTCAAAATTATAATAAAAACAGATGACATGAGACATGCGTTGGCAATTTTGTTAGTCACTAAAACCCATCTGCTTTAGTTTTTCTTCAAAATAAGCAACATTAACCAGTGCTTCGTGAATATTTGCCTAGTTTATCAGAAGTGTTTTCTAAGAGCAAGTGAGTGGGAGTGTTTTGAGGGTTTACAAAAAATAAAAATAAAAATTGCCACTCAGATTATGCATCTATTTTGCCTGGTGAATTAACATCAGAAATTGTCCCCAGCTACTTTCCCATCACCACTTTTGAGCTCTGTGTACTGTCAAACAATTACAAAAGATTTGGAAGACAGCAAAGTGCTCCAATGTGGTTTCATGTTACCAAATGCCTCATTTAACAATGACAACAACAAAAACAACAACAACAACAACAACAACAACATTTAGATTATATATATATATATATATATATATATATATATATATATATATATATATATATATATATATATATATATATATATAAAAGAGCTAAGTAAGTAAGGGCAGAAGGTGTAGACATGGTGGCACTGCATACTTTCCCATCCAAGCATGTGACTATATTGAGGCACTGAGTCAATGAGGACGTGTGGGTTTGTGTAGCACTTATGAATCCTCTGTGCAGTTATTTGGCACTTGAATGTTGTCTGAAATTTCATCTGTGCTGTATGTCGAGCATGTATAGCATATTTGACAATAAAGTTGACTTGACTTGACTAATGTATGACAGGCATTTTTTTGGGGGGGGAACATGTGGAGCAGTAGGGTTAGCATCGCTGTTGCTTCTTTATCTTTTTGACAGTTGTGCACTTTCCAGTTGGGCAGTCATTTGCTGCATGAACAGGAGGCTTGTTCTCTCATACTGGTATGCCATCAGCTGTTCTCCACAGGTTTGTCATGTCTCCACTGAACCTGAACACTGTTTTAGATCCTTACATCACTATACAGCCCAGTCATGATTCTTACTTTCTGAAAACATGGTGTTTGGGTCTAATTCAATAATGATCTCAAACACAGACTTTTTAATTAGACACATCACAGAAGTTCATTTAAGGTCAGGGATTTTCAGAAGCCTGTCTCATAGGGATCTAACCAAATATTTAGAATGAACAGATAATGTGTTCTAAACAGATATAAATACTGATATGAATAGGAGGATCACTATTTATTTTTTAGGGTATCTTATTGAGACTACAAGTATGCATTCAGACTGGGATCCAATAAGGTGCAACAACAGAGTTGCACAAGAAGGAGGTTTTTACTTCCATGTGGGGTCAGATATAAACCTTGTGGGACAAACAAAATCCACGTCCATTAACGTGATTTTTATTTGCAGTTTCATTCATTCATCCATAGGAACTGCCTGGTCGGGGTTGTGGTAGCTTAAATTAGGCTATGAGTTTGTTTATGTTTTGGGAAACAGAAGCAATTTACAACCCTAATTCCAAGAAAGTTGTGACACTGTGTAAAACATAAATAAAAACAGAATGTGAAGATTTGC
This sequence comes from Neoarius graeffei, assembly GCF_027579695.1. Classification (NCBI taxonomy): domain Eukaryota; kingdom Metazoa; phylum Chordata; class Actinopteri; order Siluriformes; family Ariidae; genus Neoarius; species Neoarius graeffei. Next base: position 66,997,954 of record NC_083576.1, read on the forward strand.
AAATCATGGAAACCCTACATTTTATTGAAACTACTAAAAAAGGCAGGAAAAAAACCCTGAGAAATTGTATTGTTTTTTGAAAAATATATGCTCATTTTGAATTTGATGTCAGCAACACATTTCAGAAAAGTTGTCACGGGGCAACAAAAGACTGAGAAAAATTGTATAATACTAAAAAAAAAAAACCAACACTAATTAGGTTAATTGGCAACAGGTCAGTAACATGATTGGGTATAAAAAGAGCATCCCAGAGAGGCTGAATCTCTCAGAAGTAAAGATGGGGAGGGGTTCACCGCTCTGTGAAAGACTGTGTGGGCAAACAGTGCAACAAGTTTAACGTTCCTCAATATAAAATTGCAAAGAATTTGGGGATCGTATCATCTATGGTACATAATATCATTAAAAGATTCAGAGAATGTGGAGAAATCTCTGTATGCAAGAGGCAAGGCTGAAAACTAACATTGGATGCCTGTGATCTTCAGGACCTCAGGAGACACTGCATTAAAAGCAGACATGCATCTGTAGTGGAAATCAATGTATGGGCTCAGAAACACTTCAGAAAACCATCGTCTGTGAATAGTTCATTACTGCATCCACAAATGCAAGTTAAAACCAGATATAAACAATATCCAGAAACACCGCCATCTTCTCTGGACCCAAGCTCTTTTATGATGGACTGAGGCGAAACGGAAAATTGTCCCGAGGTCTAATAAATCAAAAGTAGAAATTCTTTTCAGAAATCATAGACACCACATCCTCCAGGCTAAAGAGGAGAGGGACCATCCGGCTTGTTATCAGTGCACAGTTCAAAAGCAGCATCTGTGATGGTATGAGGGTGCATTAGTGCACATGACATGGATATGCACATCAACAAAAAGTGCAACTTTCTTGGAATTGGGGTTGTAACAAAACCAGGGAAAAGTACGAAACTTTCCCAGGCAGGTAATACAAATAAAAATAAAAACTCCCATCTCATGTCATTATCTCTAGATGCTTTATCCTGTTCTACAGGGTCGCAGGCAAGCTGGAGCCTATCCCAGCTGACTACAAGAGAAAGGTGGGGTACACCCTGGACAAGTCGCCAGGTCATCACAGGGCTGACACATAGACACAGACAACCATTCACACTCACATTCACACCTATGGTCAATTTAGAGTCACCAGTTAACTTAACCTGCATGTCTTTGGACTGTGGGAGAAACCAGAGTACCCGGAGGAAACCCATGCGGACACGGGGAGAACATGCAAACTCCACCCAGAAAGGCCCTCACCGGCCACAGGGCTCGAACCCGGACCTTCTTGCTGTGAGGCGACAGCGCTAACCACTACACCACCATGCTGCCTAAAAACTTTGTGAGCTGGATTAAATCAACAATCCATGGCATCAAACCAGTCAAGAACTGGAGTGATGTAGCTGAGGTTGAGGAACTGTCAGAGCCAGCATCCACACATCTTGCTGACAATGGTGCAATTTCGACATCTGTATTTTTATTTCATTTTTTCCCCCAAGTGTTTCCAGAGGCATATGGGTAGGGTCTATATTTAATTTTTAAAACAATTCTGATTTTGGCAACACTCATTTTGACTTTAAATCCAAATACAGCTAGAGATAATGGCATTTGCATTACACCACTACTGTCCTGATAGTCCTTTCAGTGGAATAATATAACAAAACAAGGCTGTCAGTGACAGCGTAGCTCACTCCGGCCCCGTCTAGTCCAGAAGGAACGATATAAAGTGGGCCAGCTTGGACAGTTCTACTCTCAACCAGTCCAGCTCAAATATTTGCCAGAAAGAATCCAAAACAGTGAAGAACTGACTGAGGGTAGAAGGTATGTGCACTCTAGATACCCTACCTTCATGCCAGAAAGAATCAAAATCAGTGAAGAATTGAGGGAGTAGAAGCGATTTGTGTGGAAACTGCTCATTAGGGCTTAATTACTCCATATCTTCATTATTAATTGCAATTATGCAAATTTGGGTAGAAGCCATATGCATCCCAGGCAGACCTACCTTCCTGCTAAAAAGAATAAACATTGGTGAAGAATTGAGAGAGAAGAAGCGATTTTCGTGAAATATGGATGAAGCCGGATGGATGACAGATGACAGACGAAAGACGACAGACAACATATGATGGTATAAGCTCATCGCCTGTCGGCCGGATGAACTAATAATGATGTCTATATCATGTGTATCTGGTCTAATCCAGGGCCAAATCAAAGTTTTAAATCCTTAAAACTTACTCCTGATTGTTTGAAAGGATGTGGACTCTATTACCCTCTAGTTGGCATTTTGCTGAAATCACCAAACAGTTCTGATGGAGATGTCTTGAAGCTGAAATTTTCACATTACAAAAGCTGAACATATGCAGCGGAGCCTCAGCAAGGGTCGTGTTCACCTGCCTGCACGTGGTCCAGCATGATGAGAGCTAATCACACCTCCGAGAGCCACCATCTGCTCTAATCCCACTTCTCATCCACATAGAGCCAGCCAATCTCACAGTCTAGCACACAAATGCTGCAGCATTGCTGCACCTGAATGCCTCATTAATCCCAAAGACCCTGGCCTGGAAAATGGAACGTCCTTGGCAACTAGAAGAGTAAACATGGTGGAAGAAAGTACTTTTGGAGCGGTCGGATTGTATTTGGTGAGGCAGCACTGTTTCGGGGTAATTTATCATTCATTCACAGTTCCCACTCATAAGTTGATTTTCAAAGACAGAAAGAGGTCATAGGGGAGCGCTTTGTTTCAGAAGGAAATCCTAGAGTCGTATAATAGACATTATGAACACTGAAGGCCTACAAGGAGTCTTTTGATGTCATTGTAGGAAGCCAGTTCCGCTTTCAAAATGAAGTTACCTAGAACATGAAAAAGCTCTCCACACACAGTGATACAGCACTTACAATCGCTTTTGTAGCACAGCTGCTTGGTTTCAGGTTTCTGATTTTTCATACAACAAACTTAATGCTTTTGTGCATGTTATGGTTATGGGTACATGTTTCCAGAGATTCTTTCATTATTATAGAGAATGTGGATATTGCTGTGCTGATTATATGAGGATATGGATATGATTGCCAAAATAAATGTGACCTTATAATTAAATTGGTCTGAAACATCCAGTCTTGTCCAGGGTGTACCCCGCCTTTCGCCCGTAGTCAGCTGGGATAGGCTCCAGCTTGCCTGCGACCCTGTAGAAGGATAAAGCGGCTAGAGATAATGAGATGAGATGAGATGAGATGAAACATCCAGTTGTTCTGCGTCTTTTTCATTTCCTTCTTGAAATTCTTCGGATGAAAGTTCCAAAAATGCCTCCTCCTACAGAAAATATCCATAAACTAAACACTCCAACAGTTAATAATGTTAGAATTCCCCCCCAAATGCACTCTATATGTGTTCCAAGTAAAGTTCTAGGAGAAAGACAAGAGAAGAAACCCAGACCTCCTTCCTAGCTAACGTCCTCTCAGTTCTCTTCTTCTTTGTGACAAAGCTTCACACCAGTTGCACTAAATGCATGTGCTTCAGCTCAAAATAAATGTCTTCTCCAGTTACCTCTGGAATCAGTATGGATGCATTAGATGAAGACCTTCCTCTTAGCCAGCACCAGAACTGCATCTGTTTCTCAAGTCAACCTTGTAAGAGCTTTACAAATTATTCTTCCTGCCCTTCTTGGGTATGAATGAATAGACTAATAATTTAACAATTTCCTTAATTGTCCATAATGACACCCTACATCAGTAACCTTTAATGGCATTTCTTTGCTGTCATGGCAGAACCTCAGCACTTCAACAGGGCCATCTCTGACTTCAAACTCCTCAAACAAGCTTAAGAGGAATTCTAAGCACAAATTCTACTGAGTTTAATTTCCTTATGCAGCTCTTTCATGTAATCCCATTATGCCTTTCCTAAGGGATTCCAGATTTTACCAGTCATGCTACAGCTTTCCCAGATAAACATTCAGGACCTCAGAAAGACTGTCTAGCATTAGTCAGAAACCATCCAGTCCATGGTCTCAGTGCAGGCTTGTAGTACTCGAGTCCAGGACTCGGACTCGAGTCTGACTCGTGCCCTAATTTTAAAGACTCGTGACTCGACTTGGACTTGGACTCGTTTGTTAACTGCATTAGGACTCGTAAATTGGAGACGAGGACTCCGATTTTTTCTTAATTTTTTTGTAACATGCCATAATAATTTGCCATAAGATATTTATATCTACATTAATTTTGTACTAATTTAGTGTCACACCTGCGCGCCTTGGCGTGCGCATCAGATAGACTCTCGGGCACGCTCCGGATAGCACGTGCGCCAAGCAGACTCTTGTGCTGTAAACGACTTGCACCTGCACAGGATTAAGGCACACTCAGCACGCCTATATAAAAACTGTGAAAACACACTTACTTTGCGAAGTATTGAGTTGCATTGCTGACTAATTACTGAGCATTATTTCCTTGTTTGGTTTCCTGATCCCTGATTTCCTGTTTCTTGTCTTTGATTCTGCCAAGTCTATTTGTGCCTCGCTCAACCTATTGCCTGTTTCACTGTTATATGATTTTGGCTGCCATTCTGGATTGTTTACCTGTTTTCACTTGTATTAATAAATACACCTTCTGCACTTGCATCCATCTCCCAACCATCTCTGACAGAATACTTCACACTCCCTGACAAAAAGAATGCACATTCACCTGTTCATACGTCATGTTCAGGAACAAACTAATGTTAATGGCGCTAAAACAGCCACCGTCAAATGGTACGGTTGGAGTCTTGTTCTTGGACTCGACTCGGATCAATACTGTACTTGACTCGAAAGTTTTTTTCTAATGACTTGGACTTGACAGACTTGAACACTGGGAACTCGAGACTGGACTTGGACTCGAGGTTTACTGACTCGACTACAACACTGTCTCAGTGTGCTCCTACATTACAGTTCCACAATCACTCTTCATGCTACTTCCAGTTCAAAATGTGTCTGACTTTGCAAAACTGCTACCTCAGAGCAACATTACTCTTCATTACACCTTCCCACTCTTCCTGTGCTCATTTCTATTTTTCTCAGATTCCACCTACATTTTATCCCACTTCTTTCCTGTTAGTTTGCATGTATTACCAAAACTTTTCTAATTATTTTACCTCTCAGCCAGCAGACATCCATTCACTAAAAGACATCTCTTTCTCCCTCTTCTCCTTTTGGCCTCTTTTTTTTTCTTATCTCATTCTCATCTCATTATCTCTAGCCGCTTTATTCTTCTACAGGGTCGCAGACGAGCTGGAGCCTATCCCAGCTGACTACGGGCGAAAGGGGGGGTACACCCTGGACAAGTCGCCAGGTCATCACAGGGCTGACACATAGACACAGACAACCATTCACATTCACACCTACGGTCAATTTAGAGTCACCAGTTAACCTAACCTGCATGTCTTTGGACTGTGGGGGAAACCGGAGCACCTGGAGGAAACCCACGCGGACACGGGGAGAACATGCAACAGAAAGGCCCTCACCGGCCATGGGGCTCGAACCCGGACCTTCTTGCTGTGAGGCGACAGCGCTAACCACTACACCACCGTGCCACCCTCCTTTTTTTTCTTTTCTTTTCTTTTTTTTTTACAAGTACCAATTTTGTTTTGACCATTGTTTACTTTTTTACCTCTGCCAACTTTGTTGGAAGAGGTTATGTTTTTGCCTCTGTTTGTTTGTTTGTTTGTTTGTTTGTTTGTTTGTTTGTTTGTCCCCAGCGTAAATCAAAAAGTAATGCGGATTTTGATGAAATTATGATTAAAGGTGGGTCATGGGCCAAGGAACAATTGATTTAGATTTTAATGCAAATCCAGATATGTATATTGATCCAGGATTTTTTGTCTGTTCCCAACATAATTAAAAAAGAAGTGAACAGATTGTGATGAAATTTGGTGTACAGCTTTAGTATTATCCTTGGTTCAAGTGATTTGAGTTTGATGTCGATAATATGTGGCTTGGCGGAGGTATGAACACTACCAAGTGCCCTTCTATTCTAGTTGTTTTGGAGTTTTAGATTACAATTTGACTCTGGTTGCCATGATCTGCATTACTCATGGATTGTCACTCTGTCTCAGAGGCTAATACATTACAGGTAATAGTGTCAAGATACATCTATTAAATTATAACTCAGTACCTTAACGCACCTACATTACCAGGAAAAGCCTACAGGGAGCACTTGAACGTGGTCAGCATTTTATAGCTAGGCTATTTAACATCTTCAATCCTTCGCCACAGAGGCCAGGCAGCTGGTATTAGGCACTGCACAGCACAGCCCCTCTCACAATGCCTGCCTGTACTTGTACTATATCCTGAAAGAGTGAGATGAATGATATTACTGTACAGCTGTCACAACCTGTAACTGCCTTATAACTCAGAGTCATAAGGAACCACTATCATGAAGGTCAGAGGTACAGTATGACTGATAAACTGGAGAAATCGACACTACATCTTGAGATGGTGTTGCAGTTCATGCTGCTGTTGATGTATGACTGTGTCATAGGCCTTTCAAATGCTTAATATAACCCCGATTCCAAAAAAGTTGGGACAAAGTACAAATTGTAAATAAAAACAGAATGCAATGATGTGGAAGTTTCAAAATTCCATATTTTATTCAGAATAGAACATATATGACATATCAAATGTTTAAACTGAGAAAATGTATCTTTTAAAGAGAAAAATTAGGTGATTTTAAATTTCATGACAACAACACATCTCAAAAAAGTTGGGACAAGGCTATGTTTACCACTGTGAGACATCCCCTTTTCTCTTTATAACAGTCTGTAAACATCTGGGGACTGAGGAGACAAGTTGCTCAAGTTTAGGGATAAGAATGTTAACCCATTCTTGTCTAATGTAGGATTCTAGTTGCTCAACTGTCTTAGGTCTTTTTTGTCGTATCTTCCATTTTATGATGCGCCAAATGTTTTCTATGGGTGAAAGATCTGGACTGCAGGCTGGCCAGTTCAGTACCCGGACCCTTCTTCTACGCAGCCATGATGCTGTAATTGATGCAGTATGTGGTTTGGCATTGTCATGTTGGAAAATGCAAGGTCTTCCCTGAAAGAGACGTCGTCTGGATGGGAACATATGTTGCTCTAGAACCTGGATATACCTTTCAGCATTGATGGTGTCTTTCCAGATGTGTAAGCTGCCCATGCCACACGCACTAATGCAACTCCATACCATCAGAGATGCAGGCTTCTGAACTGAGCGCTGATAACAACTTGGGTCGTCCTTCTCCTCTTTAGTCCGAATGACACAGCGTCCCTGATTTCCATAAAGAACTTCAAATTTTGATTTGTCTGACCACAGAACAGTTTTCCACTTTGCCACAGTCCATTTTAAATGAGCCTTGGCCCAGAGAAGGTGTCTGCGCTTCTGGATCATGTTTAGATATGGCTTCTTCTTTGAACTATAGAGTTTTAGCTGGCAACGGCAGATGGCACGGTGAATTGTGTTCACAGTTAATGTTCTCTGGAAATATTCCTGAGCCCATTTTGTGATTTCCAATACAGAAGCATGCCTGTATGTGATGCAGTGCCGTCTAAGGGCCCGAAGATCATGGGCACCCAGTATGGTTTTCCGGCCTTGACCCTTACACACAGAGATTCTTCCAGATTCTCTGAATCTTTTGATGATATTATGCACTGTAGATGATGATACGTTCAAACTCTTTGCAATTTTATACTGTCGAACTCCTTTCTGATATTGCTCCACTATTTGTCAGCGCAGAATTAGGGGGATTGGTGATCCTCTTCCCATCTTTACTTCTGAGAGCCGCTGCCACTCCAAGATGCTCTTTTTATACCCAGTCATGTTAATGACCTATTGCCAATTGACCTAATCAGTTGCAATTTGGTGCTCCAGCTGTTCCTTTTTTGTACCTTTAACTTTTCCAGCCTCTTATTGCCCCTGTCCCAACTTTTTTGAGATGTGTTGCTGTCATAAAATTTCAAATGAGCCAATATTTGTCATGAAATTTCAAAATGTCTCACTTTCGACATTTGATATGTTGTCTATGTTCTATTGTGAATACAATATCAGTTTTTGAAATTTGTAAATTATTGCATTCCATTTTTATTTACAATTTGTACTTTGTCCCAACTTTTTTGGAATTGGTGTTGTATATCCAGCCATACCCTAAATGTCTAGGGTGCGATGATTTAGGGTTAAAAGGAAAGATATTTAGGGTTAATAACTGCAATACATGGAAAAAAAAATCTGCAACATCTCCCTCAGGGTGAACATCAGCTGGCTGTCATGGTGCATTTAATGACTTTTACAGTGATTGAGATCATCATCCTCCTCATTCCATCTTTTTCCAATGACAAACAAAATACCTGCCCTCAGACGTCGGTCAGCTTTATCAAATATCTAGATGTTTTGCCATCATTTTTACAATTGACCAATACAAGGACGTGCTTTGTTTTCTTTGCCATCTAATCACTGCTTAGCAACCGGCAAAAGGTACACTGATGTTTCTTGGGGAAATAATTGTAGAGCATCCAAAAGTATCCACTATTACAGAAAAAAGACAATCAAGGGATTTTTTATGTCAAAGTTGTGCACATTGACAATCCACACTCATTATCATAAGCTAACCCATCCATTCATTACCTGTAACCGCTTATCCTGTGCAGGGCTGCAGGCAAGCTGGAGCCTATCCCAGCTGATTATGGGCGAGAGGCGGGGTACACCCTGGATAAGTTGCCAGATCATCGCAGGGCTGACACATAGAGACAAACAACCATTCACACTCACACCTACGGTCACTTTAGAACCTAATCTGCATGTCTTTGGACTGTGGGGGAAACCGGAGCACCCTAAGGAAACCCACATAGACATGGGGAGAACATGCAAACTCCACACAGGCCCCCGTCGGCCACTGGGCTCAAACCCAGAACCTTCTTGCTGTGAGGCGACAGTGCCACCTTATAAGCTAATCTTTTTTAAGTTATTATTATTATTCATGCATTTTGGTATCCTGATTTTTATTAAATGGGTTTTAACGTATAGATAAGTGGTTTATGTTATTTAGAGTGGTCTCGCTGGATTCCCATAGCGGTGCTCTGTAATATTCCATGATTACATTACATTACAGGCATTTAGCAGACGCTCTTATCCAGAGCAACGTACAACATACCCAGAGCATCCTGGGGAGCAGTTGGGTGTTAGGTGCCTTGCTCAAGGGCACTTCACCCATTCCTGCTGGCCCAGGGAATCGAATCGGTGACCTTTTGGTTCCAAAACTGCTTCCCTAACCATTAGGCCATGGCTTCCCCCCATGATTAGTGTTTAAAGCCTAAAATAAAGGTGGAATTTTTATGCCTGAGGCACAGGTAGTTGGTGCTGCAAAACAAATTTCCATTCTGATATGGAAAACATCTGCATTTGATTTTTAATAAAAGTAAACCACTGTTAAATATCAGATAAACATGTTTACAGGTTTTGTTTTTGCATTGATGGTCTTTAGTTTGGTTGACTAAATTTGGGGGATGGTACCGGAAGAAACATCATACGCCATAAGATTGTCCTGAGAAATTGTTCAAGCCGGTGGTTTGGATTTGTTTCTGTAACCCATCATATACCTAATTTGCATAGAATTGCGAATTGCATAGAAAACTCATGATTCAAAAGTCAGTTGTCATGCTATCACTTGTCACTGTCACTGAAATCATGGCTCTGTCATGTTGTGTTGTGTTAGTTTATGTTCTTTTGAACTTTAAGTTCCAAAGGCAAAATCATTCATTTACCACCTCATTGGTTGTATGAACTGGATTTGTATGTAATGCTCCTGCAAAATAATACCCCAAAAGATGCAAAGTTAGCTGCCATGCTAAAATTTAGCTTGCTAGCTAGTTGTTGTTTTTTTGCAGAACAATGCAAATATTTTTGACTTGAAAGAGATGTAATCAAGAAGCAGGGGTTATGCTGATTTTTTAATTAAGACTATTATTATTGCTTTTCAGAAATTAGCTACATTATGTAGTAACTTAATAAATTGGTCAGTTAGCTAGCCCAGTTCAAGCTGGGTACAGCAGCTTTGGGCCTCAGTTTTTGTTCTTTGTTTAGGTGATCATCTGTTTGTTATGAAATTTCATGTACGTAATTTATGTTCTCTTTTACTGAAAGTCTTGCTTCTACGTAAAGCCTATTTTAATACTCAACCTGATATATGGCATATATTATGCGTTCTGACATATTATGTCTTCTTGTGGCTTAACTCCATGAATCCAACCTCCATTTTTCAGAAGCTTGGCCTACTTAGTAACCAAGTATGAGTAGGACTTGGGAACAGTAATTGATCACATAAGGCACACAGTTTTGTTTCCTGTAGAGAACATTGTAGTATCAACAGCCCTGTTATTGTCCATAATATCATGTGAATTTGATATTTTGAGTGTTTGTTTCAAATAAATTGAGATGTGAACCATATGATTATGTTCTTTCAGTGAGCAATGGGAACCTGATATATCAAGTTTAATGGGGGCTCCAAGGATGTGGTGCCGTCTCTAAACATGTGCCCCCTCAACACAGTCCTTGGTATATCATCAGTTCTGCCCCAGTATGTGTTTGATTTATCTCCTAATCTCCCACCTGCCTTCTTACCAGCTGCTCATAGATCTCGGCAGCAGGCATTCAATCAGTGTGGTCAGTGAAGGAGCAGTGACATGAAGGAGAGCTTCTTGGAATACAGTGACAAGATCATAACTTCTCACACCATCCTCTTACAGTCTAGAAACAGGCCCTGTGGGGTGATGTACAGAAAATGTGATCTCTCTAATATTATAACTACAGTTGGGGGTGCAGTTGATAATGTTGAAATGTATTTCTAGATTTAATAAATATGTTTCGAAGAAAAACTGTGCAAGGGGTATGGTTAGGTTCTTCATGTCAAGTTCTGTGAATTTTTCTTCTGATGAAGAAATTAGCCCTGTCTCCAGCAGGAACAAAGCTACTCAGTTATGATCTGTTGAATAGGAGGAGTGAGATTGACTCAGGTGAAGGGGAAGGCTTGTCATTGTTTTAATTTCAATTACAATTAACCTCACAAGGAACAGATTTTTTTTTAGTACTTATTCCCTAATTGATTAGTGAATTAATTTGACTTAAAACATTAATTTAAACCAAGTATATATATTTTTAAAAAATGTAAACTTGAATCTAGTGGCAATTTGAATTAAATGTAATAAATAACCAATTAGGGCGGCACGGTGGTGTAGTGGTTAGCGCTGTTGCCTCACAGCAAGAAGGTCCGGATTCGAGCCCCGTGGCCGGTGAGGGCCTTTCTGTGCGGAGTTTGCATGTTCTCCCCGTGCCCGCGTGGGTTTCCTCCGGGTGCTCCGGTTTCCCCCACAGTCCAAAGACATGCAGGTTAGGTTAACTGGTGACTCTAAATTGACCGTAGGTGTGAATGTGAGTGTGAATGGTTGTCTGTGTCCATGTGTCAGCCCTGTGATGACCTGGCGACTTGTCCAGGGTGTACCCCGCCTTTCGCCCGTAGTCAGCTGGGATAGGCTCCAGCTTGCCTGCGACCCTGTAGAACAGGATAAAGTGGCTAGAGATAATGAAATGACATGAGGAAATAATGTGCAATTCGACAGTTCATATCTCAAGCATGAGAAAAAAAAATGTTTTGACTGTCAGTCATTTGGAATTGGAGTTCTTGAGAAGTCAAAGATATGTCTGACTTTAGAACGCGCTACTACTCATATCCAGTTGATCCATACAGTATGGAGGGAAGAGTAAATCTTCATAGGAATTTCTAGAAAGAATGTCTGTAGCGGTTCAGTGTTGGTGGGTGGAGCACAGAGGACGGCAGGACAGAGATCAGGTTCAACAATCGCTTTTATTGCTACACTTTTCAGTATAACATTCCTTTCACACAGGCGCACACACGACTGGCGTCTTGTTCGGGGATGAGCTCTCCTCTGCTCTCTGCTCTCCCTCTTTAAATAGGGTGCGGTCACTGGGAAGACACACAAACACAGGTTAATTGATGTCAGGTGTAGTGATTCTGCCACTTACCTTCCCTGACTCCGCCCTCCTGTCACAGACCGGCGCTTGACCATGCCCCCGCTGCCACATACCCCCACCGCCCGACTCAGGCCGGGCGGCTGTCCGGCCTGCAGCCGACTCCCCCCCCCCCGACGGGAGAGGAAGTCCGCCACGACCATCTGTGCCCCCGGCCTGTGGACCACCTTGAAATTAAAGGGTTGGAGTGCCAGATACCAACGGGTGATCCGCACATTGGCATCCTTCATGCAGTGGAGCCACTGGAGGGGCGCGTGGTCCGAACAGAGGGTGAAAGGGCGCCCCAGCAGGTAGTACCGGAGGGCGAGGACCGCCCACTTGATGGCCAGACACTCCTTCTCTATGGTGCTGTAGTGCCCCTCACGCACCGACAGCTTCCTGCTGATGTACAGGACGGGGTGGTCCTCCACCTCCTGGGACAAAACCGCCCCCAGCCCTCTGTCCGACGCATCGGTCTGCAACATAAAGGGGAGAGAAAAGTCAGGGGAGTGTAAAAGTGGCCCCCCACACAGTGCAGCCTTTACCTCAGAAAAAGCCCGCTGGCATTGCTCTGTCCACTGGACTGGATCTGGTGCCCCCTTTTTAGTGAGATCAGTCAGCAGGCTGGTGACGTCCAAATAATTAGGTATAAACCTACGATAATAGCCAGCCAGCCCCAGGAACTGTCTCACCCCCTTTTTGGTCTTGGGCCTTGGGCAGGCCGCAATTGCTGCGGTCTTGTTAATTTGGGGATGCACCTGCCCGTTGCCCAAGTGGAAGCCCAGATACCGTACTTCCACCCACCCAATCGCACACTTCTTCGGGTTGGCTGTGAGCCCCGCTCGCCTCAGTGACCTAAGGACGGCCCTTAGATATTTGAGGTGCCTCGGTCAGTCATTGCTATAGACGATAATGTCGTTGAGATAAGCGGTGGCGTGGGGGCGGAGGACCCTGTCCATCAGTCGCTGAAACGTAGCGGGCGCCCCAAACAGCCCAAACGGAAGTGTGACGAATTGGTGTAAACCAAACGGTGTGGAAAAGGCCGTTTTCTCTCGGGATAGTGGAGTCAAGGGGATCTGCCAATATCCCTTCATCAAATCCAGTGTCGAATAAAAGTGAGCAGTGCCGAGTCGATCGAGCAACTCATCAATACGAGGCACTGGGTACGCGTCGAATTTAGACACCGCGTTGACTTTTCTATAGTCCACACAGAACCGGACCGACCCGTCGGCCTTGGGTACCAAGACCACCGGGCTGCTCCAGTCACTGTGGGACTCCTTGACGATGCCCATTTTGAGCATGGTCTCAAGTTCTTCCTGAACCACCTTTTTTTGTGTTCGGGTAGCCTGTAAGGGCGGCTATGTACTACCACCCCCGGGGGCATCTCTATGTGGTGCTCTATGAGGTTAGTGCGACCGGGTAGGGGCGAGAACACATCCGAAAACTCGGTCTGCAACTGGGCGACCTCCGTGAGTTGGGTCGGGGAGAGGTGGTCTCCACAGGGGACCGGAGAGGTACGTGATGCCAATGCCCCTTTTTGAACCTCCGGCCCCAGCTCCGCCTTCTCCGGAACCACCAACGCCACGGGGACCTCCTCATTCCAGAGTTTAAGCAGGTTGAGGTGGTAAATCTGTAGCGCCCCACCCCTGTCCGTTCGCCTCACCTCGTAGTCGACGTCCCCGACTCGCCGTGTGACCTCAAAGGGTCCTTGCCACTTGGCGATTAATTTGGAGCTCGATGTGGGCAACAGTACGAGTACCTGATCTCCCGGTGTGAACTCCCTAAGGCGCGTACCCTTGTTGTACAGGCGGGCTTGCCGTTCTTGGGCCTGCCGCAAATTCTCCTGGGTTAGGTGGGTGAGCGTGTGGAGTTTTGAGCGCAGGTCCATAACATATTGAATTTCGTTCTTACTTTGTGAAGGTCCCTCCTCCCAATTTTCCCGCAGCACGTCTAGAATGCCGCGTGGCTTATGCCCATATAATAATTCGAACGGGGAGAACCCTGTGGAGGCTTGGGGGACCTCTCGCACTGAAAACAACAAGGGCTTGAGCCACTTATCCCAATTATGTGCATCCTCACTTACGAATTTTTTAATGATATTTTTGAGGGTGCGATTGAACCGTTCCACTAAACCGTCCGTTTGTGGGTGATACACGCTGGTGCGGATCGGCTTAATCCCCAATAACCCATACAGTTAGCGCAGTGTCCGTGACATAAATGTGGTGCCTTGATCAGTCAGAATCTCTTTTGGGATTCCAACTCGGGAGATAATGCGGAAGAGTGCCTCTGCAATACTGCGTGCTGAGATATTGCGCAGAGGCACTGCTTCCAGGTATCGCATTGCATAGTCCACCAGAACTAATAAAGCGGTACCCTCGTGCTGACCGATCTAATGGCCCGACAAGATCCATCCCAATCCTTTCGAACGGGGTCTTGATTAACAGTAGAGGGCACAAAGGCACTTTTGGAATGGCCGCTGGATTTACTAACTGGCATTCGCGGCACGCCGTACACCACCTACGAACATCGCCGCGAATCCCCGGCCAATAGAATCGGGCCATTATTCGGGCTAGTGTCTTATCCTGCCCTAAGTGTCCAGCCATGGGATTAAAGTGAGCTGCCTGGAATACCAATTCCCGGCGGCTCTTTGGAATTAAAAGTTGCATGACTCGCTCTTTAGTTTGAGTGTCCTGTGTCACTCGGTATAACCTATCCTTCATAATTCTGAAGTAGGGGAAGGACAGGGTGGCGTTCAGCTGGAGCGTTTGACCATCAATTACTCTCACTTGGTCAAACGCATGTCGCAGAGTCTCGTCTCGTGACTGCTCTAATGGGAAATCTGCGAGGGATTCCCCAATAGAGAGAGGAGGGGCTGGCGGCTCCTCACTCTGACGCGGAGATGACGTAGACGGCTCTGTGACAGCTGCTCCCGCCAAAGCGACACCGGGACCTCCCCCTGTTAAATGGCAGGACCCACTCTTTACTAAGTGTGTCATTAACTCCCGAAATCCCGGCCAGTCAGTCCCCAAAATTAAAGAGTGGGTAAGGCGAGGATTAACCTCCGCCTTCACTATAAATTTTTCCCCTCGGAAAAAGATGTGGACTGACACCAAAGGGTAGCTGTGAATGTCCCTGTGCACACACAACACCTTCACCCCCTGTGCTCCCCCCAATGCCTCGTTTTGTACCAGGCTTTGGTGAATTGAGGTCTGGTTACAACCAGAATCCACCAACGCCTGATATGTATTCCCTTGAATACTCACTGGTATGCGATACGCTCCGGCCCGATCGAGGGCGGCTTCTGGCACGTCGAGGATCCGAACCACCGTGCCCACCTCCATTGCCGTGCACGGCTGTTGGAGGTGGCCCGGGTCCCCGCAGTGCCAGCAAACCGGCCTGGGCTTCCTCTCTGCACCGGTGTTCTGGGGCTCACTCACCTGAGGGGGGGGAGAGACAGACACAGAAGGGAGAAACGGGAGGGCACCGCGGGTGCTGCGGGCCAGCTGGAGTGGTGCCGGCTCCCGCCTCCGTGGTGGGGGAATGGGGCGAGGACGGGACACAGGAGGAGAGAGAGAGAGAGAGAGAGAGAGAAGAGGAGAGAAGAGAAGAGGCGGTCTGCTGTCCTGCCGCTGGAACAGCTGCCAAATGGTCCTCTGCCAGCTCGATGGCCTGATCCAGCGACGCCGGGCGGTGGCACTGGACCCACTCCGCGGATCCTGTCGGCAAGCGTGCGATGAACTGCTCCAGCACCACCTGATCGACGATCTCCTCGGCGTCGCGGTTGTTGGCCCTCAGCCAGCGCCAGCAGGCGTCCCGGAGTTGCTGGCCAAACGCAAACGGCCAGCCGACTTCCTCCAAGCGCAGAGCGCGGAAGCGCTGGCGCTGCTGTTCGGGAGTGCGCCCCACTCGCTGGAGGATGGCCCGGTGAAGGTCCGTGTAGACCAGCCGGCGGTCGGCAGGGAGCTGTAGCGCAGCCAGCTGTGCCTCTCCCGTTAGCAGGGGGAGGAGGCGCGCCGCGCGCTGATCCATTGGCCACCCCGAGGTCTCCGCGACTTGCTCAAAGAGCGTGACAAAAGCCTCGGGGTTGTCCTGCGGGCCCATCTTTGTCAGGGTGAGGGAGGACGGGCCCGCGGTGGAAGCGTCGGTCGTCCCCGCCGACGCGAGGAGGTGCCGGAACGCCTGTCGGTCCTCTTGTTGGGCCAACACCAGGGCCTCGAAGCGCTGCTCCTGCTCCTTATGGAGCGTGACTAGTGCCTGGTGCTGGCTTTGCTGGGCCGTGGTGAGGGCGTGGACCAAGTTGGCGAACGGGGAAGACTCCATGGGGCGGTTCAGCGTTGGTGCTCCACTCCCGGGTTTCGGCACCACTGTAGCGGTTCAGTGTTGATGGGTGGAGCACAGAGGACGGCAGGACAGAGATCAGGTTCAACAATCGCTTTTATTGCTACACTTTTCAGTATAACATTCCTTTCACACAGACGCACACACGACTGGCGTCTTGTTCGGGGATGAGCTCTCCTCTGCTCTCTGCTCTCCCTCTTTAAATAGGGCACAGTCACTGGGAAGACACACAAACACAGGTTAATTGATGTCAGGTGTAGTGATTCTGCCACTTACCTTCCCTGACTCCGCCCTCCTGTCACAGACCGGTGCTTGACCACGCCCCCACTGCCACAATGTCATTACAGAAACCAATGTAAATCTGCCAGAGTATAGCAGCTGGAGGAGGTGACTTATCTATGGAATCTCCATACCACTCCTGTACTGCTTAAAGGTGTAATCAGCAAGGCTGACTAAAGATAGCTGTTTTATAACTCACAGTTCACACATGAGTCGCCTCCCTCCAAGGCTATGCCCCCAAAATGCTTCAACTTGGCAAAAATGGCTGATTTGACTGGCAACGTTATTGACAGGCAGGTAGACATGCCTGCTTGTCTTGATCAGCTGGATGATATTGGTCTACATCAATTGTTTCTTGTTACTTCTGAGCACAGAGCCTGGGATTTCATAGAGAATGCTAGTTACTTGTGGTTCTGTGAAATATGACTAGCCAAGAATCACCTGGATAACTTCTTTTGCATACAGTGTCTTGCAAAAGTACTCATCCTCCTTGGTGTTTGTCCTGTTTTGTCACATTACAAGATGGAATTAAAATGGATTTTTGGAGGTGAGCATTATTTGATTTACACAACATGCCTACAACTTTAAAGGTGCAAATTGTTATTTTACTGTGACACAAACAATAATTAAGATGAAAAAAAAAGAAATCTGGAGTGTGCATAGGTATTCACCCCCTTTCATATGAAACCCCTAAATAAGAGTTGATCCAACCAATTCACTTCATAAGTCACATAATTAGTTGATTAAGATCCACCTGTGTGCAATCAAAGTGTCACATGATCTGTCACATGATGTCTGTATAAATCAACCTGTTCTGGAAGGACCCTGACTCTGCAACACTACTAAGCAAGCAACATGAAGAAAACCAAGGAGCACTCCAAACATGTCCGAAACAAAGTTGTGAAGAAGTATAGATCAGGGTTGGGTTATAAAAAATATCCCAAACTTTGAATATCCCACAGAGCACCATGAAATCCATTATAGCAAAATAGAAAGGATATGTCACCACCACAAACCTGACAAGAGAAGGCCACCCACCAAAACTCACAGACCGGGCAAGGAGGGCATTAATCAGAGATGCAACAAAAACACCAGAAATAACACTGAAGGAGCTGCAAAGATCCACAGCAGAGATGGGAGTATCTGTCCATAGGACCACTTTAAGCCTCCACAGAGTGAGGCTTTATGGAAGAGTGGCCAGAAAAAAAGTCATTGCTTAAGAAAACACGTTTGGAGTTTGCCCAACAGCATGTGGCAGACTCCCCAAACACATGGAAGAAGATTCTCTGGTCAAATAAGACTAAAATTGATCTTTTTGCAATCATGGGAAATGCCATTTTTGGCGCAAACCCAACACCCTGAGAACACCATTCCTAGAGTGAAGCATGGTGGTGGCAGCATCATGCTGTGGGGATATTTTTCATCTGCAGACACAGGAAAGATGATCAGGATTGAAGGAAAGATGGATGGCACTAAATTCAGGGCAATTCTGGAGGAAAACCTGTTTGAGTCGGCCAGAGGTTTGAGACTGGGACAAAGGTTCACATTCCAGCAGGACAATGACCCTAAACATACTGCTAAAGCTACATTGGAGTGGTTTAAAGGGAAACATTTAAATGTCTTGGAATGGTCTAATCAAAGCCCAGACCTCAATCCAATTGAGAAGCTGTGGCATAACTTGAAGATTGCTGTACACCAACACAACCCATCTAACTTGAAGAAGTTGGAGCAGTTTTTCCTTGAGGAATGGGCAAAAATCCCAGTGGCTAGATGTGCTAAGCTAATAGACACATACCCCAGGAGACTTGCAGCTGTAATTGCAGCAAAAGGTGGCTCTACCTATTGGCTTTGGGGGGGGGTTTCCTATGCACACTCCAGATTTCTGTTTTTACATCTTAATTATTGTTTGTGTCACAATAAACAACAATTTTCACTTTTAAAATTGTAGGCATGTTGTGTAAATCAAATGATGCTAACCCCCCAACAATCCATTTTAATTCCAGCTTGTAATGCAACAAAACAGGACAAACACCAAGGGGGATGAAAGACATTGTATGTGTGCACATACTGTACTAAGATGTTCCAGCAAAGTCATTTAGTGACGATGTACCCATCTTTCTTCCATGGCAGATGAACAATGGATGTACAGACTGGTTAGCGAACGGTTTAAATAATACCATAGAGACCATAATGGGCTCAGCAAGTAAAGCTTTCAGGCTTACTTTCCTAGAATGCTACAAAGTTATTAGACTAATTTACATCTGACAATTTTAGCTTAAAAAAGTATTCAGTGGTTCATTTAATAATGCTGCTCTTGTGATTCTGAAAGCTGCACTGCTCTCTAAATGGCCTCTTTGGTCCCAGGCCCTCCTGGCACACAGGGAAAATGTTGCAGGGTTGATTTGCATGTGTCCAGCAAAGCAAACTTGGCAAGCAAACTTTTGGGTGTTCATCAAGTTTGCTCTCCTAGTAGTAAGGTGTCAATCAACTCCCTTACACAGGGATCATTTTCGATAGATTGGAGTGCTCCAATGCTAGGAGTAAAATGATACTATATTGTTGATCTGGGTTGCATAACATCATCAAATCCTGCTTGGCATGCTACTATTTTGTGCCCAAGAATGAGCTCAGAGCCTGTCTACAGCCCCTGCAAACTAGCTGGGTATGACTCAGACTCATTCTTAAACTGGAGTTGAACAAGACCCTCCCTTGTACTCAAATGATGAGGAATGGGGAGGATGACTAGTCTATAAGCTTGGCTTTATTGAAGTCATGAACCTGTATGGTATTAGCTCTTGAATCATTGATTATACTTGAAGCACCTCATACTCAGAGAGCAGTTTAAACTGCAAGGCTTGAGTCAAATTTAAAATGGTCAATACTTATCTTTCACTTCCAAGGGCTTTGGAGGGGCTTTCAAGGGATGTTCATGTCTTGCAACATACCATAAGCTAACCACTCTGATTATCATGAATAAATGGACGAGAAGGAGGATTCCATTGTGGAGTAAAAAAATTGACTGCCCCAAAACTGTATTAATGGAAGTCCAGCTAAATTTTCAAATTCAACAGTGAATAGTGTGTGGTATGGCAGGGTAAAACCATTCAACTACATTAATGGCATGTAGCCACAGACACAACAGTTAGAGGATGTGGAATACATAGAAAAAAAAACAAAGGAGAAACCAATTCATGATGGAGAATGAAAGGCAAGTGCCACTTACTAAACAGAGGAGAAAGCCTCCACAGTGCATGTTGAGAATGATAGCTAATAAAGCTGTCAATGCAAATGACAGTATTCCATTCCAAAATAAAGTGCTTCTAATATTTGGTATGGAAAATGCAAATAAAAAACAAAAAAGTGATTTCTAAATTTACTTAGACTTGTATTTTATTGCAGACAGTATCTTGAACCCAAGATATTTCATGCTTTGTCTGGTCAACTTCATTTGATTTGTTAATATACATCCATTCCTGTATTTCAGGCCTACAACACATTCCAAAAATCTTTGGACAAGGGCCATTTATGGCTAGTAATGACGTAAAACAATTAAATAATGATGTGATTTGGATCAGGTGATGCCAACAGGTGATTGTAATCATGATTTGATACAAAATCAGTATCCAGAAAAGGCCCAGTCTTTGAGGAGCAAAGCTGGGCTAAGGATCTCCAATATTGTCAACAGCATGAGAAAATTATTGCAATGCTTCAAAACAATGTTCCTCAAAGAAAGATATGAACGGATTTGGATATTTCACCCTCTATGGTGCATACTATCATTAAACAATTCAAGGAATCTGGAGGAATTTCAGTGCTCAAAAGGCAAGGGCGCAAGCCTAAGCTGAACACCTATGATCTCCGATCCCTCAGACAACACTGCATCAAGATTCATCTACAGCTGAGAAAACCACATGGGCTTGGAATTATTTAGGCAAACCTTTGTCAAGCACTACAATATGTAGTTACATCCAGAAGTGCCAGTTAAAACTTTACTGTGTAAAAAGGAAGCCTTACGTTAACTGTATTAAGAAATGCCATCAACTTCTCTGGGCTTGGAGGCATCTGGGATGGACCATCACACAATGGAAATGTATAATAGTCAAACGCATTAGTATTACCGGTCTTTTTTTGTAAGAAATGGATGGCGTGTAATCCAGGCCAAAGACAAAAAGGACAATCCAGACTGTGACTAACAAGAAGTCCAAAAGCCAGGGTCTGTCATGGTATGGGGGTTGTGTCAGTGCCCTTGGCAAAGGTAACTTACACTTCTGTGATTGTAGTATTAATGCAGAAAATTACATTGGAATTTTGGAGCAGCGCATGCTGCCTTCAAGACAGCACATTTTCCAGGGATATTTCAACAAGACAACGCAAAACCGCATTCAGTACACATTACAAAGGTATGACTGTGGAAGAAGAGGGTGCCTGTCCCCTCTGTCCCCAACAGAGAATATGTGGTGAATTTTGAAACGAAAAATGGCAACAATGACCCCGTACTGTTGCACACCTTAAGACCTGTTTGCAGGAAGAATGGGACAAATTAACACCTGAAACACTCAGTGCGTTTACATGGACATCCAAATCGAGCTACTGTTGGTAATCGAGCTAAGGGTCCCAGCAGGGGTGCCAGAGAAATCCAATCCTACATGCACACAAGGAAATCGAGCTATTGTGTGAGGTACATTGTGCACCCGAGCCACAGGTGGCGCTACACGCCCCATCGTGTTGGTACACTTCCGGTTGTCGTCATGAAGAAGAGGAGTGATTTCCACTTTACATTCACACCACATGTCATTGCCACCTGTTGGCTACAAACTGTCCTGCGCAGACCACTGTTTTGTAAGACAACTTATTTTGCACAATTGTATATTTTTCTAAAGTCCATTTTTTGCTTACAATTTAACTTATATCTTAATAAACACACAAAAAGTTCAATTGTTTTTGTTTTTTGTCTCCTTGTTCCTCCTGACCTCTTCTGCTGCTCGCTACTACTACTGTTGTCATGCCGACCGAGGCTGTTGTGTTTCCCGCTTGTGGTCTCGTCACTCGTCACTTCCGGAAGGGAAGTAAGTAGCTCGACTACGTAGCTCAATAGGGTTACATGCACTAAGTAGCTCGGCTACAATCGCATAATCTAGGTCGCGTAGCTCGATTACGAGAAATCCAGTTCGTTTCGATTTCAGCCGAGCTAAGGTGTATCCATGGCATTTAGAAATTCGATTTCAGTCGAGCTACGGCAGAAATTCGATTTTCTCTATGTGCATGTAAACGCACTGAGTTTGTCACTTGGTGTCTTCAGTTCCTCAATATCTTTTAAGTGTTGTGAGAAGAAATGGCAACATTACAAAGTGGTAAATGCTTTACCATCCCAACCCTTTCTGAAATGTGTTGCAGGAATCAAAATTGAAATAAGTGTTTACTTTGAAAAAAAAAACAATAAAATTGGTAAAACATCAAATAATGTGCTGCTGTGTTATTTTAAATGCAATACATGTCAAAGATTATTTACAAATCATTGTTTTCAGTTTTAATTTCAATTTCAATATACCGTCTGATAGGTTTTAATTTGCCTGTACTAAAGAAGGTTGAATTGATAAAGTATGAGTGATCTAGAAATATAAGTTCTCTGCCACCCCAGAGATTCTGCCTCACAGACATCCATCCAGGAGCGACAATCACTGGCACAGAGCAGTTCAGAGATGTTTCTTGGTTTATTGAAGGACAAACATGAGTATATATCCATATTCAAGAGTGTGGTGTAGCAATATGATTGGAAAATGTAATATCAGGGAGCCGAGTTGGCTGAGTGTGAGAGGGTAGCTTCAACGGGTGATGGAAAATAACTAAGTAGGATAGCCTTATGAAAAACAGAGAGCAGATGTGCGAGGAAAGAGAAGTTTCAATTAGTCAAAATAAATTGCAAGCAGCCAGGCCAAACAAATATCTCTATCACCCTCCCAACTCTTTCTGATTTAGGGTTGTAGAACAGAACAGAACATATAGGAGTAGATATTAAATTGATGGCTGCCAAAACATGAGAGGAACATCACTAAGTATTACAGAAAGTATTAAAGCTAGATGACCTTTCGATTTCATAAAATCTGTGAAATTTAGTTCCCTCTGAAATTTGGTCAGTGTGATATATATGTTTATTTCTGCAATGTCTCAAAAAAAATCAGGCCATTCTGTGGCTGGGAAGTTATATTTGAGGGGATTAAAGCAAATAATGTGCATGAAATCGCTCACTTTGTGCAGTCAAGCAGACAGAGGAAGTCTGTGTGTGCATGCGCAGGTTTTCTTATTCTTCTTTTGGGTTTTATGGCAGCTGGCATCCACAGTGTTGTATTACTGCCATCTACAGGTTTACCTTGACCATGCACTGGCAGTTACATCATCTTGTCGCTAAACGAACAGCTGATCACACCGTGGTGCTCACTGACCGCCGATATTTATTAGTTTGGTCCTGCATTTCCTTTCCTTCACAACATAACATCTTTTCTTCTCGCTTTGCGTTACTGTAGTCGGTCTTTCACGTTTCATTTGCACACTCACGTCCTCCATTTTTCTCTCCTGTTTCAAATGTGTATCCCACAATGCCTTGCGCAAACAGGGAAAGCCCACCACATGATGCATGACGTAGTATCTTGAATTGGGTCATGGTGAAGCAGGAAAAAATAGCAGAGAATTTAGGGTCATGTGGCCCTAAATTCATTAATTGTTTTATTTTTTAAAAACCCGAATAAAATTGGAAGTCTGTGATTCAAATTCAGTAGCTTTCGATCCACTAAACAAAAATAATTGGGTGTCAGGGAAAATTATTTTTATGACCTACACTTGAAAAATCTGAAAGGCAGTCGACCTTTAAGATGTAAATGAAATTACTGCACCTTTCATTATACAACCCCAATTCCAAAAAAGTTGGGACAAAGTACAAATTGTAAATAAAAACGGAATGCAATGATGTGGAAGTTTCAAAATTCCATATTTTATTCAGAATAGAACATAGATGATATATCAAATGTTTAAACTGAGAAAATGTATCATTTAAAGAGAAAAATTAGGTGACTTTCAATTTCATGACGACAACACATCTCAAAAAAGTTGGGACAAGGCCATGTTTACCACTGTGAGACATCCCCTTTTCTCTTTACAACAGTCTGTAAACGTCTGGGGACTGAGGAGACAAGTTGCTCAAGTTTAGGGATAGGAATGTTAACCCATTCTTGTCTAATGCAGGATTCTAATTGCTCAACTGTCTTAGGTCTTTTTTGTCGTATCTTCCATTTTATGATGCGCCAAATGTTTTCTATGGGTGAAAGATCTGGACCGCCGGCTGGCCAGTTCAGTAGCCGGACCCTTCTTCTACGCAGCCATGATGCTGTAATTGATGCAGTATGTGGTTTGGCATTGTCAAGCTGGAAAATGCAAGGTCTTCCCTGAAAGTGACGTTGTCTGAATGGGGGCATATGTTGCTCTAGAACCTGGATATACCTTTCAGCATTGATGGTGTCTTTCCAGGTGTGTAAGCTTCCCATGCCACATGCACTAATGCAACCCCATACCATCGGAGATGCAGGCTTCTGAACTGAGCGCCGATAACAACTTGGGTCGTCCTTCTCCTCTTTAGTCCGAATGACATGGCGTCCCAGATTTCCATAAAGAACTTCAAATTTTGATTCGTCTGACCACAGAACAGTTTTCCACTTTGCCACAGTCCATTTTAAATGAGCCTTGGCCCAGAGAAGACATCTGCGCTTCTGGACCATGTTTAGATATGGCTTCTTCTTTGAACTATAGAGTTTTAGCTGGCAACTGTGGATGGCATGGTGAATTGTGTTCACAGATAATGTTCTCTGGAAATATTCCTGAGCCCATTTAGTGATTTCCAATACAGAAGCATGCCTGTATGTGATGCAGTGCTGTCTAAGGGCCCAAAGATCACGGGCACCCAGTATGGTTTTCCGGCCTTGACAAGGGTCATGCAGAGATTCTTCCAGATTCTCTGAATCTTTTGATGATATTATGCACTGTAGATGATGATATGTTCAAACTCTTTGCAATTTTACACTGTCAAACTCCTTTCTGATATTCCTCCATTATTTGTCGGTGAAGAATTAGGGGGATTGGTGATCCTCTTCCCATCTTTACTTCTGAGAGCTGCTGCCACTCCAAGATGCTCTTTTTATACCCAGTCATGTTAATGACCTATTGCCAATTGACCTAATGAGTTGCAATTTGGTTCTCCAGCTGTTCCTTTTTTGTACTTTTAACTTTTCCAGTGGGGCGGCACGGTGGTGTAGTGGTTAGCGCTGTCGCCTCACAGCAAGAAGGTCCTGGGTTCGAGCCCCGGGGCCGGCGAGGGCCTTTCTGTGTGGAGTTTGCATGTTCTCCCCGTGTCCGCGTGGGTTTCCTCCGGGTACTCCGGTTTCCCCCACAGTCCAAAGACATGCAGGTTAGGTTAACTGGTGACTCTAAATTGACCGTAGGTGTGAATGTGAGTGTGAATGGTTGTCTGTGTCTATGTGTCAGCCCTGTGATGACCTGGCAACTTGTCCAGGGTGTACCCCGCCTTTTGCCCGTAGTCAGCTGGGATAGGCTCCAGCTTGCCTGCGACCCTGTAGAAGGATAAAGCGGCTACAGATAATGAGATGAGATGAACTTTTCCAGCCTCTTATTGCCCCTGTCCCAACTTTTTTGAGATGTGTTGCTGTCATGAAATTTCAAATGAGCCAATATTTGGCATGAAATTTCAAAATGTCTCACTTTTGACATTTGATATGTTGTCTATGTTCTATTGTGAATACAATATCAGTTTTTGAGATTTGTCAATTATTGCATTCCGTTTTTATTTACAATTTGTACTTTGTCCCAACTTTTTTGGAATCGGGGTTGTATGTTTGATAGGACATATCGAGCTGGGGGGTTTTTTCACTCAAGATAAAGAATTCCCGTATGCACTTTTGTCACAAGAATAGGTTATCCATGTCAGCTATTCTATTTATACCATAGATATCAGTATGCTGTCTGGGCTGAAGTACTGTGCTCAGTGAAACTATGTTTTATTATATTTCTGGCAGGTAACAGAAATCCGTACAAGATTATTGTGTGAGAAGTGAACCATAAAAGAGTTCTCAAACACTCAGTGCTGTCTGGAATGTTGGATTTGTAACATAAGATATATACTGTATACATATGTATGCTTCTAAATGTTTCTCATATAACAAATACTCAAATCTTGCTTCACTTATCTCTTTTCTTAGCTGGACGTGTAAAGCAGACTGACTCCACTGACCCAGAAAAGCCCTCCATTAGCAAACAGAGCTACCACCTACGCCTGAAGCCAAACTTGCCCTCAGATAGTTTATTCCTGATTTCTCTAAACAGAGTCACAAGCAAACACTTTCACAACTGCAGTGATTATAGACTGAAGACTGCAAGAAAATTGAGGTGGCAGGATTAAAATTGTCTATTTCTTTCGCCCATATTGTTCATCTTTTATTTTTATCAACTAGGCCTGTTTTTTAACAACTTCCACAATCCGTTTGTGGGTTGTCATGTACTTGGTTACAGCAAATAAAATCTAAAAACGTACCAGCTGTTAATTCACATATAATTTTGCCCTGGGTTATTTTTACACAAAGTGTTGTTGACAAAGTGGTAAGTTTGTGGTAAAACAAACAAAGCCTGGAATGGAGAATGGAGGAAGATGTGGTGGAGCTGTAATAGTCCATGATGTAATGTCAAAAGACTTGTGTATTCGCCACTGACAAAACAAGACTTGTTTTCTAACAGTTTATTCCTAAGAAAGCTGACCCTAGGTCATGTAACCAGTCACGAAGTTCTAAAGAAATGAGGCTGGTTTACTGGAACATCCTATCCCAGATTTGTCTATCATCTCCAATGCAGTGTTTGATTAGTGGCTTGCTCTCAAGTTGCGTTTGTGTTTCATCTGTTACAGTGAGAAGTGTGGGATGCCTGCTGTGCCATGTATCTGACATTCTGCACCTGTTGGATTTCATGACAAGCCCCATGCCAAATTTCACTACCTGCTGCTAATATACCTGATTTATGGAGTATTCCGCTAAGCTTCAGGCTTGAGTCAACATGTTAACAATGAAGGGAAGTTCGCTGGCTCCAGGCCACATGGTGTCATTGGTGTTCAGTCAATCCATTAACAAACTTCAAAAGCTTTCGGTGCTTTAATGTTTATTTATCTTGTCAGATCATTAAGTTGTTTATCATTCGTACTTTATTCACATTCCCCATTAAGCATGGTTGTTCTATTTGCTCTGGAGGAATTTGTAACATTTTGTCTCACGCAAACATACTGATTAGTCACAAACTTTAGACACAAAATCAGGGCCAGATCCAGCTCTCAGTAACATGGTGGGACAGGAAGATTTTTTTTTTTGGAGGGGGGTATGATTTTATATTCTATATATATAGTCAAAATTATGTTAGCAATAATGGATTATTTTTCTCTTGCAGGTAGACATATGCCATGGGTGACAGATTAAATGGTAATGTTGCTTGCTGGTTTGTGTGTGTTGAACATGATGGCGAACAGGTTGAGACTGTCCTGTAAATCATCTTGCACATATGATGTACAGTATGTTTTGTGAATAAATGGTTTCTACCATTTAAGTGTTAACATAATTTTGACTAACCGTGTGTTTTATATATACAGTGGGGCAAAAAAGTATTTAGTCAGTCACCAATTGTGCAAGTTCTCCCACTTAAAAAGATGAGAGAGGCCTGTAATTTTCATCATAGGTATACCTCAACTATGAGAGACAAAATGAGAAAAAAAATCCAGAAAATCACATTGTCTGATTTTTAAAGAATTTATTTGCAAATTATGGTGGAAAATAAGTATTTGGTCAATAACAAAAGTTCATCTCAATACTTTGTTATATACCCTTTGTTGGCAATGACAGAGGTCAAACATTTTCTGTAAGTCTTCACAAGGTTTTCACACACTGTTGCTGGTATTTTGGCCCATTCCTCCATGCAGATCTCCTCTAGAGCAGTGATGTTTTGGGGCTGTCACTGGGCAACACGGACTTTCAACTCCCTCCCAAGATTTTCTATGGGGTTGAGATCTGGAGACAGGCTATGCCACTCCAGGACCTTGAAATGCTTCTTACGAAGCCACTCCTTCGTTGCCCGGGCAGTGTGTTTGGGATCATTGTCATGCTGAAAGACCCAGCCACATTTCATCTTCAATGCCCTTGCTGATGGAAGGAGATTTTCACTCAAAATTTCACGATACATGGCCCCATTCATTCTTTCCTTTACATGGATCAGTCGTCCTTGTCCCTTTGCAGAAAAACAGCCCCAAAGCATGATGTTTCCACCCCCATGCTTCACAGTAGGTATGGTGTTCTTTGGATGCAACTCAGCATTCTTTCTCCTCCAAACACGACGAGTTTTTACCAAAAAGTTCTATTTTGGTTTCATCTGACCATATGACATTCTCCCAATCCTCTTCTGGATCATCCAAATGCTCTCTAGCAAACTTCAGACGGGCCTGGACATGTACTGGCTTAAACAGGGGGACACGTCTGGCATTGCAGGATTTGAGTCCCTGGCGGCGTAGTGTGTTACTGATGGTAGCCTTTGTTACTTTGGTCCCAGCTCTCTGCAGGTCATTCACTATGTCCCCCCGTGTGGTTCTGGGATTTTTGCTCACCGTTCTTGTGATCATTTTGAACCCACGGGGTGAGATCTTGCGTGGAGCCCCAGATCGAGGGAGATTATCAGTGGTCTTGTATGTCTTCCATTTTCTAATAATTGCTCCCACAGTTGATTTCTTCACACCAAGCTGCTTACCTATTGCAGATTCAGTCTTCCCAGCCTGGTGCAGGTCTACAATTTTGTTTCTGGTGTCCTTTGACAGCTCTTTGGTCTTGGCCATAGTGGAGTTTGGAGTGTGACTGTTTGAGGTTGTGGACCGGTGTCTTTTATACTGATAACGAGTTCAAACAGGTGCCATTAATACAGGTAACGAGTGGAGGACAGAGGAGCCTCTTAAAGAAGTTGTTACAGGTCTGTGAGAGCCAGAAATCTTGCTTGTTTGTAGGTGACCAAATACTTATTTTACCGAGGAATTTACCAATTATTAATTCATTAAAAATCCTACAATGTGATTTCCTGGATTCTTTCCCCCCATTCTGTCTCTCATAGTTGAGGTATACCTACTGGTATGAGGAAAATTACAGGCCTCTCTCATCTTTTTAAGTGGGAGAACTTGCACAATTGGTGGCTGGCTAAATACTTTTTTACCCCGCTGTGTGTGTATATATGTGTATATATATATATATATATATATATATATATATATATATATATATATATATATATATATATATATATATGACTTTTTTCCCCTCTCTTCCCCTTAGGTGGGTGGGTTAGCCTTGTGATTGGGCGGGCCTGCACAAAATATTTCCAGACTGGTTCAATACGTTGCAATGTAATCAAACACGTCATAAAGGAATCCCAGTAATTTTCCAGCAATTACTTTATGTCATCTTTGTCGCTGTTTGAAGTCAGATACCACAGCCTTTTACATGTGCTGAAGGGAGGGGAACTGATCTGTCAGTGTGTATGTATGTGGGCAAAAACTAAAAGAGTGAAAGGTTTTCCTTGTTTATTGAGGTTAAGATTAGGGTTCGGTGTAGGTACGAGTATCACATTATTAACTGCTTTAATAACTGTCAGTGGAAGGTCCTCACAAAGATAGAAAGACAACCCTGTGTGTGTGTAAGAGAGAGAGAGAGTGTACATGGTTGTTGCTGTTTGTTTCAAGCTCAATCTGGAGTGAGAGACATCCAGTCCCACATCACCCTCCAGACTTAGCCATCTGCTCCAGATACCCAGTCCAGCACATTTTTCTAGGATGCTCAATCTGTACGAACCACCTCATAAACTCTGCAACAAAGGATAATCAGGATGGGAAAAAAAAACCTCCAAATGAGAGCAAATTTATGGTGTAGCTACTGTATTAGCACTATTAGCTTTACTTACACAACAAAAGCTCAGTGGATATTAGAATATTGTCCAAGATGGAAAAGATTAACACAAGGACAAGTGTTTGTTGCCTTTAAGACAGGTTTGTGTCTTAAAAGCAACACACACACACACACACACACACACACACACACACACACACACAATGATATTCATTTTCCTTCATCTTTCACCCATTTCATTTTGGCCCAGGCTGTTTTTCCCATCTATGCCATCTGCCTCATCATTTGTTAAACTGGTTGATCTCACAAAACAGATGAGGACCTATTTGTAGCCAATGAAGAGCTCCGTTTCTCTCTTTTGTCCCCTTTTCTCCAGTTCTCTCTTACCAGATGGCATGTATCTGGAGGATATTTATCAGAGTATAAATGCATTACAGGTTTTCCACCTCCTCGGCCCCCAAACCATGAAGGCCTATCACGTCCCACTCAACAGTCTTACAGACATTTTACTATGCAGTGTTATGAATCATCAATTATCTAATCTGGGCTCAAATGAAAATAAATGACTTACTTTTTTTAGAAGTTATACATTATGTAATGTGGATGATATGAGTGTCTACTCTGGCTGTGTTAAGAGGCACGCAATAGGGCAAGGTTTTTGTATTGGGATACAGGGATAGAACTGGTGTGTGTGTGTGTGTGTGTGTGTGTGTGTGTGTGTGTGTGTCTGTGTGTGTGTGTAAAAACTAGGGTGCCTCTTTTCCATTACTTTAATATTACATAACTCTCTGGTTGCATAACTCTCTGATTTCCTGTTGCATGAAAGAGCATTAAGACACTATGCGCTGGGCTCTCCTCAAAACACACAGATTATTTATTTTTTTCTTTTTTATAGTCTATTCTTATTATTAAATGTGCTTGTGTATGTTATTCAGCCCAGTGTTCTAATCTTATCAGTTGCACCCTTTGCTGTAGAAACATGATGGACGGTGTTGCTCTGTTGCTTCCCATTCGATAGAAATGAAGCCAAAATGTCTCTTCCATGTTGCCAGATTTGGAGCCAGAGGTTGCACAGTAGAGATGAGAGGTGAAGTCAGGTACACACACTCCTTTGGCTGGCCACCCCACTCCTCCCACTGTACAGTGGTAGAAATGATCAGACGAATACAGGCACTTTCTCAAATTCTCTTTATAACATCTATCCAGAGCGATTAAATAGTTTCAGCTGCATCTAGGGAGGCCATTTATCACATGAATGGCAAATTTGCTGGCATTGATGTAACTAATGTTACCCATTCATCATACCAGTGAGTTAATAACTCCTTATCTCGGACACATGGCTATTACGAGCGCAGTGTAAAATAACTAG
Source organism: Neoarius graeffei (assembly GCF_027579695.1). Classification (NCBI taxonomy): domain Eukaryota; kingdom Metazoa; phylum Chordata; class Actinopteri; order Siluriformes; family Ariidae; genus Neoarius; species Neoarius graeffei. Next base: position 67,028,936 of record NC_083576.1, read on the forward strand.
CCTACTTATAAAATCAAGACTAATGTTATTGGTAGCGTATGTGTTCACTGATGAACAATGGCTTGTGTGCAAATTTTGATAGCTGGCTGCCTGGTGTCCGTAATAGCGCTGAGAATCTGAGTTCGGAGTGGCATCCAAGCATGGCCGCCACGAACTACATTTCCCAAGCGCCACAGCACCCCTCCTGTCTGTAATATTAAGGGAACACCTGTTTCCCATTCTCTCAGTAATCAGCTCCTCTATTTAAGCACAGCACTCACACATGTCGCAAAGTATCACTCAGTGTCCAGTACCTGATCATACCAAGCCGGTGTTTCTAGTTCCTGCCTTCCCATGACTTTGACCTAGTTTTCTACTGATTTCTGACTTTGAACTTTCACCTGATCTCTGGTATAGTGTTCACACATCGACCAACCCTTGCACGACCCTGGCTTTGTCTTTTGTCTCTCGATTTGGATTTGGCTACCAGTTTGCGACGCACCCGCTCTCCCCTGTGCCTGCATCTGTAAGTGCCTGCATCTGTGAGTGCCTGCACCCTGACACTTGGATGTCATTAGTGTTAAAATAATATAGCTATCAAGATGGCTAGGTAGCCAGTGCAATTAAACTAGCCTTTTCCTATGAAACCTCTCGCTGTTTTAAGTGTTTTTAATAGAAATGGATCAGTTTGTATTAATGTATGTGTCCAGAAAAGTTCAAATGTAATGAACAGACAGGGTGTGATGCAGGTGCTGCAGTTGGTCTCTTCTGGTCAAGGCTGTCAATCACTTTATTCCCAAGTAGAATAACATTTTATAAACAAATTTCTGGAGAAAATTTAAAAATATTCAGATACCAGCATACGGAAAAGTACCTGTTTAACTTAGACGTTGTAGATGGAAAGACACAGGAGTAAAAAAAAAACAAAAGGCTATTTTCAGTGAAACACATTGGGATGTGAGGTGCTAAAAATTGTACCCCAGCCAGCCAGCAGGGGCACTAGATCTGTAGTGGCTTCACTTTTTACAGTCGTTACACTGTCCATGTGGGCGGCACGGTGGTGTAGTGGTTAGCGATGTCACCTCACAGCAAGAAGGTCCGGGTTCGAGCCCCATGGCCGGCGAGGGCCTTTCTGTGCGGAGTTTGCATGTTCTCCCCGTGTCCGCGTGGGTTTCCTCCAGGTGCTCCAGTTTCCCCCACAGTCCAAAGACATACAGGTTAGGTTAACTGGTGACTCTAAGGCCCACTTTACACGAGGACGGTCTGAAACAAAAATGCAAAAGTCCGTTTTCGTTCTCACTTTTTTTCCGCGTCTACACGACCATTTTCAAGGAGGAAATCTGCGTCTATACGGTGACGCATAAATGTGTGGAATTCAATTGGATGTGCATGCCAGGCGGCTAGGTGGTGCTGTGAAAGACCTCCGCTATGTCTGCACGCATGCACAACGTCTTCCGTCTTGTCTGATCTGCACATCTACGCTGCGAAAACTTTGACTACTCTGGCTATGGTAAGTTAGAAAGTAAGTAAAAAAGTAAGAGCATACTATACCCGCCTCTGTTCATTAACGGTATATGTGCAGATTCGGTATAGATGTTCGAAGGACTCCTGGACGTTTATTAAAGTTGCCAGAGCAGCTTGAAGGTCCGTTGGATCGATGTAATCAGACATGCTCTTACTTTTTTACTTACTTTCTTACTTCCCAGGCTGGCATGTACAGTATATGACATATGTATGACGTAAACGCGTACCCAACGTGAGCAGATCCGAGCAGAGTTTCGCATATTGGGTAGTTTAGACGGATATGCAATGGGGGCCGTTTTTAACTTATCCACTCTGGAAGGCGTTTTCAATTTTTTCCGTTTTTCAGCTTCGGAAACGCCGTCCCCGTGTAGACGAAAGGCACTTCCGATAAAATATTTAGTTGTTTTTACCCGACAGCGTCCTCGTGTAAACGGGCCCTAATTGACCGTAGGTGTGAATGTGAGTGTGAATGGTTGTCTGTGTCTGTGTGTCAGCCCTGTGATGACCTGGCGACTTGTCCAGGGTGTACCCCGCCTTTCGCCCGTAGTCAGCTGGGATAGGCTCCAGCTTGCCTGCGACCCTGTAGAACAGGATAAAGCGGCTAGAGATAATGAGATGAGACACTGTCCATGTTTTCTACAGTTGATGGTTGCACTGAAACACCACATTCCTATATGCTATAATATCTCATCTCATCATTATCACCTACGGTCAATTTAGAGTCACCAGGTAACCTAACCTGCATGTCTTTGGACTGTGGGGGAAACCAGAGCACCCGGAGGAAACCCACGTGGACACGGGGAGAACATGCAAACTCCACACAGAAAGGCCCTTGCCGGCCACGAGGCTCGAACCCGGACCTTCTTGCTGTGAGGCGACAGCGCTAACCACTACACCACCGTGCCGCCTGCTATAATATCTTTTAGAAAAAAAAATTATGCATTTGTTTTATTTCACTTCTCGTAATGATTGCTTTACAGGCATTTAGCAGATGCTCTTATCCAGAGCAATGTACAACATACCCAGAGCGGCCTGGGGAGTAGTTGGGGGTTAGGTGCCTTGGTCAAGGGCACTTCAGCCATTCCTGTTGATCCAGGTAATTAAACCAGCAACCTTTTGGTCCCAAAGCTGCTTCTCTAACCATTAGGCCATGGTTCCCTGAACACTTTCACTAACACTATGCCAAAACCTCAAGAATCCAACTATCTTTTTAAGTTCTTGCAAGAATCTGGATCATATCTGGAGATTTTTTGATTATACCATGATCGGGGAGCACCCAGCATGGTCATACTTTGAAATATCCAGACAAACCATCTCTGGATTCTGGGGTATTTTGTGCAGTGTAAGGGTATAGAGAATCACATGCAGGCTGAGGCCTTCCAACAAAGCCACAAAAGGATATATGATGTAGTATTTGCAATAAAGACAGTACTGTTGTCATATAGTCATCGTTCTCTTTTCTTCTTCTTGCCTCATACACATGTCAGACCACATGGACCTAGACTCTGATGATTTCCTATCTTCTCTTCTGCTATGGTGAGTGTATTTTTCATCCAGTTTGAGTGTTTGATTTTTTTTCTTTGAGAAAACACTATGAAACTTGGTGTTCACTATTTAACAATACAAACTGCTCTGAAATGCTGTTCAGGACTCATCACACATTCTCCCACCAGGTTGGGTTCTACTTCAGCATTCACATCTTTCATGCTGTTTGAGTGAAGAACAGGAAGGAAAATCAGTTGCTGGGCTATAAGGAGAGTTCTGTTTATGGACGTGAGCTTCAGCTGAGTCGGTTAGCCTCTGGGTTTTCTATATGTCTAGAAAGTGACTCGGATTGCTTGCTCAGATTGTTATTATGCTTCAGTCTTTGGCAGATATGGATGCTCTGTTTTGCTTTTACTTCATATCATATTCATATTACCAAGTAGATAAAAAAATTTTCTTGATCGGAGATGCCAAAGTTCCATACCTGCAGAGCAAAACTGGTAGGAATGCGATTGACTTACTATGTGCAGACCAGGGTACTGTCATAAATGTCAGTGTTACCTTAAAAAGGCGTGATACAACCCTTAATGAGCTGGAACTGGTTTCAGTTCAGAAGGGGGTCCAGAAATACTGACCTTTCCCTTCTTTACTCCAACTGATGTGCTTTTCAAAGCACAGGGCATTCCATGAACTTTACAAGCACAATTACCAACCCAGCTAATGATTTTGGTGTTAGAAGAAAGCTTTTAAAGGTGTGTAATTGCCTCTACAATGTTGGTACAATATTTTTAGCTGTAGGAAAATGCATGGTAAAATGAAAATTCCCATGATGTTAGTTTTTGTCTTAGATAACAATAACATTGAGAAACAAATTCTTATGGCAGATGATTTTAGAAACACTGCTGAAGATTTTTTTTTTAAATAATATTTTAGTTTCAGGGCGGCACAGTGGTGTAATGGTTACTGCTGTCGCCTCACAGCAAGAAGGTCCGGGTTTGAGCCCCGTGGCCCGTGAGGGCCTTTCTGTGTGGAGTTTGCATGTTCTCCCCGTGTCCGCGTGGGTTTCCTCCGGGTGCTCCGGTTTCCCCCACAGTCCAAAGACATACAGGTTAGGTTAACTGGTGGCTCTAAATTGACTGTAGGTGTGAATGTGAGTGTGAATGGTTGTCTGTGTCGATGTGTCAGCCCTGTGATGACCTGGCGACTTGTCCAGGGTGTACCCCGCCTTTCGCCCGTAGTCATCTGGGATAGGCTCCAGCTTGCCTGCAACCCTGTAGAACAGGATAAAGCGGCTAGAGATAATGAGATGAGATGAGATTTTAGTTTCAGTTCCAACTTAACCATCTTAGAACCTGCTGAATACTTTCTGTATGATCTAATAATATTCTCTGTTGGTTGTACATATGCTCAAACTCCTAAGGTTCTCCAGACTGTTTCAAATTATTAAGTTAGTGATGTGATAAAGAACACAAAATTCATACTAATTATATGCTCACTGTCTATAGACTATCCATGACATGTACAACCCCAGTTCCAAAAACGTTGGGACACTGTGTAAAACATAAATAACAAGTGTTGCCAGGTAAAACAAACCCCTCCCAGTATAACTTATGATGAATATTAAGAAAGATATCATGAAAAATATAGGTACCCTATGGGTACATGTGGCTACTGCTTATAAATAAAATTGTTTTCTGATACCATGTCCATACAGTAAATATAGTGTATATAAAATCCATCCTCTATGAAGCAGTAGCCACTAAAATGAAGCGTAATCAAAAACTAACAATTTTAAAATCACAGAAGTAAAATATACCAAGTGCCTGTACTTTATATTATTCTACTTTCACCTCTTACAGTTTTCAAAACTGAAACCTCCGAACCGAGGCTGACATACACACGCTGTCACCATGACCCAAACTCTTATTTCCCGGAAATGGCCCTGCGCTAGAGCTCAGTGGAACGCACTTTCCCTCTGTAATAAGCATAAACATGTCTGAAAGCGATTTCTTTAGTCTAGTCCATTTATTTTGAATGGTGAACTGAATTGTATACACTCACCAACCGTTTTAATCGGAACATGTGTATGCGCAGTGTGCTATTGTTACATTCTTACAGCATGATGACATAGTGGCTAGCATCTCTATATGAGGCAATAGCCACAACAAAAATGATTTTGACCTTTTTGATTACCTTGACCATATGACCCTCAATGTTGGAGGATCGATTTGAGACCAATGCCCATCTATCCTGAAAGTTTCATGAAGATTGGTCCAGCCGTTTTCCTGTAATATCATTAACAAAAAAAAACAAAGAAACAAACAAAGAAACCCCACCAAAACCAATACCTCACCCCCTGGTGGACTCCGTCCTAGGCAAGGTCAAATCAGAATATGAAGATTTACAAATCATGGAAACCCTATATTTGATTGAAAATAGTTCAAAAACAACATATCAAATGATGAAACAGAAATTTTATTGTTTATTGAATAATATGCTCATTTTCAATTTGATGTCAGCAACACATTTCAGAAAAGCTGGGACAGGGGCAACAAAAGACTGAAAGTTGTGTAATGCTAAAAAAAAAAAAAAAAACAACCTCATTGGCAACAGGTCAGTAACATTGGGTATAAAAAGAGCATCCCAGAGAGGTGGAGTCTCTCAGAAGTAAATATGGAGAGGGGTTCACCGTTCTGTGAAACAATGCATGAGCAAACAATGCAACAATTTAAGAATAATGTTCCTCAATGTAAAATTGCAAAGAATATGGGGATCACATCATCTATGGTACATAACATCATTAAAAGATTCAGAGAATCTGGAGAAATCTCTGTATGCAAGGAAGGCCTTCCTTCTTTCAGCAAGACAATGCCAAACCGCTTTCTGCACAAATTAAAACTGCATGACTCCGTAGCGAAAGAGTCCAGATGCTAAACTGGCCTGCCTGCAGTCCAGACCTGTCTCCCATTTAAAACATTTGGTGCATTATGAAGCACAAAATACAACAAAGACCCCGAACTGGTGAGCAACTGAAATTGTACTGTATATTGGGCAAGAACGGGACAACATTTTCTCTTTCAAAACTATAGCAATTGGTCTCCTCAGTTCCCAAACATTTACAGAGTGTTGTTAAAAGTCAAGGTGATGCAACACAGTGGTAAACATGCCCCTGTCCCAACACTTTTGACATGTTTTGCTGACATTAAATTCAAAATTCTGTTTCAACATTTGTGTGGCAGCAGGGGCGTGGCCAAGCGCCGGTCTGTGACAGGAGGGCGGAGTCAGGGAAGGTAAGTGGCAGAATCACTACACCTGACGTCAATTAACCTGTGTTTGTGTGTCTTCCCAGTGACCGCACCCTATTTAAAGAGGGAGAGCAGAGAGCAGAGGAGAGCTCATCCCCGAACAAGACGCCAGTCGTGTGTGTGTGTGTGTGTGTTTAGTGGGAAAAGTTGTTAGACTGAAAAGTATAGCAATAAAAGCTTTTGGTGAACCTGATCTCTGTCCTGCCGTCCTCTGTGCTCCACCCACCAACACTGAACCGCTACAGTGGTGCCGAAACCCGGGGGTGGAGCACCAACGCTGAACCGCCCCTTGGAGTATTCCCCATTCGCCGGCCTGGTCCACGCCCTCGCCACAGCCCAGCAAAGCCAGCACCAGGCGCTAGTCATGCTCCGTAAGGAGCAGGAGCAGCGCTTCGAGGCCCTGGTGTTGGCCCAGCAAGAGGACCGACAGGCGTTCCAGCAACTCCTCACGTCGGCGGGGACAACCGACGCTTCCACCGCGGGCCCGTCCTCCCTCACCCTGACAAAGATGGGCCCGCAGGATGACCCCGAGGCTTTCATCACACTCTTTGAGCAAGTCGCGGAGACCTCGGGGTGGCCAATGGACCAGCGTGTGGCGCGCCTCCTCCCCCTGCTAACGGGAGAGGGACAGCTGGCCGCGCTACAGCTCCCCGCCGATCGCCGGCTGGCTTATGCGGACCTTCGCCGGGCCATCCTCCAGCGTGTGGGGCACACACCCGAACAGCAGTGCCAGCGCTTCCATGCTCTGCGCTTGGAGGAAGTCGGCCGGCCGTTCACATTTGGCCAGCAACGCCGGGACGCCTGCTGGCGGTGGCTGAGGGCCAACAACTGCGACACCGAGGGGATCATCGATCAGGTGGTGCTGGAGCAGTTCATCACGCGCTTGCCGACAGGAACCGCGGAGTGGGTCCAGTGCCACCACCCGGCGTCGCTGGATCAGGCCATCGAGCTGGCGGAGGACCATTTGGTGGCTGTTCCGGTGGCAGGACAGCAGACCGCCTCTTCTCTTCTCTCCTCTTCTCTCTCTCTCTCTCTCTCTCTCTCCCCCTCCTCCTGTGTCCCGTCCTCGCCCCATTCCCCCACCGCGGAGGCGGGGGCCGGCACCACCCCAGCCGGCCCGCCGCACCTGCGGTGCCCTCCCGTTTCTCCCTTCTGTGTCTGCCTCCCCCCCCCCCTCAGGTGAGTGAGCCCCAGAACACCGGTGCAGAGAGGAAACCCGGGCCGGTTTGCTGGCACTGCAGGGAACCGGGCCACCTCCAACAGCAGTGCACGGCAATGGAGGTGGGCGCAGTGGTTCGGATCCCCGACATGCCAGAAGCCGCTCTCGATCGGGCTGGAGCGTATCGCATACCAGTGAGTATCCAAGGGGATACATATCAGGCGTTGGTGGATTCTGGTTGTAATCAGACCTCAGTTCACCAAAGCCTGGTGCAAAATGAGGCATTGGGGGGAGCACAGGGGGTGAAGGTGTTGTGTGTGCACGGGGACGTTCACAGCTACCCTTTGGTGTCGGTCCACATTTTTTTCCGAGGGGAAAAATTTATCGTGAAGGCGGCGGTTAATCCTCGCCTTACCCACTCTTTAATTTTGGGGACTGATTGGCCAGGATTTCAGGGTTTAATGACACGCTTAGTAGAGAGTGGGTCCTGCCATTTAACAGGGGGAGGTCCCAGTGTCGCTTTGGCGGGAGCAGCTGTCACAGAGCCGTCTACGTCATCTCCGCGTCAGAGTGAGGAGCCGCCGGCCCCTCCTCTCTCTATTGGGGAATCCCTTGCAGATTTCCCATTAGAGCAGTCGCGAGACGAGACTCTGCTACATGCGTTTGACCAAGTGAGAGTAATCGATGGTCAAAAGCTCCAGCCGAACACCACCCCATCCTTCCCCTACTTTGCGATTATGAAGGATAGATTATACCGAGTGACACAGGACACTCAAACTAAAGAGCGAGTCACACAACTTTTAATTCCAAAGAGCCGCCGGGAATTGGTATTCCAGGCGGCTCACTTTAATCCCATGGCTGGACACCTAGGGCAGGACAAGACACTAGCCCGAATAATGGCCCGATTCTACTGGCTGGGGATTCGCAGCGACGTTCGTAGGTGGTGTACAGCGTGCCGCGAATGCCAATTAGTAAATCCAGCGGCCATTCCGAAAGCGCCTTTGCACCCTCTACCTTTAATCGAGACCCCGTTTGAAAGAGTTGGGATGGATCTCGTTGGGCCATTAGATCGGTCAGCACAAGGGTACTGCTTTATATTAGTTCTGGTGGACTATGCAACGCGATACCCGGAAGCAGTACCTCTCCGTAATATCTCAGCACTCAGTATTGCGGAGGCGCTCTTCCGCGTTATCTCCCGAGTTGGAATCCCGAAAGAGATTCTGACTGATCAAGGCACCACGTTTATGTCAGACACTGCGCGAACTGTATGGGTTATTGGGGATTAAGCTGATCCGCACCAGTGTGTATCACCCACAAACGGACGGTTTAGTTGAACGGTTCAACCACACCCTCAAGAATATCATAAAAAAATTCGTAAGTGAGGACGCACGTAATTGGGATAAGTGGCTCGAGCCCTTGTTGTTTTCAGTGCGAGAGGTCCCCCAAGCGTCCACGGGGTTCTCCCCGTTCGAATTATTATATGGACAGAAGCCGCACGGCATTCTAGACGTGCTGCGGGACCTTCACAATGTAAGAACGAAATTCAATACGTTATGGACCTGTGCGCAAAACTCCACACGCTCACCCACCTAACCCAGGAGAATTTGCGGCAGGCCCAAGAACGGCAAGCCCGCCTGTACAACAATGGTACGTGCCTTAGGGAGTTCACACTGGGAGATAAGGTACTCGTACTGTTGCCCACATCGAGCTCCAAATTAATCGCCAAGTGGCAAGGACCCTTTGAGGTGACACGGCGAGTCGGGGACATCAACTACGAGGTGAGGCGAACGGACAGGGGTGGGGCGCTACAGATTTACCACCTCAATCTGCTTAAACTCTGGAATGAGGAGGTCCCCGTGGTGTTGGTGTCGGTGGTTCCGGAAAAGGCAGAGCTGGGGCCGGAGGTTCAAAAAGGGGCATTGGCATCACGTACCTCTCTGGCCCCCTGTGGAGACCACCTCTCCCTGACCCAACTCACGGAGGTCGCCCAGTTGCAGACCGAGTTTTCGGATGTGTTCTCACCCCTGCCCGGTCGCACTAACCTCATAGAGCACCACATAGAGACGCCCCCGGGGGTGGTAGTGCATAGCCGCCCTTACAGGCTACCCGAACACAAAAAAAGGTGGTTCGGGAAGAACTTGAGACCATGCTCGAAATGGGCATCGTCGAGGAGTCCCACAGTGACTGGAGCATCTCGGTGGCCTTGGTACCCAAGGCCGACGGGTCGGTCCGGTTCTGTGTGGACTATAGAAAAGTCAACGCGGTGTCTAAATTTGACGCGTACCCAATACCTCGTATTGATGAGTTGCTCAATCGACTCAGCACTGCTCACTTTTATTCGACACTGGATTTGATGAAGGGATATTGGCAGATCCCCTTGACTCCACTATCCTGAGAAAAAACGGCCTTTTCCACACCGTTTGGTTTACACCAATTCGTCACAGTTCCGTTTGGGCTGTTTGGGGCGCCCGCTACATTTCAGCAGCTGATGGACAGGGTCCTCTGCCCCCACGCCACCTATGCGGCCGTTTATCTCGACGACATCATCGTCTATAGCAATGACTGGCCGAGGCACCTCGAACATCTAAGGGCCGTCCTTAGGTCGCTGAGGCGAGCGGGTCTCACAGCCAACCCGAAGAAGTGTGCGATTGGGTGGGTGGAAGTACGGTATCTGGGCTTCCACTTGGGCAACGGGCAGGTGCGTCCCCAAATTAACAAGACCGCAGCAATTGCGGCCTGCCCAAGGCCCAAGACCAAAAAGGGGGTGAGACAGTTCCTGGGGCTGGCTGGCTATTATCGTAGGTTTATACCTAATTATTCGGACGTCACCAGCCCGCTGACTGATCTCACTAAAAAGTGGGCACCAGATCCGGTCCAGTGGACGGAGCAATGCCAGCGGGCTTTTTCTGAGGTAAAGACTGCACTGTGTGGGGGGCCACTTTTACACTCCCCTGACTTTTCTCTCCCCTTTATGTTGCAGACCGATGCGTCGGACAGAGGGCTGGGGGCGGTTTTGTCCCAGGAGGTGGAGGGGGAGGACCGCCCCATCCTGTATATCAGCAGGAAGCTGTCGGTGTGTGAGGGGTGCTACAGCACCATAGAGAAAGAGTGTCTGGCCATCAAGTGGGTGGTCCTCGCCCTCCGGTACTACCTGCTGGGGCGCCCTTTCACCCTCTGTTCGGACCACGCGCCCCTCCAGTGGCTCCACCACATGAAGGATGCCAACGCGCGGATCACCCGTTGGTATCTGGCACTCCAACCCTTTAATTTCAAGGTGGTCCACAGGCCGGGGGCGCAGATGGTCGTGGCAGACTTCCTCTCCCATCAAGGGGGGGGGGGAGTCAGCTGCAGGCCGGACGGCCGGACGGCCTGAGTCGGGCGGTGCGGGTATGTGGCAGCGGGGGCGTGGTCAAGTGCTGGTCTGTGACAGGAGGGCGGAGTCAGGGAAGGTAAGTGGCAGAATCACTACACCTGACGTCAATTAACCTGTGTTTGTGTGTCTTCCCAGTGACCGCGCCCTATTTAAAGTGGGAGAGCAGAGAGCAGAGGAGAGCTCATCCCCGAACAAGACGCCAGTCATGTGTGTTTAGTGGGAAAAGTTGTTAGACTGAAAAGGATAGCAATAAATGCTTTTGGTGAACCTGATCTGTGTCCTGCCATCCTCTGTGCTCCACCCACCAACACTGAACCGCTACAATTTGATTTGTTGTCTTTGTACTATTTTCAGTGAAATCTAGGATTTCCATGATGTGCAAATCTTTGCATTCTGTTTTTTTTTATATTTTATACAGTGTCCCAACTTATTTTGGAATTGGGGTTGTACACTCTCCTATTTGAGCTCTGTCTTATGGTTTAGGCACTTGATTCAGAAAATGACTATCAAGAGAAATCCCCTTCATGCTACCTGGACAGTTTCCCTAAAATCCAAACCAAACTAGTGTTGACCAAATAAAAAAATCCACTTATCCAATATTAAAAGCTTCTTTTTTGTTTCACAATGTATAAAGTAATCTGAACTCTCACACAGTCTTGAAAATGGTTGTGTACTCCTCTATGCTCCAGGAATGGGAGCACTGCCACAGGCCTTCTAAAAGCCCAACCTTTCTGTTAAACACAGTATTCTTAATCCTCCTGTTTACTTCGAATTAACCTGTCCACTCCCAAACCATCAGTCTTGGCACTCAAACACTATTCTCTAGACGATTTTTTTTTCTCAGCACTTCACTCGCACGACATGTTGTGTAAGATCTCCGTGTCTGGTTTATGAACACCTCTCCAAAGTCTCCCATTTCAGCCATCCTTTGTTCAAATTTTGTGACCCAAAACCTCAGGTTTGTTAGATACTTAAAATATCTAAAATATATATTTGAAACACGAAATACCAAAGTATATTTTTGACATCGAAAAAAATGGAATTGCTTTCAAAATGCTTTTATTTTCTGTATTATTTAAAATAGGCCAGAGGAGAATGGCCAAATTGGTTCAAGCTGACAGGAAGGTGACAGTAATGTAAATACTCACCCTTTACAACTGTGGTGAGCAGAAAAGTACGGTATCTCAAATCGTACAGCATGTGAAACCTTGAGGTGGCTGGGCTCCAACAGCAGAAGACCACATTGTGTTCCAATCCTGGCTGGCAAAAACAGGAATTTGAGGCTTGCTTGCTTGTAAGAAGTTAAACTACTATCTTGACTGGACTAGAATTGGTAAACATTGCATCTTTTAATTTTCTTAATATATAAAGCACTGTATGCACAAATGTTTGTGAACACTTGGTTATCACATCCATTTAGCCTTCCCCAAACAGATGCCACAAAGTTAGAAGCATATACTGTAATTATGGGGTATCATGTGTCACCGGGCCCATTTTGTGGACGAAATGCATTTCGTCCATCACAGAATGCATTTTGTCATCACAAAATGCATTTCGTCGGATGAAATGCATTTCGTGATGGACGAAATGCATTTCGTGATGGACGAAATGCATTTCGTCCACGAAATGGGCCCGGTGACACATGATACCCCATAATTACAGGATGAAATGCATTTTGTGATGGACGAAATGCATTTTGTGATGGACGAAATGCATTCTGTGATGGACGAAATGCATTTCGTGATGGACGAAATGCATTCTGTGATGGACGAAATGCATTCTGTGATGGACGAAATGCATTTCGTGATGGACGAAATGCATTCCGTGATGGACGAAATGCATTCCGTGATGGACGAAATGCATTCCGTGATGGACGAAATGCATTCCGTGATGGACGAAATGCATTCCGTGATGGACGAAATGCATTACGTGATGGACGAAATGCATTCCGTGATGGACGAAATGCATTTCGTGATGGACGAAATGCATTTCGTGATGGACGAAATGCATTACGTGATGGACGAAATGCATTCAGTGATGGACGAAATGCATTCCGTGATGGACGAAATGCATTCCGTGATGGACGAAATGCATTCCGTGATGGACGAAATGCATTCCGTGATGGACGAAATGCATTCCGTGATGGACGAAATGCATTCCGTGATGGACGAAATGCATTCCGTGATGGACGAAATGCATTCCGTGATGGACGAAATGCATTCCGTGATGGACGAAATGCATTCAGTGATGGACGAAATGCATTCCGTGATGGACGAAATGCATTCCGTGATGGACGAAATGCATTCCGTGATGGACGAAATGCATTCAGTGATGGACGAAATGCATTCCGTGATGGACGAAATGCATTCCGTGATGGACGAAATGCATTCCGTGATGGACGAAATGCATTCCGTGATGGACGAAATGCATTCCGTGATGGACGAAATGCATTCAGTGATGGACGAAATGCATTCCGTGATGGACGAAATGCATTCCGTGATGGACGAAATGCATTCCGTGATGGACGAAATGCATTCCGTGATGGACGAAATGCATTCCGTGATGGACGAAATGCATTCCGTGATGGACGAAATGCATTTTGTGATGGACGAAATGCATTTCGTCCGACGAAATGCATTTTGTGATGACGAAATGCATTCTGTGATGGACAAAATGCATTTCGTCCACGAAATGGGCCCGGTGACACATGGCACCCCATATATAATTGTATATAATGTCTTTGTATGCTGTATCATTGCAATTTCTTTTCAGTGGAACTAAAAGGCCCAAACCTGTTCCAGTATGACAATGCTGCTGTGCACAAAACAAGGTCCATGAAGATATAGATTTGCCAAAGTTAGAGTTGAAGAACTAAAGTGACCTGCACAGCACCCTGACCTCAGCCCTACCGAACACTTGTTTGATGACTGCGCCCCAGGCCTCCTTGCCCAACATCAGTACCTGACCTCACTAATGCTCTTGTGGCTGAATGAGCAAACCTACAACCGTTTTGGACTTCAAATGTCCTGTTCTAAAACCGAGACAATGGCTTTCATTGTTGATGAGGAAATAATCACAAGAGCCTGGTATGTCTCGCTGGCAACAAGATCAAGAATGTCTGCAGTTTTAAATATCTTGGGTACACTGTTGTGAACTCTAATGACAATTTGTAGTCCATTGGTGCTAGGCTTGGTGCAGCATTTCAAAAATGGAATGAATTAAAACATGTGCTTATGGCTCATCGCGTTCATTTACAAACAAGAGTGAAGTTTCTCAAAGCATGTATACGCTCCCATTTACTGTACAGTGTACAATCATGGCAGCTGTCTGCAAATTAAATAAAGAAGATTGAGGTGGTATGGCATGGATTTCTTTGCAAGATGGTGAAAGGAGGATACGTCCTTAAGAATGTCCCTAAAAAAAGGACACAAGCCAAAGTTGAAGAAGAACTAGACGGGAGCTTTACAATAAGTAATGCTCAACTACGTGAGATAACAAATACCCCTCCTCTTAAGAAAGTCTGTTACAAACAACAGCTTAAATATATTGGACACATTTGTAGAATGGATAATAGTGAACTGCTTAAACAAACTTTGTGTGACATCAGATGGATGTCATAAGTGATGTGGAAGAGGTTTGGGAATCTGTTGGGAGTAGATGCCCAACAGATCAGGAGAAGTATGATGTCTAAATCAGACTTGGCGCTACTTCTGAATTCCAGATAGTAGCACCCCAGGATACAAGTGATCAAAGAGGGGAAAACAATGATGATGAAATCTTCACAGCCATGCTCCAAAGTCTAGTGGAAAAGAATCTTCCCAGAAGAGTGGAGGTTATTACAACAGCAAAGGGAGAACTGAAGAAAATGTGGAATGGAATGATCAAAAAGCGCATATGGGTGTGAAAGGTGTCCATAAACTTTTAGCCATATAGGTCATATAACAAAACTGTTCTGTTATCAGACAAACAAAAAAAGAATTTTGTCAGCTATCCTTATGTGGAGTGTGAACTTTGGACTGGACAGTATGTGTTTAATGTATCTACGCTGATCTGTGGCTGTTGCTCTACTTTCCTCAGTGCCTCCAGAGCAGTGTCAGGTGTTCTCACACACCCCATAATTCCATGCACAGAAAGAGTAATTAGCTTCCCGCTGAGGATGGTGGCTTTAAGGGAACGTCCCCTGCTGCTTGCAAGGAATGTATGAACATCTTGCCATCCTCACTGAGATGGGATTACGGCTCCACTGCATCAGTCCCCTGCTGGTTGGCCCACATCGCATTGTCTCTTTTGCAAGAACCTCTGTAGGAGGAAAATTAAATCTTTGATTGGTCCAAATTATCCATATTATCTTTTTATTACTGACAATTCTAAATTAAAAATCAAGCTTGTAGATTGAAGGTGAAAGGATAATGTAAGTGTGCCTGGTTTTCTTCCCAGTTATTTTGCAAGAAGCATTTAAATCCAGAATTGATGGATGATGTTTACACAGCAGCGCAAACGATCCCTTACTGCTCTGGTAGCTTTTGATGTTGTGAAATTAAACAGCATGAGAGCTTTAAATAAAATGATACTGAAATATGAAGTGGCTTTCGTCCTGTCTAGTTGATGCTGAACAAAATCCAGTCTGTGAATTAAACTGTCCGCACCTTCATCTGTCACACTTCCACCTGTGATTTTTCCATTTGGCAGTGGAACATTCTCACTCTCTGCCAGCACAGCTGGAACAATATCGTTCACTTGCCGCTGTAAGGAGATCTTGATGTTGTGTGCCTTGATATTATGGTGCAGGGTGCAGTATTCTGGGAGTTATAAAAGAGTTTACCATCCCTGTCGCCCCTGTACAGGGTGAGGTTATTATGTATTACATCCCCTCTTTTCAGAAGGCAGTTTTTGTTCATGCAGGCCACACCTTTTACATGGAAAATGAATTACACTGACTTCATCTGAATCACAATTAAGTGCACGAGATGACAAAGCAACTACATGCCCTTACTTCTTCCCTAATTATTCATAGAATTCACATTCTTTTGCTATATATTAAGGAAGCAGACAGGAATATGTTTTTCCTGATGAGATTATGTAGCTCGTCCATTGACTCAAGATTCAGTTAGCTTGTCTTTGAAGTTTCTCTCTTGTAGTGCATTTGGCAAGCCGTGACGCATTCAGTCAATGAGACAAAGCCTTTCGCAGTGACGCATGGCATGCAGCTTCTCAGCACTGTATTGTTCTCTAAGCAAAAGAAAAAAATCATGGATTATGTGTGGCTCTTCAGACCAGAATAAATCTCCATTGTCTTTGCATTGTGCCTTTTCCCAGGCTATGAGGAGCTTCAGATGTCAACTCATAGCTATCTAATCACACCAGGGATCTGGTTTCTTTGCCTTACTGCCTTCTTGGTCCAATGCATGAAAAAGCAACAATCCAGAGTTTTCTTATAATCTCCAGGAAATGAATCCTGAGGCATTCAATAAGAGGATTATAGCTGGTCAAGGTAACTACAGACTAAAGCCTTGTGACTATCTCACGTTGTATTGATTCAGTGAATGTCATTTTCAAACCCGAACTCTAGGCTTTTAAACTAAACTTGCACCTTGCTTACAGCCAGAAATAACACGGTGCCAGCCAGAGAGACAATATTCAAGCATTTTTTCCCCCTTCAGAGTAATCACAGTGAGAACTGTCCTATTCATTCTGACATTGTAATCTAAATATGCCATGCCATGCAGCACTGTGCATAATAAGACAAACATTCTGTGATGGAAAAGACGTCAAACTCTCCCCCTCAGAATATAATAAAAGAGGCCTTTGTCTGATTGGTTTCCAATAATTTATGTGTCATAACATGGCAGAGATTAGATGTTGGAGGGGGCTGCATCTCCGAACAACTGGATTAACGCCTCATGAGTCACAACCAAAAAGGTTGTGCTATGGGCAGAAGGGAAAAGAAGTCATATTTCATTAAATGGGATTTCATTTATAAGGGGTGTGTGTGTGTGTGAGAGAGAGAGAGAGAGAGAGAGAGAGAGAGAGAGAGAGAGAGAATGTTTGCTTTGTTATTAGTGATATGAAAAGATGGGGAAAATGCCTATACTTACCTTATACAATAGTTATGTCTGGAAGAGTGGCACACTGTTGTTGGTGCAATTACACCAATGGGCATCTACGTTCTCTCCCGTGCCTCCCATTCCAAGTAGGCTTCAGCAGGCATCTAGATAATAAGCATACAAAGCTGCCATTATGGTCCATGAAGAAATGGCCCTTCACTCTGGGCGCAAAATTGCCTTTGGACTTGTGTTTCATTCACAAATAGTTTCCGCAGCAGGTCAATGGCAGTTGCTAAGATGCTGCCTGTTAGCGGTGCTGCGTCTCGGCCAAGGTCACAGTCTGAGCTCAGAGAGAGGTGCATGCTTTTTATATTACAGCAGAAATCTACACTTTTGGTATAAATTTTACCTGAAGTACTAACAAGGTAGGAGAAATGTATAATATCCGTTAACAACAGAGCTTGAACTGGAACCTAAGAAGCATGTGGACAGTCACTGTAGGGACGTGTGGTAATGCTATAGCAGACTCAAGTGACAAAAGATCATAAAAGAGCTGTCTTTCAGACTGCACTGTTTTCAAAAATAGCTCCTGGTGAGAGCGACTGGACAAAGAAAAAGACTTTAAAAATTCACCGCTCTCATGAATAGCCAATGAGGAACGAGCTGAATGCAGAGCCAAGAGCAATTTATTTGGATGGCAGCACATTCTCTTTGGATTGTATATCTTTCATGGACAATCCCCAAACAGTCCCAGACTTTTTATAGATATCCTTTTACATATCATGTTTAGTATTTAAGAGTTTAGTCATGTTACTCTTCTGTCGTCTTGCTGGTCTGAAAAGAATATGTCTCGCTGATTCAAATCCCATTCACAGTTAACAGTTAACATTGAATAAATGCCTCTGTAATGCAATCTGAATATTGTAACTTGATGTAATAGTCGATAGAAAACATTCAGGGAAGGGAAATTTCCAGGAAGAGGTGTCTTTAAGCTTGTTGATGCAGCTGGTTTCTAATGGTGAAATAATACACAAAATTTAGGGCTATTAACCGATTTTCCAAATGATCCACCAGGTTGAAGAAGGTTTGGTGTTGATGTCAGTAGTTGAAACTGCTGTCACAAATGAAGCACTTGCCAAATTAAAACCAGATCTTGGGGGAAGGGGCTTGGGTCTAGTGGGATTAATCAGGTTATTTAACTGCAATTTATTTACCCTTTACTGAGACGATGGTTTGACCTGCCATGCCAAACTGACAGCTAAAACCTGCAGGGCTTTCTTTTCCCATGAGCCTCACTAAGCTCATGACACATGCAAAGCTGGATTATTGTGGGCCCCTTTCCAATAAAGCACAAGCCTGCATGGGGCACTCTGCCTCCAGGCCTGTCTCTGGCCAAGATACAAGTGCACTGTTTGTCACACTGGAGTTTTGGAGACTAGGATGTTTTGATGGTAGGTTTTACGACAGCTTGGTTTATTAGCGCATGCCAATGGATGAAATCCTTCTTATTATTTATTTTGTCAAAGCCTCAGATGCAATTAAGTTCAAGTTCAATTAATTAATTTCAACAAATATCAGATGTTCTCATGGAAGTTTTATTGTAATTTTTGCAAACTATATTTATACAAAGTATGTTTTGGTTCAGCTCATACCTTACAAAACCATCTGTGCAATGCATTTGCATACATTAGTGGTGCGTGTGTGAGAGTGAGAGGGCATATGCAGTACATCCTGCAACATGTCTCTCATAACTTCAGCTGAGACCGATCTTAGATCCCAGAGCTCAGTAGTCACCTGAGAGGTCTTACAGCTGCCTACATAACGACTGAGTTTTTCATCCAAATTTGAGTTTTGCGGTGGCACGGTGGTGTAGTGGTTAGCGCTGTCGCCTCACAGCAAGAAGGTCCAGGTTCGAGCCCTGTGGCTGGCGAGGGCCTTTCTGTGCAGAGTTTGCATGTTCTCCACATGGGTTTCCTCCGGGTGCGCTGTTTTCCCCCACAGTCCAAAGACATGCAGGTTTGGTTAACTGGTGACTCTAAATTGATCGTAGATGTGAGTGTGAATTTTTGTCTGTGTCTATGTGTCAGCCCTGTGATGACCTGGCGACTTGTCCAGGGTGTACCCCGCCTTTCGCCCATAGTCAGCTGGGATAGGCTCCAGCTTGCCTACGACCCTGTAGAACAGGATAAAGAGGCTACAGATAATGAGATGAGATTTGAGTTTTGCTTCAGCTCATACCTTATAAAATTTTCTTATAGTACAGGGGGAAAAAAGTTAAATAAGGAATTAAAACACAACCCTGAATGCTGCTATAGGAAACTAATCGATAATGGGGATCTAAAGCAGCACAACACAAAGACTTTTTATGAATCAATGAACATTGTACTATTATCCGTTTATAGTTACATTTAATTTTGTGGAAGTTTGATGAAACAAAACTACCTGTTATCATTTTAGAGCAGCTAACATTTATTCCTTCACCAGCCTCTGTTTTTAGTCTCTCTTGAAGTTAGCAAGACAAGAAATGCAATTTTTCATGTTGCTGAGAAACATTTCCTTACTGAAAGCTTCACAGTATCAACAATTATGCACATTGTTTAACCTATTTTGTGGAGCAAGTCCATGTGCAGGGTGGCATGGTGGTGTAGTGGTTAGCACTGTCGCCTCACAACAAGAAGGTTCTGGGTTCAAGCCCAGCGGATGACGAGGGCCTTTCTGTGTGGAGTTTGCATGTTCTCCCCCATGTCTGTGTGGGTTTCCTCCGGGTGCTCCTGTTTCCCCCACAGTCCAAAGACATGCAGGTTAGGCTAATTCAAAGTCGTTCCCACACCATTCATGGTGCATTTGGTGCCACTGATCTCCGTTTTGTAGTTCTCACCTATATTACATAGCTGAGGTTACAGTGGGGGACTAGTCCTCTCGTAACCGCAAGAGTTTGACTCCCCACTCGCATCTGTATTGCAGCATGCCATGGCAGTAGGCACCATTTTTATGATGGTCTTTGGTATGACCTGACCATGAGTAGAACTCGTGATCTCCCAATTGAGAGGTGGACACACTAACCACTAGGCCACTCGCTGGTCTAATTAGGCTAATTGGTGGCTCTAAATTGACTGTAGGTGTGAATGGTTGTGTGTCTCTATGTGTCAGCTCTGTGATGACCTGGCGGCTTGTCCCCACCTCTTGACCATAGTCAACTGGGATAGGCTCCAGCTTGCCCGCAACCCTGCACAGGATGGATGGAGTCCCTGTGCAAGTTGTAACTATAGAAATAAAAGTGCATATTCGAACAGGAACATTCATATAAATTACCTAATGGTTAGAGAAACAGCTTGGGAACCAGAAGGTTGCTGGTTTGATTCCCTGGATCAGCAGGAATGGCTGAAGTGCCTTTGAGTATGGCACCTAACCCCCAAGTGCTCCCCAGGCTGCTTTGGGTATGTTGTATGTTGCTTTGAATAACTGCTAAATGCCAGTAATGTTATTTGAAAATTAATCACCTTCTGTCTAATCAGTTTTAAGAATTCAACCCTGTTGCAATTTAAACTGCATTATTTTGACACGGGCGTGTGTGTGTGTGTGTGTGTGTGTGTGTGTGTGTGTGTGTGTGTGTGTGTATATATAAAAAAAGCTCCAGCAGCCAAACAGTCTCCTGAGATTATTATAGCTATGTGCCTGCTGAGACAATGACAGGGATGGGATATGATATAACTAGTGGAGACTGGAAGAGTTATCACAGGTGGAATTCTCGACTGCAGGGCTGGCATGAAAGCTTCCATTGTTGCCTTTATGTATCTAATTACATAACTAATAGCATTTCAATGACTTCAGTGCTTCGTTTTGCTTTTGTTTCCATGTTCTTTGGGCGCTTTACAAAGATACGAACATACATACAATATTAAAACATCTAATACTCTTGTCACAGATGTACTCACGGCATCCATTTTTAGATGTGCTCCGTGCTAAAGGAACTTATATAACACCAGCAGAACACAACACCATAAAACATGAAAAATATCTGATCCATACACTGAAATGTAATTAGATTTACAGTTAAGTGACACTGCAAGTGATTTAATTTCTCCAATCCAAGTAAAGAAAAAGGCTTATGGAAATTTTGCTCTGGTTTGCTGTGCTCTGGGAAAGGAGAGTGCTGAAAAGATCAGATCTGTGGCTTTCTGGTATGCATTAATGCTCTCTCTGTTTGTGTCACATGGGTTGTAGGAACAGTTAGGTTAAGCATAAAACCTCAAGAAAAATTTTTATGAAGCCAGACATGCAGTACAGTATATTGTGAATTGTGATAAATGCTGTGCAAATAAAGGACTTTGACAAAAGCCAGTCTACTGCTGCAGAATATAAGTACTGTATATACCGGTATGTAGTATACAGGATAAGTCACATGAAGTTCAAGCTGAAGTACATGGTAATGACACACTTACAATGAAATTCCTTGCTGCCAGGAGTTACAAAACACAAACGAGTAAACAAAAAGTATATTTTATGCCGCAGGCCATTTCTTCACCAAAGCTAAAACCATTTATGTATTTAACCCAGATTTAACACATGCCTGACTTAGTGTTTTGTACAGACATGTCTGATGGGCTCTTTAACGTCAAACAGGGTGTTATCCTCTAACAGTCCTTAGTCTGTTGAACACCAAATATTTATCAGCCTGAGCGTTTGCTGCCTGCATTTTAAACTGCTCCCCAACAAACCTAATAAACCAATGTTAAATAGCCAATTAGGTCAGTGAACGTTATTTAACCAATATTGAACAAGCACAAGTGCAGTTATACTGATTATCAGCACGGCTGTGATTTGACGCAGACACGACTCTACAGGGCAAGTGCCTGAGGTGAAATCGGCATCTTTTCCTCTTTTTAATCTTCAACTGATGAGCTTTCATAGTTTAAGCCAAAAGTACTATTACTGAAAAGTATCCTTCGTCATGTCACTAACTCTAGTTTTGAACTAGGAAGTGGGATTTTATGTGACGAACACAGACGAGTAGAGTGATTCACACGATAAAACGTCTCAGTGCTGGTATAGGAAATATAAGCTCTTGGAATGCTGCTCAATAAATCAAAATAGTGGACCAGAACTAACTTTTGTATCGATGTAAATGAAATATTCAGAACTGTTTTAGCCTTAAAACAACAATAAAAAAAAATGTAAGTACTTTTTGTTTTTCCATCATTTCAGATTAATTTTGGGGCTGAAATTAATGAACATTCTTGAAGGCCCCAGATGTGTGTTAGCAATTACTGAGCAGCTAGCAGCAAGAAGGATAGGTTAAAGATTGCTGTTAGTTCCTGTTTTACATGTTCTTCATCCTGTAAAAACATGATTCAGCTTTAAAAAAAAATGCTGAATTTTTTTACTTGCTACTTTTTAAAGAAGATTTTAATCACGTGAAATGTACAGTATTTCTGTATATGTTGATCCCATTTTTATCATAAATGTAAAAATAAAAATGAATAAGTGCACATATTAACCAAAGAATATCCTGTAGAATGGCCTTTCAGGTTGGCTGAAAATGCACTGCAATGGGTATGTTTTCATATTTGGATTCATGAATATTTAATTTCTAGACATCCATCTATTATCTGTAGCCATTTATCCTGTGCAGGGTTTCAGGCAAGCTGGATCCTATCCCAGCTGACTACGGGCGAGAGGTGGGGTACACCCTGGACAAGTCGCCAGGTCATCACAGGGCTGACACATAGACACAGACAACCATTCACACTCACATTCACACCTATGGTCAATTTAGAGCCACAAATTGACCTAACCTGCATGTCTTTGGACTGTGGGGGAAACCGGAGCACCCGAAGGAAACCCACACAGACACGGGGAGAACATGCAAACTCCACCCCTGAAAGGCCCCCATTGGCCGCTGGGCTCGAACCCAGAAATTTCTTGCTGTGAGGCAACAGCGCACACCACCGTGCCGCCCTTTCTAGACATTCTATAGTGAAAAAATATCAAAACGATTCTATATATATACAGTGGTATGCAAAAGTTTGGGCACCCCTGGTCAAAATTGCTGTTACTGTGAACAGTTAAGCAAGTTGAAGATGAAATGATCTCCAAAAGGCATAAAGGTAAAGATGATTCATTCCCTTTATATTTTAAGCAAATACAGTTTATTTTCATCTTTTACATTTTCAAAATGACAAAAAAGGAAAAGGGCCCGAAGCAAAAGTTTGGGCACCCTGCATGGTTAGAACGTAGTAACACCCCTTTGGCAAGTATCACAGCTTGTAAACACTTTTTGTAGCCAGCTAATAATCTTTCAGTTCTTACCTGGGGGATTTTCACACATTCGTCCTTGCAAAAGGCTTCCAGTTCTACAAGTTTCTTGGGCTGTCTTGCATGCACTGCTCTTTTGAGATCTATCCACAGATTTTCAATGATGTTTAGGTCAGGGGACTGTGAGGGCCAGGGCAAAACCTTCAGCTTGTTCCTCTTGAGGTATTCCATTGTAGATTTTGAGGTGTGTTTTGGATCATCGTCTTATTGTAGGACCCGTCCTCTTTTTAACTTCAACTTTTTTACAGATGGTGTGATGTTTGCTTCCAGAATTTGCTGGTATTTATTTGAATCCATGCTTCCCTCAACCAGTGAAATGTGCCCTGTGCCACTGGCACAACCCCAAAGCATGATCGATCCACACCCATGCTTCAGAGTTGGAGAGGTGTTCTTTTCCTGGAATTTGGCACCCTTTTTTTCTCCAAACATACCTTTGCACATTGTGGCCAAAAAGTTCTATTTTGATTTCATCAGTCCACAGGACTTGTTTCCAAAATACATCAGGCTTATTTAGATGTTCATTTGCAAACTTCAGACGCTGAATTTTGTGGCTAGGACGCAGGAACGGTTTTCTTCTGATGACTCTTCCATGAAGGTCATATTTGTTCAGATGTCGCTGCATAGTAGAACAGTGCACCACCACTCCAGGGTCTGCTAAATCTTTCTGAAGGTCTTTTGCAGCCAAACAGAGGTTTTTATTTGCCTTTCTAGCAATCCAATGAGCAGTTCTTCCAGAAAGTTTTCTTCATCTTCTAGACCTCACCTTGATCTCCACTGTTTCTGTTAACTGCCATTTCTTAATAACATTACAATCTAAGGAAACAGCTACCTGAAAACACTTTGCTACTTTCTTGTAGCCTTCTCCTGCTTTGTGAGCATCAGTTATTTTATTATTCAGAATGCGAGGGAGTTGCTTAGAGGAGCCCATGGCTGTTGATTTTAGGGACAAGTTTGAGGAGTCAGAGAATTTATACAGCTTTGAAATCTGCATCATCTGACCTTTCGTAACGAAGAATTTGAACAAACCACAGATCAATAAGCTAATTAAGGTCTGGAACCTTAGTAAAAGTTACCTGAGAACTCAAATGTATTGGGGTGCCCAAACTTTCACATGGTGTTGCTTTTCTTTTTTCACTCTCCAATTGTACAAAACAAAAATAATACACAAATCTTGCAGAAAACGCTCAAAAGAAATGTGTCGTCTTTACCTTTATGCCTTTTGGTGATCAGTTTATCTTCTGCTCACTTAATTATTCACAGTAACAGAAATTTTAAGGGTACCCAAACTTTTGCATGCCTATATATATATATATATATAAGCCCTGTGATGACCTGGCGACTTGTCCAGGATGTACCCCGCTTTTCGCCCGTAGTCAGCTGGGATAGGCTCCAGCTTGCCTGCGACCCTGTAGAGCAGGATAAAGCGGCTACAGATAATGAGATTTTATATTGTAATACAACCCCGATTCCAAAAATGTTGGGACAAGTACAAATTGTAAATAAAAATGGAATGCAATAATTTACAAATCTCAAAAACTGATATTGTATTCACAATAGAACATAGACAACATATCAAATGTCGAAAGTGAGACATTTTGAAATTTAATGCCAAATATTGGCTCATTTGAAATTTCATGACAGCAACACATCTCAAAAAAGTTGGGACAGGGGAAATAAGAGGCTGGAAAAGTTAAAGGTACAAAAAAGGAACAGCTGGAGCACCAAATTGCAACTCATTAGGTCAACTGGCAATAGGTCATTAACATGACTGGGTATAAAAAGAGCATCTTGGAGTGGTAGCGGCTCTCAGAAGTAAAGATGGGAGGAGGATCACCAATCCCCCTAATTCCGCGCCTACAAATAGTGGAGCAATATCAGAAAGGAGTTTGACAGTGTAAAATTGCAAAGAATTTGAACATATCATCATCTACAGTGCATAATATCATCAAAAGATTCAGAGAATCTGGAAGAATCTCTGTGAGTAAGGGTCAAGGCCGGAAAACCATACTGGGTGCCCATGATCTTCGGGCCCTTAGATGGCACTGCATCACATACAGGCATGCTTCTGTATTGGAAATCACAAAATGGGCTCAGGAATATTTCCAGAGAACGTTATCTGTGAACACAATTCACCGTGCCATCCGCTGTTGCCAGCTAAAACTCTATAGTTCAAAGAAGAAGCCGTATCTAAACATGATCCAGAAGTGCAGACGTCTTCTCTGGGCCAAGGCTCATTTAAAATGAACTGTGGCAAAGTGGAAAACTGTTCTGTGGTCAGACGAATCAAAATTTGAAGTTCTTTATGGAAATCAGGGACGCCGTGTCATTCGGACTAAAGAGGAGAAGGACGACCCAAGTTGTTATCAGTGCTCAGTTCAGAAGCTTGCATCTCTGATGGTATGGGGTTGCATTAGTGCGTGTGGCATGGGCAGCTTACACATCTGGAAAGACACCATCAATGCTGAAAGGTATATCCAGGTTCTAGAGCAACATATGCTCCCATCCAGACGACGTCTCTTTCAGGGAAGACCTTGCATTTTCCAACATGACAATGCCAAAACACATACTGCATCAATTACAGCATCATGGCTGCGTAGAAGAAGGGTCCGGGTACTGAACTGGCCAGCCTGCAGTCCAGATCTTTCACCCATAGAAAACATTTGGCGCATCATAAAACGGAAGATACGACAAAATAGACCTAAGACAGTTGAGCAACTAGAATCCTACATTAGACAAGAATGGGTTAACATTCCTATCCCTAAACTTGAGCAACTTGTCTCCTCAGTCCCCAGACGTTTACAGACTGTTGTAAAGAGAAAAGGGGATGTCTCACAGTGGTAAACATGGCCTTGTCCCAACTTTTTTGAGATGTGTTGTTGTCATGAAATTTAAAATCACCTAATTTTTCTCTTTAAATGATACATTTTCTCAGTTTAAACATTTGATATGTCATCTATGTTCTATTCTGAATAAAATATGGAATTTTGAAACTTCCACATCATTGCATTCCGTTTTTATTTACAATTTGTACTTTGTCCCAACTTTTTTGGAATCGGGGTTGTAGTAAAATATACTAATATGTCCTTTTCCATGTGTGCCAAGACAATAATAATAATAAAAACAACCTTAAAGAAGTTACACTACTGAAGTTACTTAAGAACAAGCATGATGTGTAGAACTGGAGCTGAGAACCTCTGGCCAAACTATCTGGTATGGTTGATCAGTATGTCCTTGGCTGTCCAGATGGTTAATACTGTTTATGGATGTGTGACACCATCAGCAGGTCAGATTTGACATTAAATCTACCATCCCAACATAGGTGATGAGAAACACCACTGTTCCCCACTGAAAAACCAACTCTCTAATTACTGCTCAGGATGATCTATGGTTTCCCGTACTCAGAACTATTAGGAAACCCATGAAATTGCTTTACTTTGCCGCCAATATCAACACTGGTGCAGCCCATGACTGATTTGAACAATACCTTAGAGTAATGTCTTACTGAAAATGTTCAAACAAGCACTTTTTAATCATGTTTCACTTTGATTGCTCATGATTTGCAGGTAGATTTGCAGCCATACTTATGGGCTGAATTGAAATTATTTGTGTGTCCTGGGAAAGAGTAGGATTCTGTGGCATTTCCTGGGTTGTTGTTTGGCAGAGGAAGGAGGTCAGGCATGGGCCTCTCAACTGGAGGAAAGTGTATCAGAGATCAGGGACAGCTAGCAGCAATGTGGGCCGCAAGAACACTTCAAATATTTTTTCCAGACCATTTTCCACAGTTAGAAGCTTGTATGTATGTGGCTCTGTATATAGACAGCCTGGATTTTCTGAAACCAAGTTATATCAAATTATATAGTTATGAAGGTGAATGCTTTTATGAGGACTTGTATTGGTTCTTCAGTGATTAGTGCACAAGTTCAAAATCCAAGATAAATAGATGGTCTTGATGTGCGACAACCTGCTCTTTGTAACTTCTTCCACTTCCAAATCTGAATAGTGCACTAACCTCTGTAAACAATCAATGTGCTTTGAAAGAACAGATCAAAACTGATGACAACTGACAGTTGTGGTTGATTTGAATTTGGCTTCAGCACTCTTACTGTCTGATACCATTACATCGCCAGTAATATTCCTGTCCAAAGAGGCACCTGTCATGATGATGAGTGGCAGGCGGCTTCACATTTAATTGTCATGCTTTTGATTTCATCCCCCAAGCAGATTATGTACTGCAGATGGGCATTTGATGGACCATGGCATGGCTGTAGAGAGCAGGGACTGAGTGTTTTGGCTTCAGACCCAGGCACAGTGTGTTCAAACATTCATTCTGGTGCCTCCTACCATTGCACTGCAAAAAATTGAAAACTGAATTTGAGGAGAAAATTACTTGATTATCTTGCTGCATGGACAGATATTTTTACTTTATAAGACATCTCAGAATAAGTTGGTTGCAATCTAGAACTAGGTTTAATAATCTGAGAATTAGTGTCTTGTATTCTTCTAATAGGAAATGCTAGATCGTTTCAACTATTTTCAAGATATTTTCACTTGCTAAGATATCATTTTTTGCAGTGTGAATCATGAAGGAGCAACTTTTCTTCTCAGGGCTATCTTTTACAGAGCTAATCTTGGCATGGTGCTGCTGAGGAACACACTAGGTGCATGTACTCCCATGATTTATAAAGCTCACAAATAAATATGTTTATACTTATATCTACAACAAGGCTTTTTATTTGGGGAACGAAGAAACGGGTAAAGACAGGTATTCTTTACCTGTCAATTTGTTCTCCAAATAGATAGGTAAAAAATAGAGGCGATAGAAAATATTGAATCACTGTAAACCTGGAATGTTTAGGCATCAGATCAGAGAAGTTGGAAAACTCTTCCAGTCTGGACTAGCTCTTATTTGAGCAATCATTTACTAATTGAGGTTACCATTTATTCATTCACAATTAGTCCCCTCTCATAAACAAACAGAATATTCCCATATTAAATGGTTTGCTTTCCTCTTTTGGGTTTGAGACTCTAGTTATTTTAATCCATCCATTTGTATGAATCCAAGAGAGTTGAACTGATTTTTTTTTTATCCCATGAAATGATGACTCAATACATCAAATAAGGCTCTTATAGTTATAATGATATAAGCTTTCAGATAAGCTTGTAGCATTACATTAAGCTCTCGCCAAATATGTGACTCATCCTATTTAAACAAGGCTCCATTAACAAAACCATGAACCATTTACTAACACTGTCACCTTATCACGAGGGCCATTCAAACAGACTGTATGACAAATGTCAGTGATGACTCAATAGAAAGGGTGGAGAGATTAGTGAGGACCCGCACAATAGTCATCATAGGGCGAACGTGTAGGCTGACAGCATAATTCACATGCACTGTATATTAAGGACAGACAAAACAGCTGACTCAAAAGTCACTCTTTGAGTGGATGGCTAAAATTGTTGGATAAAGCACTTTTGTTAGTTACGTAAATAATCATACAAAGGATAATTAGGGTTAATGAATGTCATTTATGGGCAGCACGGTGGTGTAGTGGTTAGCATTGTCGCCTCACAGCAAGAAGGTCCTGGGTTTGAGCCCAGCGGCCGACGAGGGCCTTTCTGTGTGGAGTTTGCATGCTCTCCCCGTGTCTGCATGGGTTTCCTCCGGGTGCTTCGGTTTCCCCCACAGTCCAAAGACATGCAGGTTTGGTTAATTGGTGGCTCTAAATTGACCGTAGGTGTGAATGTGAGTGTGAATGGTTGCTTGTGTCTATGTGTCAGCCCTGCGATGACTTGGCGACTTGTCCAGTGTGTACCCCGCCTCTCACCCATAGTCAGCTGGGATAGGCTCCAGTTTGCCTGCAACCCTGTAGAACAGGATAAGCGGCTACAGATAAGGGATGGATGGATGAATGTCATTTATGCTAGAACTGCATCATCATGGGTGTCACAAAGAGGGGAAACTTGAATGGGTGAGGCCCAGAATGTCAAGCCCAACTATGTAGCATATGCTTTGAGCAAAATGTCACCTTAGTATGCATTCATGTCTGCCAACTAAGACAACAAACAAAATAAATTGCAAAGATTTGTCATTAATTATTAAAATGTGTTTATCTTCTGTTTGATTTAAGATCAGTTTGGGTTTCCTCTGGGTTACCTGGTTTCCTCCCACCTCCAAAAACCTGCCAGTAGGTGTACTGGCTACTCTGATATTGCTCTTTTTTGTGTGATTGGTACCCTGTAATGGACTGGTGCCCCATTCAGGATGTATTCCTTCTTCATGCCCAGTGTTCCTTGGACTTCAGATCTACCACAACCCTGACCAGAATAAACTGGTTACCAAAGATGGATGGATGGATGGATGAATGAATGAATGAATGAATGAATGAATGGTTTGATGAAAAATGTCTTACCATATACATAAAGTTGGGTGGTACACTGATGCAATGATTAACACTGTTGCCTCGCAGCAAGAAGGTTCTGGGTTTGAACATGCTGGTCAACCAGGCCCTTTCTGTGTGTAGTTTGCATGGTCTCCTCAGGGTCCTCTGGTTTCTTCCCACAGTCCAAAAACATGTGGATTAGGTCAACTGATTCCTCTAAATTGTTCATAGGTGTGAATGGCTGTCTGTCTCTCTGTGTTAGCCCCATGATAGACCTGTCCAGGGTGTACCCTGCCTCCCACCCATTGTCGATTGGGACCTGCAATGGATAAGCGGTATAGAAAATGAATGGATGGATATATACAGTATAAAGTGCATATATGCAAGTTAATTGAATTGAGGTTAAACTGAGATTTGGGAGTTAGTAAAGCTTTGCTTCTTTAGTTAGGACTAACAACAAGGGAACAACCAATAAATTTACATTACATGAAATTCTCAAACACGGCAGGGTTCTGTGACCTTATGTATTTTGTGTTTGACAGTTTTGTATATCAATTTTGGGCAAAGACAAGCCTATATCATATAGACAGAACTTCAAATAATCAGCTAATCAATCAACAACTGGATCAAATTTGTATTTGAAATAATTTTCCTACAAAGCCATGTGAAATGTAGAGGACACCATAGAGACTTGGGACAAGTTTTCAGCTTTTGTAGATTGTGTAAAATTCTCTGCAGGTAGTGTCACATTCATATTATATTAGAGAGTATTTACTATACCCTTTTGCCACAACATTAGTGTGGCAGCGGGGGCGTGGTCAAGCATCGGCCTGTGACCGGAGGGCGGAGTCAGGGAAAGTAAGTGGCAGAATCACTGCACCTGATGTTAATTAATGTGTTTGTGTGTCTTCCCCAGCGACCGCGCCCTATTTAAGGAGAGAGAGCGAGAGCAGAGGGAGCTCTTTCCCCAACCAGATGACTGATGTGTGTGCGTGTGTCTGAGTGTGTGTGAGAGTGTAAATAGAAGCTGAAAAGCTGAATAAAAGAGAGTTTTGTGAACTCAGTTCTGGCCTGTCGTCCTTCTGTGCTCCACCCACCTACGCGAACTGTCACAGTGGTGCTGAAACCCGGGATGAGCACAGAAGAAAACAGCCCCATGGAGTCCTCCCCCTTCGCCGACCTGATCCACGCCCTCACCACGGCCCAACAGAGCCAGCACCAGGCACTGCTCGCCCTCTGAAAGGAGCAAGAACAACGGTTCGAGGCCCTGGTGCTGGCGCAACAGGAAGATCGTCGGGCGTTCCAGCACCTCCTCGCATCGGCGGGGTCCACCATCTCCACTGCCACGGGCCCTTCCCCCCTCACCCTCACGAACATGGGCCCGCAGGACGACCCCGAGGCCTTCCTCATGCTCTTTGGCAGGTAGCAGAGACCTCGGGGTGGCTGGTGGAACAGCGCGTGGCGCGCCTCCTCCCCCTGCTAACGGGAGAGGTGCAACTGGCCGCGCTACAGCTCCCCGCCGACTGCCGGCTGGCCTACGTGGACCTTCGCCGGGCCATCCTCCAACGGGTGGGGCGCACCCCCGAGCAACAACATCAGCGCTTCCGCGCTTTGTGCTTGGAGGAAGTCAGCTGGCCATTCGCGTTTGGCCAGCAACTCCGGGACACCTGCTGGCAGTGGTTGAGGGCCGACAACCGCGACGCCGAGGGACTCATCGACCAGGTGGTACTGGAGCAGTTCGTCACGCGTTTACCAGCGGGAACCGCAGAGTGGGTCCAGTGCCACTGCCCGGTGTCGCTGAATCAGGTAATCGAGCTGGCGAAGGACCATTTGGCGGCTGTCCCGATGGCAGGACAGCAGACGACCTCTTCTCTTCTCTCCTCTCTCTCTCCCCACTCCTCCTGTGCCTCCTCCTCACCCCATTCCCCCACCGCAGAGGCAGGGGCCGGCGCCACCCCAGCCGGCCTGCCGCACCCACGGTGCCCTCCCGTTTCTCCCTTCTGTGTCTGTCTCTCCCCCCCTCAGGTGAGTGAGCCCCAGAGCACTAGTGCAGAGAGGAAGCCCGGGCCAGTTTGCTGGCGCTGCGGGGAGCTGGGCCACCTCCAACAGCAGTGCTCGGTAATGGAAGTGGGCGCGGTGGTTCGGATCCCCGACGCGCCAGGAGCTGCCCTCGATCAGGTCGGAGCATATCACATACCGGTGAGTATCCAAGGGGATACATATCAGGCGTTGGTGGATTCTGGCTGTAATCAGACCTCAATCCACCAAAGCCTGGTGCAAGACGAGGCATTGGGGGGAGCACAATTGGTGAAGGTGTTGTGTGTGCACGGGGATGTTCACAACTACCCTTTAGTGTCAGTTCACATTCTGTTTCGAGGGGAGAAATTTATAGTGAAGGCGGCAGTTAATCCTCGCCTTACCCACTCGATAATTTTGGGGACTGATTGGCCGGGATTTCGGGATTTAATGACACACTTAGTGAAGAGTGGGTCCTGCCATAGTTTAACAGGGGGAGGTCCCGGTGTCGCATTGGCGGGAGCAGCTGTCACAGAGCCGTCTATGTCAGCTCC
The DNA here is from genome assembly GCF_027579695.1 of Neoarius graeffei. NCBI lineage: Eukaryota > Metazoa > Chordata > Actinopteri > Siluriformes > Ariidae > Neoarius > Neoarius graeffei. Next base: position 67,061,073 of record NC_083576.1, read on the forward strand.
GCATCAGAGTGAGGAGCCGCCGGCTCCTCCTCTCTCTGTTGGAGAATCCCTCGCGGATTTTCCATTAGAGCAGTCACGAGACGAGACTCTGCGGCATGCGTTTGACCAAGTGAGAGTAATCGATGGTCAAACACTCCAGCCAAACGCCACCCCGTCCTTCCCCTACTTCGCGATTATGAAGGATAGATTATACCAAGTGACGCAGGACACTCAAACTAAAGAGCGAGTCACGCAGCTTTTGATTCCGAAGAGCCGCCGGGAATTGGTATTCCAGGCGGCTCATTTTAATCCCATGGCTGGACACTTAGGGCAGGATAAAACACTAGCCCGAATAATGGCCCAGTTCTATTGGCCAGGAATTCGTGGCGATGTCCGTAGGTGGTGTACGGCATGCCGCGAATGCCAGTTAGTAAATCCAGTGGCCATTCCAAAAGCGCCTTTGCGCCCTCTACCGTTAATCGAGACCCCGTTCGAAAGAATTGGCATGGATCTCGTCGGGCCATTAGATCGGTCAACACGAGGGTACTGCTTTATATTAGTTCTGGTGGACTATGCAACGCGATACCCGGAAGCCGTGCCTCTTTGCAATATCTCAGCATGCAGTATTGTGGAGGCACTCTTCCGCATTATCTCCCGAGTTGGAATCCCGAAAGAGATTCTGACTGACCAAGGCACCTCGTTTATGTCACGTACACTGAACGAACTGTATGGGTTGTTGGGTATTAAGCCGATCTGCACCAGCATGTATCACCAACAAACGGACGGTTTAGTTGAACAGTTCAATCGCACCCTCAAGAATATAATTAAAAAATTCATAAGTGAGGATGCACGTAATTGGGATAAATGGCCCGAACCCTTGCTATTTGCAGTGCGAGAGGTCCCCCAAGCCTCCACGGGGTTCTCCCCATTTGAATTGTTATACGGGCGTAAGCCGCGTGGCATTCTAGATGTGCTGCAGGAAAATTGGGAGGAGGGACCTTCACCAAGTAAAAATGAAATCCAATACATTATTGACCTGCACGCAAAACTCCACACACTCACACACCTAACTCAGGAGAATTTGTGGCAGGCCCAAGAACGACAAACCCGCCTGTACGACAAGGGCACACGCCTTAGGGAGTTCGTACCGGAGATAAAGTACTCGTACTGTTGCCCACATCGAGCTCCAAATTGGTCGCCAAGTGGCAAGGACCCTTTGAGGTCACACGGCGAGTCGGGGACGTTGACTATGAGGTGAGGCGAACGGATAGGGGTGGGGCACTACAGATTTACCACCTCAACCTGCTCAAACTCTGGAACGAGGAGGTCCCCGTGGTGTTGGTGGTTCTGGAGAAGGCGGAGCTGGGGCCGGAGGTTCAAAAGGGAACATTGGCATCACGTACCTCTCCGGTCCCCTGTGGAGACCACCTCTCCCCGACCCAACTTGCGGAGGTTGCCCAGTTGCAGACTGAGTTTTCAGACGTGTTCTCGCCCCTGCCCGGCCGTACCAACCTCATAGAGCACCACATTGAGACGCCCCCGTGAGTGGTAGTGCGTAGCCGCCCTTACAGGTTACCCGAGCACAAGAAAAAAGTGGTTCAGGAAGAACTCGAGGCCATGCTCGAAATGGGCATCGTCGAGGAGTCCCACAGTGACTGGAGCAGCCCGGTGGTCTTGGTACCCAAGGCCGACGGGTCGGTCCAGTTCTGTGTGGACTATAGAAAAATCAACACAGTGTCTAAAGTTGACGCGTACCCAATGCCTCGTATTGATGAGTTGCTCGATCAGCTAGGCACAGCTCGTTTTTATTCGACACTGGATTTAACAAAGGGTTATTGGCAGATCCCCTTGACTCCATTATCCCGAGAAAAAATGGCCTTTTCCACACCATTCGGCTCACACCAATTTGTCACACTTCCTTTTGGGCTGTTTGGGGCACCCACTATGTTTCAGCGGCTGATAGACAGGGTCCTCCGCCCCCACACCACCTATGCGGCCGCCTACCTCGACGACATTATCATCTATAGTAATGACTGGCTGAGGCACCTCAAACATCTGAGGGCCGTCCTTAGGTCGCTGAGGCGAGCGGGTCTCACAGCCAACCCGAAGAAGTGTGCGATTGGGCGGGTGGAAGTATGGTATCTGGGCTTCCACTAGGGCAACAGGCAGGTGCGTCCCCAAATTAACAAGACAGCAGCAATTGCGGCCTGCCTGAGGCCCAAGACCAAAAAGGGGGTGAGACAGTTCCTGGTGCTGGCTGGCTATTATCGTAGGTTTATATCTAATTATTCAGACGTCACCAGCCCGCTGACTGATCTCACTAAAAAGGGGGCACCAGATCCAGTCCAGTGGATGGAGCAATGCCAGCGGGCTTTTTCTGAGGTAAAGGCTGCACTGTGTGGGGGCCATTTTTACACTCCCCTGACTTTTCTCTCCCCTTTATGTTACAGATGGATGCGTTGGACAGAGGGCTGGGGGCTGTTTTGTCCCAGGAGGTGGAGGGGGAGGATCGCCCCATGCTGTATATCAGTCGGAAGCTGTCGGTGCGTGAGGGGCACTACAGCACCATTGAGAAAGAGTGCCTGGCGATTAAGTGGGCGGTCCTCGCCCTCTGTTACTACCTGCTGGGACGCCCTTTCACCCTCTGTTCGGACCACGTGCCCCTCCAGTGGCTCCACCGCATGAAGGATGCCAACGCGCGGATCACCCGTTGGTATCTGGCACTCCAACCCTTTAACTTCAAGGTGATCCACAGGCCGGGGGCGCAGATGGTTGTGGCGGACTTCCTCTCCCATCAAGGGGGGGGGAGTCGGCTGCAGGCCGGACAGCCACCAGGCCTGAGTCGGGCAGTGGGGGTATGTGGCAGCGGGGGCATGGTCAAGCATCGGTCTGTGACCGGAGGGCGGAGTCAGGGAAGGTAAGTGGCAGAATCACTGCACCTGATGTTAATTAATGTGTTTGTGTGTCTTCCCCAGTGACCGCGCCCTATTTAAGGAGACAGAGCGAGAGCAGAGGGAGCTCTCTCCCCAACCAGATGACTGATGTGTGTGCGTGTGTCTGAGTGTGTGTGAGAGTGTATATAGAAGCTGAAAAGCTGAATAAAAGAGAGTTTTGTGAACTCAGTTCTGGCCTGCCGTCCTTCTGTGCTCCACCCACCTACACGAACTGTCACAATTAGTTTCTCAGCTTGTCACATGTTCTGGCCTTCAGACTTCACGTTTTCTGTCATTATTATTTGCAAGGAGACATGAGACATTGAGGGGAGACCTGGAATAGCACAGTGGTGTAGTGGTTAGCACTGTTACCTCACAGCAAGAAGGTTCTGGGTTCGAGCCCAGCAGCCAATGGGAGCCTCTCTGTGTGGAGTTTGCATGTTCTCCCCATGTCTGTGTGGGTTTCCTCTGGGTGCTTCAGTTTCCCCCACAGTTCAAAGACATGTGGTTAGGTTAACATGGAGTGGGCCTTGAACAAGGCACCTAAACCCCAACTGCTCCTTGGGTGCTGTAGCACTGTACCCATTGCTCTGGGTATGTATGTGCTCATTGCTCATGTGTGTGTGCATGTGTGTGTTCACTGCTTCAGATGGGTTAAACGCAGAGAGGAATTTCACAAGTGTATGTGTGATGAACAAAGTTGTTGTTGTTCTTCTTCTTCTTCTTCTAAAATACCTAGGCCTACATGCTTAATTTTTAGTTATTATCAGAACGTGTAAGAATACAGAACTGTATGAACACACAATGCTGGTACAGCGATAGAAAAATGTCAGTTTACCCAAAACCTGATGAGACAAAACAGGTCCATTCTCGAGAAGGAATGAGATGAGCTTAATCCTCATGCAGGTACACTCCAGCATTTTTAACAAAAATCTTTGAGCAATTTTCTATTTTTAAACCACAAGAAAAAACTTGTAACATGATGAACTGTCCCAACTCTCCCCATCTGGCCATTTTGGGGGGGAAAATCCTTAAATGTTTTTCCTCCCAGAAATAGATAATAACTATATCTGTTAATGTCAGCCTCTTGCTGTGTGGGGATTTCATTTTTATTTGGCTTGCTGTGATTTATTTGGTTTGCTGTGTCACTAAGATTTGTTGTGATTTATTTGGGTTGCTGTGATTTTGGTGTGCTCACATAATTGGTTGATTGCTGTGTTTTCATCATGTGTTGCCAATTGACTGCTACCTACACTGACTTTGTATTTGTGGCTCTCTAATTGCTTGAGATGGACCAGCTGTCTGGACAATTATTACCTGACCTATCGAAGCACTTGAAAGACGAAGGGGTGGGGTATAAAAATGGGACTTTTTTAGTATCACGGGGTTTCGGCAGGGATCGGACGCCGCAGCAGACGCGCAGTTACCAGTGGAAGATCAGCGGGCAGACTGATGAAGGAACGAACCTGAGGGACGACGAACCGGACCGCAGCTGTATTCAACGCTCATTATGTCCTTTTAAAGAAACATGAGCATATTTTTGTGTGTGTGTGCCCTTCCAGTTTTTCTCTGCCTGCGCTGTGCTGTTTCCCTGATTTGCTGCCTTCCTTCCGAGGTGCGTCGGCTGCGGACTGAGGAAATCATGACCTAGCCAATGGGAATCTGGAGTCAACTGTACTTAATTCAACACTCGCTAACGACAGGGCAAAGGGACGTAAGACTCCTCCTTCCCTGTTGTTTTTGCCTTGTTGTTGTTGTATACGTTGGAACAGTCTGACGCTTCTTCCTTTACTGCCCGAGGTGTGCGCCGACTCCGGGCAAGCCATAGACGTCTTTGGGATTCCCCCGCTGTCACCTGGACGCCGGAGCTGTGATGTTATGCGCAGGGCTTCCCCGCACACCAGGCTTCCCCACGATTTCAGTGCTTCCGGGACTGGGATTCCTCTTTGCGCGGATTGCGCATTGTTGAGACGGGACAATTTTATTTTCTCATCTCATCTCATTATCTCTAGCCGCTTTGCACTTTTCAGTTGTGCCTTTAGGGCTTTTCCTTTTAAAGCATCATTTGAGCTGTAAACATTCAATAAATGTACATATTGTTCCTTACGGAATTTCCTGAGAATTGTGATCTCTATTCTGTGCCCCCCCCCAAAAAAAAAATCATGATTCTTATCTCATTATCTGCAGCCGCTTTATCCTGTTCTACAGGGTCACAGGCAAGCTGGAGCCTATCCCAGCTGACTACGGGCGAAAGGCGGGGTACACCCTGGACAAGTCACCAGGTCATCACAGGGCTGACACATAGACACAGACAACCATTCACATTCACACCTATGGTCAATTTAGAGTCACCAGTTAACCTAACCTGCATGTCTTTGGACTGTGGGGGAAACCGGAGCACCCGGAGGAAACCCACGCGGACACAGGGAGAACATGCAAACTCCGCACAGAAAGGCCCTCACTGGCCATGGGGCTCGAACCCGGACCTTCTTGCTGTGAGGCGACAGCGCTAACCACTACACCACCGTGCCGCCCACAATTTTATTTTGTTTATCTTATTTTTTTTCTTTTTTTGTAGCTTGGTGCTATTTTTAAAGGACAATTTAGTCTCTCATCTCATCTCATTATCTCTAGCCGCTTTATCCTGTTCTACAGGGTCGCAGGCAAGCTGGAGCCTATCCCAGCTGACTACGGGCGAAAGGCGGGGTACACCCTGGACAAGTCGCTAGGTCATCACAGGGCTGACACATATGGCCCTTTTCCACTACCCTTTTTCAGCTCACTTCAGCCCGACATGGCTCACTTCAGCCCGACACGGCTTGCGTTTCGACTACCTCAGAGCAGCGCAACTCAGCTTGCTTCAGCCCTGCTCAGCACCCAAAACTCACACGGTTTTGGAGTAGGGCTGAAGCGAGCCAAACCGAGCCGAGTGGGGCTAGGGGCATGAGCAGACACTCCCCTGTGCACTGATTGGTGAGGAGGAGTGTCCTCACACGCCCACACACGCCTCGCGAGCATGCTGGGATCTGTAAACACCGTAAACCCGGAAGAAGAAGAATTACGAATTACGAGAATTTCTGAAGCCTTATGCGCCTCGCCTCATCTATACGCTCTTGCCAGTATCTGTTGGCGTTGTCGGTGACAACAAGCCACAGCACCAAGACCAGCAACACTAACGACTCCATGTCCTCCATGTTTATTGTTTACTATCCGGGTCGTGAGACTACCGCTTAAAAGCTCACTGATGTCACTGTTTGCGCCGCCTAATGACATCACGTGACGTCCACCCACTTTCGATAACTCCACCCAATGTGTCCACCCACTTCCAGCCAGCACGGTTCAGCGCGGTTGTAGTCGAAATGCAACTCCAACAGCCCCACTCAGCTCGACTCAGCCCAACTCAGCACAGCACGGCTCAGCCCAACTCAGCCGTGTTGGTAGTGGAAAAGTGGCAATAGACACAGACAACCATTCACATTCACACCTACGGTCAATTTAGAGTCACCAGTTAACCTAACCTGCATGTCTTTGGACTGTGGGGGAAACCGGAGCACCCGGAGGAAACCCACGCAGACACGGGGAGAACATGCAAACTCTGCACAGAAAGGCCCTCACCGGCCACGGGGCTCAAACCCGGACCTTCTTGCTGTGAGGCGACAGTGCTAACCACTACACCACCGTGCCACCCACAATTTTATTTTGTTTATCTTATTTTTTTTCTTTTTTTGTAGCTTGGTGCTATTTTTAAAGGACAATTTAGTGATCTATTTATTAAATAAAGCATTTTTTTTTTACTGGAGTAGTCAGCAGGATGCCCAGTGACACAGAAGAAGACCGTCCTCATCAGAGTGCGGTTAGACAAACTCTTAATGTATCAAATGCCCCAGCCTCACCCTTGTTTATGCCCTGGTTTTACAGTGCTCCATGGCTACCAAAATTCAATGGGGAGCGGTGGCGATTTGGGGAATGGCGTACCCAGGTGCAGGCTATGCTGCGCGCACAACCACTTTTGGGCGAACAGCAAGCAGACTTTGTATTCAGTGCCTTAGAGGGAGATGCCTGGCATGAGGTGGCCCTGTTGGATGAGAGACAACTCAACACTGGCGCTAAAATTCTGCATACCTTGGAAGACCTATATGGGGAAGCCACCAACATTGCCCAAGCATGTGCCATGTTTTTCAAATGTCGTCAAGGCCTGGATGAGAAGGTGGGAGACTTCATCCTTCGGTTGCGTGAGTGTCATTCCAAATGGTGACAACTCGACTCAGAGGCTGCAGGTGAGGAAGACCAGGCACTGTTGGACCAGTTCGTCCTTGGGTTGAAGGCGGGCCCCGTGAGGACCAAATTACAGTGCTACCTGCGCCGACAGCCACGACAGGGGTTCAAGGCCATGACGGCGGAGGTGCGTGCTCTGGAAGGGGAGTTGGGACATGCCAATGGCACTGAGGAGGCCCTGGCCAGTGCCATAAGAGCTAAACCCATTCATGCTGAGCCCACTATGGACAGGAGGGAGGAACCAGCCGGTCGGCCTTGGAGGGAGATGGATGAATGGAAGGAGGAGCTGCGCCATGAGCTGAAGAGAGAACTGTCGGAGCAAGTGCAGGCCCTGGGCACTCAGCTAGTGGAACAATTGCAGGGACGGCTGCCTCCAATGGGCCAACCAGGGAATGGCCCCAGAGCACGGTCACAAACCCCTTTAACACCCCCTGGCCCAGCGAACTCCAGGCTCGCAAGCAGGTTTCAGTGGGACTCACAGGGCCAACCGATCTGCCTGGATTGTGGTGAGGCAGGCCACATACAAAGGTACTGCCCCAAATGACAACCATCAAGGGGTTTTCAGCATCCCCCACCGCAGAGGGCTGGCCGGTGGGGGTGGTGAGAGAAGCTTCTGATGCTTCTCTGCAGCCTGCTTTAATTGGTGAGTGCCCAGGTATAGAAGTTGAAGTAAATGGCCAAATAATACCTTGCCTTTTAGATACTGGCTCTCAAGTAACCTTGATGAGTCAAAGTCTTTTTAAACAGCACTTGGGAACCGTGGGGCTAGAATCTGGGGAGGGGCCTTGCTGGTTGACCTTGAAAGCGGCCAATGGACTCAAAATTCCCTATATTGGGTACGCCTTATTAGACTTTAAGGTGGGTGGGGTGCAACTCTCTAACAAGGGCGTGTTCATTGTTAAGAATAAATGTCTGGGGTCAGAGTGGGTTATCTTGGGAATGAGTGTTATAGCTGACTGTTGGAAAGAACTCATGCATGGCCTCCATCCTGGAGAGACAGCCTTTCGGGCCCAGCTGCCGCCGCAAGCAGAGCAAGAGTGGGGAAAGGCTTTTGCTGTCTGCCGACAGGCTTGTATGGAGCCTGCCTCACTTTTTCAAGGCCATGTACGACTTCCAAAGTTGGACATTGTAACTGTCCCACCAGAATCTGAGATGCTGGTGTGGGGGCGAACCAGTGAAAGTGCTCCATCGTCTGGCCACACCCTGCTGGTGGAGCCATTACCCCAACCCGAGGTTGAGTGGAGAGTGGGTAGAGCTGTAGTAACCACTAAAAGCGGCTTTGTGCTGGTTCGTTTATGTAACCCTCACCCTTATCCCCTTGAGATTGCCCCCAGGACTGTCATCGCAGGGCTCCAGGAGGTGGCAGCAGATGACATCCAGGCTAACCAGGTGCTTCGCTTGTATGACGGAGGGACAGGTACAATTGAAGTTGCTGTGAACAGTGTTGACCTTGCCCAACCTAATTCTACCCTTCCTCTTCCAGTTCTAGGAGAAGGGCTATCCACAGACCAACAGCAGCGGGCGGCTGCTTTGATGGACCGGTGGGCCAGTGTGTTCGCCACACATGACGAAGACTTTGGGTGGACAGGAGTTATTCGACATCAAATCCCGACTGGGAAGGCACCACCTAGCCGGGAACGGTATCGGCCAGTGCCACCCAGTCTGTACCCGGAGCTTCGCAGCCTGTTGAAGGGCATGCTGGAGACCGGGGTGATTCGGGAGAGTTCCAGTCCGTGGGCAGCGCCAATCGTCCTTGTCAGGAAGAAGGATGGCTCCTGGCGCTTCTGTGTGGATTATAGGAAGCTGAACTCAGTAACCCACAGAGATGCTTATCCCCTTCCCCGCATCGAAGAGTCACTGACCTGCTTGCAGAAGGCTGCCTGGTATTCTACTCTGGATCTGGCCTGCGGATACTGGCAAGTGGAGGTTGACCCATTAGACCAGGAGAAGACTGCTTTCACGACACCTATGGGATTGTATGAGTTTGATAGAATGCTGTTTGGGCTTTGCAATGCCCCAGCTACATTCCAACAGCTCATGCAACAATGCTTAGGTGGCATGCTTAATGAATCGTTACTAATTTATTTGGACGATGTCATTGTGTATTCCCCAGACTTCGAGAGTCACGTGCAGGACCTGGAACATGTGTTTCAATGCCTGCTGGAGATGGGTCTGAAGCTGCAGCCAAAAAAGTGTAGCTTCTTCCAGAAGCAGGTGACTTACCTTGGTCATGTGGTTAGCCAGGATGGAGTGGCTACAGATCCAGCCAAGACTGCGGTAGTGGAGCAGTGGGAGGTGCCCAAGATGATCCATCAGCTGCGGTCCTTCTTAGGATTTGTTGGCTACTACCGCCGGTTTGTCCAGGGTTTTGCTAAGATTGCAGCGCCACTACATCGCCTTCTGCAAGGTGGTAAGAACATCAGCAAGAACGCCCCTGTGGTGTGGAATGCAGATTGTGAACAAGCCTTTCAACAACTCAAAATCGCCCTGGTGAGTGCCCCTGTCTTGGCATATGCAGATTTCACCCTCCCCTTCCGTCTATACACTGATGTTAGCCTGGATGGACTCAGGGCTGTCCTTTCCCAGACCCAAGATGGTAAGGAGAGGGTAATTGCCTATGCTAGCTGCAGTTTACATCCCACAGAAAGAAATGATCAGAATTACAGCTCCTTTAAGTTGGAGCTTCTAGCCTTAAAGGGCTGATGACACGAACATGACTCTATGCAATTTCTTAAATAAACTATACAACATGGCAAACATGTTAGATTTCTGTTATAATTACGTGAAAAGAAGCTGTTGTTACGCAAATATCCAACTTTTAATTGCACAGCACAAGAAAACTGGGTCCGTGGCTCGCGGCCATGTTGTGACGTCAGCGGGAGAACATGCTGCGGTTCACTGGCTGTTCTACTCTGGTTCTACTCAATGGAAATGGTGCATGAAAATGCCGGTGAACTCTCTAGTGCTAGCTCTTCCTCTTCTGGGAGTCTAGAATTGTGTTGATCTCTTCCGAATAGAATCTATGATAGCCTACCCTCTTTACCCTTTGCCTCTCGCTGCTAGGCGGCAGTTACATGAAAGCCACAAGCTTTCACAAGCAAATACATGACTGATATCACGCCAACTTTATGATTACATTTATGATTATCATGTAGAATCTATAGCTCTACGTACCTTTATCTTATGTCGTTTCACAACACATGTTCTGACAGGAGGACTGTCTTTGGATCCGGGATAGCTACTAGTAGACCCCCTCCGGAATACTGGCAGTGTTGCCAGATTGGGAGGAATCCCACCCAGTTGGGCGGTTTCAAGTGCATTTTGGTGGGTTTTGAACATATTTTGGGCTGGAAAACTTCAGCAGTATCTGTTGCCAGATACTGCTGAAGTTTTCCAGCCCAAAATATGTTCAAAACCCACCAAAATGCACTTGAAACTGCTCAACTGGGCGGGAAACCTCCCAATCTGGCAACACTGTGTAGGCACTGCTGATGGTAGTAACACACGTTTGTGCTGAACTGAACACCCAAGAGATTCTTTTAAGCTGGGAAGGGTGTCAAAACAATCCAAATCGAAGTGTTCAGAGCACAGGACGGATGTTGGTGAGGGCTCCCACTTGTCACGAGTGCGCCTGACTTGCTTCACCCACTTCGCATGCAGCTCGGGATCTCTGGGGAACTTGAATAAACTTACCCCATCCTTGTGGGTTTTGGAGCAAAAGCCGGCAACACAACGCGAAGGCATAATAACTAATATATATATATATATATATATATATATATATATATATATATATATATATATAATACTAATAATGACAAACTGAACACCTGTCGCATCAACAACAAACTGGTAAGTTAGGAGGAAGGTTCTTTCGCTGACGTCATATAGCTCCTCCTCCTCATTCGTCTCCTGGGTGCTGCAGCCCTGTCAAATTTGCCCAAATAGCCACGTTTTTTATCATAACTTGTAAAATAGGCACCTTCATGAATTAATATATGGATCATCGGGAATTACTTTTTATGTTATAAAACATCGCCAAAGATGTCAAAAACGTGTCATCAGCACTTTAAAATGGGCCATTACTAAGAAATTTAAAAACTATCTTTGGGGCACTACTGTTGAAGTATTTACGGATAATAATCCCCTTGTTCACTTGCATTCAGCCCAGCTCGATGCTGTCGAACAGCGGTGGGTATTGCAGTTGGCCAATTACAATTATACTATTAGCCAGGGAAGGTTAACCAAAATGCTGATATTCTGTCCAGGTTGCCTGGAGAAGAGATGGCTGCTGTGGGGCTGGTCGAAGCTGATGGTGGAGCCCGGATGGTGGAGGACGATTGGGCACGATGGCAACGGCAAGACCTGGACCTGTCTCGCCTGGCGGACTGGATCGAAAAGGGGACCCCTCCAACAGGCCCAGAGAGAGATAGTCTGGGCATAGCTTTACAAAGCTGGTTGCAGGGTCAAGGCTGGAGAGCAAACGTGGAATGCTGGTTCGGAGCAGAATCCACCAGGAGACTGGGGAATCTGGCCAGCAGATCCTGGTGCCACAACAGGAAGCTCAAGCCCTGTGGGAGGAGTACCATCGCTAGGCTGGCCATGCCAATCCGGACAAGACCACAACTCTCCTGCGCCGACGCTACTTTTGGCCAGGCATGGCCAAGGACGGAGTGGACTGGGGTCGAGCCTGCCCTCAATGCATTACCAGCAAGCCAGGACCTGAAGTAAAGGCGCCTCTGGTGCCTATTAAGGCGACATACCCTTTCCAGATAGTAGGCATAGACTACCTGTCGCTGGGACAGCCAGAAGATGTCTATCCCTACATTTTGGTTATGACTGACTTATTTTCAAAGTATGCAGTAGCTATCCCTACTAAAGACCAGTCAGCCACCACAACTGCCCGTGCTGTGTGGACCTATCTGTTTCAAGTTTTCGGTTGCCCCGAACAGATCCTCTCGGACCGTGGTGGTGCCTTCGAGTCTTCCCTGTTCATGGAGTTGTGTAAGATGTATGGATGCTGGCGGAGTCAGATGACACCCTACCATCCGCAAGGCAATGGGGCCTGTGAATGCTTCAATCAGACTCTCTTGGGGCTGTTGGGGACCCTACTTCAAGAGGAAAAGACTCAGTGGCAGGCCAAGTTGCCCGCCCTGCTCCAAGTCTATAACAACACTGTCCATCGAACGACTGGCCTGACCCCTCACTTCCTGGTTTTCGGCCGTCATGCCTGCTTGCCAGTGGACTGGATCTATGGAGTGACCCTGCAGGGCGAGGCCCATTTGACCAATGGCTGGGTCCACCACCAGCATCACATCTTGCAGCAAGCATACCAACTGGCCCGGAGACATACCCAACAGCAGCAAGATCGAGACAAGAAGAGGTACGATAGGCGGGCCTGAGCATCTGACCTCCTCCCGGGTGAGTGGGTTTTGCTTAGGCATTTTCGCCGGAGGGCTCAAGGTAAGCTGACACCCCGTTGGCTTCCTACACCCTTTTTAGTGGTAGAGAGGGTAGAGTCACACAGACCCGTGTATATCATTCGGCCGGAAGGGAAAGAGGGGCCTTCAAGAACTGCTCACCGTAATAACCTCAGAGTATGCCCTGTAACATTTCCCCAGGAACCCATCACTTCAGCCGAACCATCACCCTCAGACCAAAATCGGGGTTCAGACTGTGGCCCACCAGGCCCGAGGAGAATCTACTGGCCCTTGATCTTCTATTCGTGGAGAACTGCACCCCCAGAAGAACCCCCGGGAGTCAGCGCAGGAGGCCCTTCCACTCAGAGGGATGATCGAGGTCCGCCAGTGAGCAGTGCACCTGGGTCGCCTACTCCCCCAGTCCCACTTGCTCCTCAAGGTAATAGTGACCAGTTGCCCCTATGGCGCTCCTCACGCTCTACACAAGGTAATAAACCTGCCCGGTACCGTCCATGATAGTCGGGCCGACTATATTTAAAGCAGGGGGGGAAATTGTCAGCCTCTTGCTGTGTGGGGATTTTATTTTTATTTGGCTTGCTGTGATTTATTTGGCTTGCTGTGTCACTAAGATTTGTTGTGATTTATTTGGGTTGCTGTGATTTTGGTGTGCTCACATAATTGGTTGATTGCTGTGTTTTCATCGTGTGTTGCCAATTGACTGCTACCTACACTGACTTTGTATTTGTGGCTCTCTAATTGCTTGAGATGGACCAGCTGTCTGGACAATTATTACCTGACCTATCGAAGCACTTGAAAGACGAAGGGGTGGGGTATAAAAATGGGACTTTTTTAGTATCATGGGGTTTCAGCAGGGATCGGACGCCGCAGCAGACGCGCAGTTACCAGTGGAAGATCAGCGGGCAGACTGATGAAGGAATGAACCTGAGGGACGACGAACCGGACCGCAGCTGTATTCAACGCTCGTTACGTCCTTTTAAAGGAACGTGAGCATATTTTTGTGTGTGTGCCCTTCCAGTTTTTCTCTGCCTGTGCTGTGCTGTTTCCCTGATTTGCTGCCTTCCTTCCGAGGTGCGTCAGCTGCGGACTGAGGAAATCACGACCTAGCCAATGGGAATCCGGAGTCAACTGTACTTAATTCAGCACTCGCTAACGACAGGGTAAAGGGACGTAAGACTCCTTCCCTGTTGTTTTTGCCTTGTTGTTGTTGTGTACGTTGGCACTGTCTGATGCTTCTTCCTTTACTGCCCGAGGTGTGCGCCGACTCCGGGCGAGCCATAGACGTCTTTGGGAATCCCCCGCTGTCAGCTGGATGCCGGAGCTGTGATGTTATGCGCAGGGCTTCCCTGCACACCAGGCTTCCCCACGATTTCAGCGCTTCCGGGACTGGGATTCCTCTTTGCGCGGATTGCGCATTGTTGAGATGGGACGATTTTATTTTGTTTATCTTATTTATTTTTTTCTTTTTTGTAGCTTGGTGCTAAAGGACAATTTAGTGATCTATTTATTAAATAAAGCATATATATCTTTTTAAACTTCTGTTCTTGTGATCCTTCTGTGTCCTGGGCATTTGCTCTCAATTAAAGGGTTAAAAAGTGCCTTACGGACGACATTAACTCTAGGCAACATACTTTAATTCCTAACAAATCCCCAATTCACCAGTGTACATTACACCATAGAATGGAGGTGGAGGCGAAGTAGAAAATACTGGACAAGTTTTGGTTGATAAAAATATTGAACTGCACAAACCTTACTGCAGTGTCCAGCTTCATGGCTCCAAAGGAAGTAGGTTACTCTAAGGGGCAACATCTAACTTCTGATGTAATCTTAAACCTGATTGGTTGAAATTAATTTATGGGAATACAAATTGTCCCAAGTCTACTCGCTCTCTCCTATGACAACATCATTTGTTTTGTTATCATGTCCATCCCCAGTATTAGTCTAATAAAGTCTATAGGCTTTAATTCCGGCGGCACGGTGGTGTAGTGGTTAGCGCTGTCGCCTCACAACAAGAAGGTCCGGGTTCGAGCCGCGTGGCCGGCGAGGGCCTTTCTGTGTGGAGTTTGCATGTTGTCCGCGTGGGTTTCCTCCGGGTGCTCCAGTTTCCCCCACAGTCCAAAGACATGCAGGTTAGGTTAACTGGTGACTCTAAATTGACCATAGGTGTGAGTGTGAATGGTTGTCTGTGTCTATGTGTCAGCCCTGTGATGACCTGGTGACTTGTCCAGGGTGTACCCCGTCTTTCTCTTGTAGTCAGCTGGGATAGGCTCCAGCTTGCCTGCGACCCTGTAGAACAGGATAAAGCAGCTAGAGATAATGAGATGAGATGAGACTTTAATTCCTAACAAATCCTCAATTCACCAGCGTACATCACACCATAGACTGGAGGTGGAGGCAAAGTAGAAAATACTGGACAAGTTTTGGTTGATAAAAATATTGAACTGCACAAACCTTACTGTAGTGTCCAGCTTCATGGCTCTAAAGGAAGTAGGTTACTCTGAGGGGCAACATTTAACTTCTGATGTAATCTAAAACCTGATTGGTTGAAATTAATTTATGGGAATACAAACTGGGGCGGCACGGTGGTGTAGTGGTTAGCACTGTCGCCTCACAGCACGAAGGTCCTGGGTTCGAGCCCAGCGGCCTATGAGGGCCTTTCTGTGTGGAGTTTGCATGTTCTCCCCATGTCTGCATGGGTTTCCTCCAGGTGCTCTGGTTTCCCCCACAGTCCAAAGACATGCAGGTTAGCTAATTGGTGGTGCTAAATTGACCATAGGTGTGAGTGTGAATGGTTGTTTGTCTCTGTGTCAGCCCTGCGATGACCTGGCAACTTGTCCAGGGTGTACCCCACCTCTCACCCACAGTCAGCTGGGATAGGCTCCAGCTTGCCTGCGACCCTGTAGAACAGGATAAGCGGCTACAGATAATGTGTGGATGGAATACAAACTGTCCCAAGTCTCCCCGCTCTCCCCTATGACATCAATTGTTTTGTTATCGTGTCCATCCCCAGTATTAGTCTAATAAAGTTTATAGGCTAGTCCACAGTGCCAAACCACAAACATGTACTTCTTCTTCTTCTTCTTCTTCTTCTTTTGGCTGTTCCCGATTAGGGGTCCCCGCAGCGGATCTTTCATCTCCATTGCTCCCTGTCTTCCACATCCTTCTCTACCACACCTGTCACTTTCATGCCCTCTCTCACCACATCCATGTATCTCCTCTTTGGCCTTCCTCATTTTCGTGTGCCTGGCAGCTCCATCCTCAACGTTCTCTTTCCAACATGCTCTGCATCTCTTCTCAGGATGTGCCCATACCATCTCAGTCTCATCTCTCTTTGCTTAATTCCCAAGCTCTCCACATGTGCTGTCCCTCTGATGTTCTCGTTCCTTATCCTGTCCAACATCCCATCGCAAACCTTAACATCCTCAACTCTGCCACCTCCAACTTTGCCTCCTGTCTCTTCGTTAAGGGTACAGTCTCCAATCCATACATCATAGCTGGTCTCACTACTGTCTTATACATCTTACCTTTCACTTTTGCTGGGACTTTCTTATCACAAATGACTCCCTAAATCCTTCTCCAACTGCTCCACCCTACCTGCACTCTCTTTCTCACCTCACGATTGCAGCCTCCATTTTCCTGCACAGTTGACCCCAGGTACTTGAATTCACCAACTTTCTTTCCATCTACTCCTTGCATCTTCACTACACTCTCATCCCCATTCTCATTGATGCACATGTATTCTGTTTTGCTACTGCTCACCTTCATTCCTCTTTGTTCCAATGCATACCTCCATCTCTCCAAACCCAGCTCAACCGCCTTTCTACTTTCACCACATATAACAATTTATTTTTTTCGCGATCTGGTTTCCATCAAATCCTGCGCTCTGATTGGCTGGCAAGCGGGTCCGTATCCTATGATATGGACCCCAGTTATGGACCCCGGTTATGGACCTCTGGCGACTCGCTCGTTCACAACAACAACAAACATAGGAGCAATTTTTGTGAACATTTATTTTCACATTTCTTAGGAAAATAGAATTAATTTTACAGCATGGATTGCGATAACGACAGTGTTCACAGCAAAAGCGAGTTTTACTACCCTGAGGAAGAAGAAATAAAAGAAAACATTTCAAGAGAAAGCTAAAAACCTGTAACTGTTGCTAACACCAAGCAAAAACATGGCTGAATCCTGAATGACTCAATTTTGTATAAATAGGGGAATACATAGGCGGCAAAATGTAGTTTTTTTCCTGCCACGGAAGTACACTTGTATACCAAGGAGGAATCCATTTGCATTACAGCCGTGAATGAGGATTCAAAATGGCAGCTCCCCAGTCTCGGTTTTCCCTTTTGGGCACTCTCATTTTCTGTTAGAATTTGGTAAAGAAAAAAATAAATACATTATTTAAAAAACCTGTAACTGTTGCTAACACTGAGCAAAAACATGCCTGAATCCTGAATGACTCAATTTTGTATAAATAGGGGACTACATAGGCGGCAAAATGTAGTTTTTCCCCTGCCATGGAAGTGCACTTGTATACCGAAGAGGAAGCCATTTGCATTACAGACGTGAACGAGGATTCAAAATGGCAGCTCAGCTCAGTTTTCCCTTTTGGGCGCTCTCGTTTTCTGTTAGAATTTGGTAAAGAAAATAATAAATATATTATTTACCAGCTTAAGGTCAGTCCGTATGGTGAAATACTGTGACCTCGGCCTTGAATACTTTCAAGACCTCGGTCATGATATTTCACGATATGGACCTCCCAGCTGGTAAATAGCATATATATATCATCCGGGGGGCGGCACGGTGGTGTAGTGGTTAGCGCTGTCGCCTCACAGCAAGAAGGTCCTGGGTTCGAGCCCCGGGGCCGGCGAGGGCCTTTCTGTGTGGAGTTTGCATGTTCTCCCCGTGTCCGCGTGGGTTTCCTCCGGGTGCTCCGGTTTCCCCCACAGTCCAAAGACATGCAGGTTAGGTTAACTGGTGACTCTAAATTGACCATAGGTGTGAATGTCAGTGTGAATGGTTGTCTGTGTCTATGTGTCAGCCCTGTGATGACCTGGCAACTTGTCCAGGGTGTACCCTGCCTTTCGCCCGTAGTCAGCTGGGATAGGCTCCAGCTTGCCTGCGACCCTGTAGAAGGATAAAGCGGCTAGAGATAATGAGATATCATCTGAGCGGCATGGTGGTGTAGTGGTTAGCGCTGTCGCCTCACAACAAGAAGGTCCGGGTTCGAGCCGCGTGGCCGGCGAGGGCCTTTCTGTGTGGAGTTTGCATGTTGTCTGCGTGGGTTTCCTCCAGGTGCTCCGGTTTCCCCCACAGTCCAAAGACATGCAAGTTAGGTTAACTGGTGACTCTAAATTGACCGTAGGTGTGAATGGTTGTCTATGTGTCAGCCCTGTGATGACCTGGCGATGCAGAGCATTTTTTAACATAGTTACTGGGAGATTTGGTCTCCAGACTGCCAGATTTGGTCTCCTAGTCAATGCCAAACCAGCTTCACTGGGAGACCAAATTTTAAACCAAGTTATGTCTTATCATTTGGTTCAGTCAGTTGCAATTAATTAACCAAGTACCATGTAAGTATACATTTAACAAGGAAAACGAAGATCTATGTTATAAGATATACGTACACACAAGATCATGTTGGTTAAGAAAAACAAAACTAAAATTTGGTTACTGAGATGGCTGATGTCAGAATCCGATGTCATTACTATGTAACTTTGAGTGTCTTTGACATAACATTTGTGCTTGATAATTGCTCTTGATAGCTGTGTAATCACTGTAGTGTGTTTGTATGGTGATGGGTGAACCATTTTGCATCACAGAATATGCCGCAGTGGTGCAGCCGCATGGACTCTGGGGCCTGTGATTGTATTGCCCAGACCAGCTGGTCTCCTAGTGGAAAATCCTTTAAAAATGCTCTGGTTCTGGGGGTGTCGTGGCTCAGGTGGATAAGGCGCCATACCATAAATCCAGGGACCCGGGTTCGATTCCGGCCCGAGGTCATTTCCCGATCCCTCCCCGTCTCTCTCTCCCGCTCATTTCCTGTCTCTACACTGTCCTATCCAATAAAGGTGCAAAAAGCCCCAAAAAATATCTTTAAAAAAAAAATGCTCTGGTTCAGGGTGTACCCCTCCTTTCGCCCGTAGTCAGCTGGGATAGGCTCCAGCTTGCCTGTGACCCTGTAGAAGGATAAAGCGGATAGAGATGATGAGATGAGAGCCCATTAAATGCCATCTTGCATGTAATGAAGATAAAAGACAAAGCGTGTTCCTGTGGTTCGTCCTCTGAAACTGTCGCCCACTATCTGCTACACTGTCCGCTCTACAACAACCAGTGTGAAGTCTTAGCCACCACTGTTGAACAGTTCACACAAGGTCGTCTGACCAAATCAGTTCTACTACAGGGGCTACTGGGCTGTGATAACTGTACAAACAAACAAGTATTTCAGGCACTTGAAACTTACATTTCCTCTACAAAACGATTTGATGTTTCTTCCAGTTAAACCACCCCAGACCTCTCTTTATGTCTCAAACCAACTTCTAATTTGAACACCTGTTATTCAAAGTTCTGAGCTCAGATTAATTATGACCTCTGACCTCCCAAGGCTCTAAAATTGTATTAAGTCTATGTTACTTATTGTGAATATTGGGTTATGATGTCTATGTCTTTCTATGCTATCTGTTGTGAAGTTTGGTTCCATAAGTATGTTTGATATGTGGCTTTTTTTTTTTATGTGTTATTGTGTTACTTTGAAACTGGAACTCTGAGTGTAAGCAAGTTCTTCCTAAAGTACAAGTTAAGTTAATGTTGACCCGATGTACACTACCGTTCAAAAGTTTGGGGTCACCAAGACAATTTTGTGTTTTCCATGAAAAGTCACACTTTTATTTACCACCATAAGTTGTAAAATGAATAGGAAAAATATAGTCAAGACATTTTTCTGGCCATTTTGAGCATTTAATCAACCCCACAAATGTGATGCTCCAGAAACTCAATCTGCTCAAAGGAAGGTCAGTTTTATAGCTTCTCTAAAGAGCTAAACTGTTTTCAGCTGTGCTAACATGATTGTACAAGGGTTTTCTAATCATCCATTAGCCTTCTGAGGCAATGAGCATACACATTGTACCATTAGAACACTGGAGTGATAGTTGCTGGAAATGGGCCTCTATACACCTATGTAGATATTGCACCAAAAACCAGACATTTGCAGCTAGAATAGTCATTTACCACATTAGCAATGTATAGAGTGGATTTCTGATTAGTTTAAAGTGATCTTCATTGAAAAGAACTGTGCTTTTCTTTCAAAAATAAGCAAATTTCAAAGTGACCCCAAACTTTTGAACGGTAGTGTAAGTCTGTTACTTATTGTGAATATTGGGTTATGATGTCTATGTCTTTCTATGTTATCTATTGTGAAGTTTGGTTCCATAAGTATGTTTGATATGTGGCTGTTTTTTTAAATGCATTATTGTGTTACTTTGAAATTGGAACTCTGAGTTTAAGGAAGGGGCGGCACGGTGGTGTAGTGGTTAGCGCTGTCGCCTCACAGCAAGAAGGTCCGGGTTCGAGCCCCGTGGCCGGTGAGGGCCTTTCTGTGCGGAGTTTGCATGTTCTCCCCGTGTCCGCGTGGGTTTCCTCCGGGTGCTCCGGTTTCCCCCACAGTACAAAGACATGCAGGTTAGGTTAACTGGTGACTCTAAATTGACCGTAGGTGTGAATGTGAGTGTGAATGGTTGTCTGTGTCTATGTGTTAGCCCTGTGATGACCTGGCGACTTGTCCAGGGTGTACCCTGCCTTTCGCCCGTAGTCAGCTGGGATAGGCTCCAGCTTGCCTGCGACCCTGTAGAACAGGATAAAGCGGCTAGAGATAATGAGATGAGATGAGATATATCATCCGCAAACATCATGTTCCATGGTGACTCTTGCCTCACTTCGTCCGTCAAGCTATCCATCACTCTGGCAAACAAGAAAGGACTCAAAGCAGATCCTTGATGGAGTCCCACCTTCACCTTGAACCATTCAGTCGTTCCAACTGCAAACCACAAACATGTACAAGTGTTGAAAATACTCTTGAATGAAATAAGTCCCAAAAAAGGCGTAAAATCTCATTTCAACAAACCTTTAAAATTAGATTTGGTTGTTTTCTTTCTCTCTGATGAAAAAAAAAAAAAAACCACCCAACCCAAATCGTCTATTGAGCTTTGCATATTAATGAGGCGCGAGTGGAGTCTTGTTAAAAGCTGCCGCTCAGGCGCTCAGTCAGATCCAGAAGAGTGTGTGGTCGAGTCGCTTCAACCTTCTGTCAGCTCCTGAGACATACACAAGGCTAGAGTAGACCTGTTTTACACGTTCATGTCACAAGTCTTTGACTTCTGAGAAACAAGACATTAACATTTAGAGCGTGTGAGTGAGTTTGGTGAAGAGAAATAAGGGACCTGCACTGGGATGAGTCGCTGCACAGCTGCGTTACTTCTGCTGGTCATTGCACTTTATTCGCTCAACACAGAAGGTAAACGCTGTCATTTTCTGTTATTTCTGAAAAAAAAAAACTTATCTTTCCTGTCACTGGAGGATTTGTGGTGTTTTTAGTTTTTTTTTCCCTTGGCAACGCCAGTGTTGTGTTGTAAAGAATTTAAACCTCACTTCTGTTTTACAGAATGTTCTGAAAACGTTTGCTTTTTCATTCCCACAATGTTCTGAGAAACAATTCCAGGAAAGTCTTCTTTACTGAAATATATCTTAATATTTGTGGGGGTTTTGTTTTTTGTTTTGAGGGGAGGGGTCTTTGTTTTGTTTGTTTGTTTGTTTGTTTGTTTGTTTGTTTGTTTGTTTGTTTGTTGTGCATTATTATTCACAGAACATTCCTCTAACGTTCTCATAACTTTTAAATAACCTGTGGTGGTTCAGCTCTCTCAGGAACCTTGCTTTGTGTTGTCAAGCTCCTAGAACATTAAGAGAATGTTCTCAGGTCCAACTGCAAGGTTTCCGAGAGTTTTAAGTTATTTAAAGGTTACAAAAGTGCTCAGAAACCTGGTGGTAAACCCCAGAGAATGTTGCCGTAATGTTCTGGTCACTTTTAAATAATTTGATCCTTTCTTTGATCTTATTGCAACATTTGAATAACTTTAACATCTCAGGAACCTTGCGGGAGCCTACAACGGTTTGGAGAATTTTGTGTTTTAAAGTTCTCTGGACACTCAGGAACAGCACTGATCTTGTTAACTAAAATAGAACACTCCTAGAAAGTAATGAACTTGGTCCACCAATTTGTATTTGCCGGAAAGGTATACTTCCTGCACTTTTGCGGGTAAAAAAAATAAATAAAAATACATTTTAAAAGGCTAAAAAGGTCCAAAAGAATAGAAAGATGTACTCATGAGGTCCTGACAATGCATCACAGCAGGTCTACAAGCTACTTGTGGATATCATGAGTCAAGATGACTTGCTTTCATTCTTGCCTTCTGTGTGGATCCATACACGTGCCTGAGTGTGTTTTATAGGAATGTAGTCCAGCTTATTATTAAGTTATCCCTGCTTAGAGCAGCATACCTATTAAACTTTGATTTTTTTTTCTTGTTCTGAGTAAAAACAATTGTTCGAAGCAAAGTTGGCACAGCAGTGGTGTATAGTGGCTCTTTGTGTTGGATGAGTTAGTTTTGGCCACTGGCCTGGGAGGCTGCTGAGTGGAACAGGAGAAGATTGATGGAGCAGAAGATGTAGGTCACGCGCTCCTTTAAAGCCAGCAATCTAAACAGACGTAAACCTTCTACTGACTCGGCAAGGTGGAAACAACCAAATGACAGTTGTGAGCAAATTTGGAAGGATGGTTACTCTTAGGGCAAGGAATAAATATACCTTGTTAGATTGGTACCATCAAGAATGCGTATTTTGCACCTTTAGTACCTTTTTCCTAGGAACGTTCATGTGTAATGAACAAATTAGAGTAATGATCCTTAATTATGTACCATAAATTCTTGTTAAAAGTATCCAAGTACAATATACATACTAAAGGTACAAACATGTGCCTTTAATGGTACCAGTCTAGCAATACAGTTTGGTACCTTTATTTCTGAGAATGTAGGGTCGGTTATTAATACCTCATTGGACGCTGCAGCTGTGCTCTGATTTCATTATTTTGGTTTTTTTTGTCTTCAGAAACACTTATTTTGAAAGTATTTCTGTAACCTTTCTGCATTCAAACAGCTTAGTTTTTTTTCCTCACAGCATACAAATGCAGATGCACCAGGAAAGGCCCCAAGATACGATACAAGGACGTGCAAAAACTTGAAATCAAGCCGAAACATCCTTTCTGCCAGGAGAAGATGATATTGTAAGTTTTTAATCCTCTGTCTTTCTCTCTGACTCGGCATCCTTTGTCATTTTCTTACAGAAAGGATAAGCCATGAGAATGGGAAAATACTAAAAGTAAGGAAATAACCACTGCGTAAAGAGAAAGATATTTGCTGTAGATGGTAACCTACTGGTCGTGTCCATCACTGAGAGCTGGGAAGCTCTGCAGGGGAGTTGCTTACTGCTCATTTATTATTGACCTCATGTTACATTAGAATCAATGAGACTCCAAATGGCATCTCATGTCTTATTTAATTCCCATTATCAGTGTGACTGTTATCTTATTTTGCCTTTTTCCTCATTGCAGTTGAAAAACATATTGTGCTCTTATTTGTTTTAAGTAAATAGTATAATTCTGAAGATTTTAGTAAGAGTTTACATCAACTGTAAAATGTGAAACACAAAAGAAACTAAATTCCAGACTATTAGAGGCTGTAATGCAATTTGGCCAAATATTACTGTGTATTATTAGATTGACTGATTGCAGTTCTGTGAAGTAACAGATATCAATATTCACCTTGTGTACACAGACCAGTATGCTGCTCGGCCTGTTTATACTCGTGTTTTTTGCTGTATTCAAGTCGAAAGCCTGGATGTGCCATACCTCGTAGGATATCAGCTGTGGAAAACTCCTCTTTCAAAAATGTATACACTACTGCCACCTGCTGTTCTTATGAGGCATTTTGAATGCTAGCATATTCAAGAGGAAAAGCAAAGCCTTGCCGAGTTTCCAAAAAGCATCGCAGCATAAAGATCATCGTTAAATGGTAGAGTGAGCAGCACAATGAATGCTCTCTCTCTCCGAGTTAAGATGCTCTTAGTGTTAAGAGGCTTTTAAGAAACCCACCGCCTGTCAGTAGTTTCAGGGATATGTGGAGACGTGAATTATGTACACGATACTTAAAAATGAATCCATGAAAACAAGCATCTTAAATAGAGACATTTCACAGCATTTTAAGTTTCATACTGAGCCGGGTTTCAACGCAAAGCATTCACGAAACTAAGAAAAGCACTTTGTGAACCTGTTAAAGGATTATACAGTTGGTAGTATCTCTCATTCTTTCATAATTATGAGCTTTTTCGTATGAGGTATCTGTGTTTTGAAGTTTAATCTGACAAACATATACATTACATACACATTCTCTTTCTGATCACATTGCCAGTGGAGCTCAGTGTAACCCTGCACAAAAATATCTTTGTATGAACTTGTGGGTCCTAGTCTGAGTGAAAAACAATCTTGCCGACTGCAAAAAGACTCCCACCTCTCTCTCTCTCTCTCTCTCTCTCTCTCTCTCTCTGTGTCTGGCAGCAGACTCGCTCTCACAGTTTAGCATTCTGGAAGCCTCCAAAGCCCCATATTAGTTCTCACTCTCTGTTCTCCAAATGTAGTCAAGAGTTAGGTGTCAGGAGAAGGCCCTGCTGGCTACAGTGCTGAATGATTAAGTAGCAAATGAAAAGGATACTACTGAGCAAAGTCTTAGTCAGCATATTTCATTGGTTTCTGTAACTATTAATCAGTTAGCAGGATTATTATGACTTGGATTTCATCCTGTTACCGAGCAAATGTTAAGCGGGTCAATCTGAGGACAAAGGTAGATTTAACTACACTTTAGCAAATTTACAACGTTATTAGAATGTTATTAGTGCACGTCATAATAATCTCACGCTTCATAATAACAGGACAGGGCTGGCCACAGGCCATATAAGAACATAATAACCAAACAATGTATAAATAGTCTTCTGTTTGCAAATTGTGACTCAATTCATGTCTGTTTTTCCCCTTTCCTTCTCTTTTTACCCATCCCCATGCTCCTTTCTTTTGTTTTCTTGTCTTGCTCTCGCCATTGCTCAGCGTCACCATGGAGAATGTGTCCCGTTTCAAGGGTCAGGAATACTGCCTGCATCCAAGACTGCAGAGCACCAAGAACCTGGTCAAATGGTTTAAGATCATGAAGGACAAGCACAAGTAAATGGCAACAACAACAACAGAACAATATCAAATACAAAATGCACTTGCCTTTGATTGCAATGGATAGCTTATTATTATTATTATTATTATTATTATTATTATTATTATTATTATTATCTCATTATCTCTAGCCGCTTTATCCTTCTACAGGGTCACAGGCAAGCTGGAGCCTATCCCAGCTTATTATTATTAAATTGCAGTAACACATTCCTGTACAGTCCTAGATTTTGACTGAATCAGTGTGTGGTAAAACTCAAATGTAATAAGTTAAGATTTTTTGTAGCAAGGTATTAAGAACCAATACAGTGAGATTTTAATGAAAGAAAATGTAATTGCAATACAGATCTGGGAAAACACATACAAGGAATCTAGACAGGCAAAAAGCATGAAAAAAGAAATATAAAACAAGAACACTCCATGACCAAGAATATAAACCAGAAATACAGTATATACACAGTGTGACTGAGTAATAACAAGGCACAGGTTCCTTCACGGCCAGGAGCCAAGGGAGCAAAATTGACCGTGCTGTCTTAGTGGGCGGATAGCATACTCTGTCTCTCCTGTCAATCACACAGACACTAGCCAATCATAAGCATCTGTGAGCTGATGTAAGATGAATAGATAGCCCTTTCCTCTAAGTGTGTTATCATGTACGGTGATTGACTGGCTTCATGTGTCTGAGCAGAAGCATGTGTTATCACACAACGTCCCCATATGTATTTATATTTCATTTCTATTAATTAATAACTATCTATTCATCCATCCATCCATTATCTGTAACTGCTTATCCTGTACAGGGTCCCAGGCAAGCTGGAGCCTATCCCAGCTGACTATGGGTGAGAGGCGGGGTACACCCTGGACAAGTCGCCAGGTTATCACAGGGCTGACACATAGAGACAAATAACCATTCGCACTCACATTCGCACCTACAGTCAATTAAAAGCCACCAATTAGCCTAACCTGCATGTCTTTGGACTGTGGGGGAAACCGGAGCACCCGGAGGAAATCCACGCGGACACAGGGAGAACATGCAAACTCCACACAAAAAGGCCCCCGTCGGCCACTGGGCTCGAACCCAGACCCTTCTTGCTGTGAGGTGACAGTGCTAACCACTACACCACTGTGCCGCCCCTAATTAATAACTAATGATTTTCTCATTGTATGTTGGCTGACTAGACAGTGGAGTGAATTTTCTCTGGTGTCTGCAATTTCTATTGAAATCAATCATTTTCATGCCATTTGTTTTACAGAGTGTACGAAGCCTAAAATGCCGCAGTGTGAAGAGCGACAGAGGCGGAAATTTCCGTGGAATGTACAAAACTGCCAGTGCATCTGTGGATCAGTAGATGATCAGTTTTCCAAGAATCATGAGGCATTTGCTCAGACAAGCTTACCAAGCACAAGACCTTTTCTTCAGGAACAATGTCTAGGAAGACACTTGTACAAAAAATAATAATATTACTCACCTTTCAAACATAATTGTGGTTCAAAACAAGCAATGCATATTCATTCTAAGTGTTAGACTTGCAAAAAAAAAAGACTAAGAAAGTCTGTGTGAATCAGATTTAGATGCAAGTGATCACTACCTTTTTCGGTGGACTGTTTATGATCTCCTCATGTAGGCTTCACATTTATTTTTTGGTCTGATTCATTGTGTTGTGGTATATAAAAGGGTTCTGCCACAAATATTATTTAACTACCTGAGAGAAGCCATACAATAGTGTACAGTCTTGTACTGTTCAGATGGGTTTTAACAACATAGAGATCTAAAGGGGGTTTTCACTTTCCAAGTTGTTGTCTATACCTGAATACAGCCCATATGCTATTTTGATATGCCAGTAAAGCTAGTTTCATATGTGGTGATATAGAGCACAACCATATTTAAAAAGAGAGTATGTCTGTAAATAAATATATTTTAACTGTTTACTGTGTGCCATACCACCGTACAACAGGTAAAATGAGTCAAAAAATGAATTGTGAGCAAAGCAAATATTTTCTGTTCGGACCGCCAAGAGGGTGCTCATCTTGGCAAATTTGCTAAACCTTTCATTTATATTCATCAACAACCTCGTATAGTTTACCTACAATATCTGAGGCATCATGTGCTCATGCCACTCCATTTTTTCCTCCAAACACTGTTGAGGTTTATCATCTCCATGCAAACATTTCTGAAATCTGAGCATGTGAAATTTGAGGCTTATAATAAGTCAGTTTGTTTACCTAAACCTTTGTATTCAATCCTAGCCCATCATAACCTTTCCACCACCACTGTTCTATGGTCTACATGGGCTTCTTCTATAAGGTTGTTATTATTATTACTCAGGCTTATTTGGTATGACAAGTCTGGTAGTTTATTTCCACTGAATGGAACATCATATAAATCATATGTATGAGAAGTGTGAATCTTATAACTCTGGAACGTTTGGCCTAGGTGATTCATTTAGAATTTCAGAGTAGAATTATACAGTAAACATGTATGTTGTATTATAAAGCTGTATTACTATTTAAATATACGATAACAGAAATATTTCAGCCTTCATGTTTGGGTTTACCCACCAAACACTGCTTCAGTTGCATTCCAAGGAGTGTAATGTACAAAGACAGCAATAAAACTATTTAAATGGCTCTGATTCTGACTCTGTGTTAACTGTTTATTTTAGTCCTGCTTATTTTGTTACATTATAATAAGTATATATTTGATATCAGGGTGACACGATCATGCAACCAATAGCCTTAGGTTCTCTGGAGTTCCTACCATTTCCAAAATAACATGCCTGTAGGTGACCTGGCAACTTTAAAGGGTACCCACAATGAAAAATAAACATCTCCTCTAGCTGCTTTATCCTGTTCCACAGGGTCGCAGGCAAGCTGGAGCCTATCCCAGCTGACTACAGGCAAAAGGCGGGGTACACCCTGGACAAGTCGCCAGGTCATCACAGGGCTGACACATAGACACAGACAACCATTCACACTCACATTCACACCTACTGTCAATTTAGAGTCACCAGTTAACCTAACCTGCATGTCTTTGGACTGTGAGGGAAACCGGAGCACCCAGAGGAAACCCACGCGGACACGGGGAGAACATGCAAACTCCGCACAGAAAGGCCCTCGCCGGCCACGGGGCTCGAACCCAGGACCTTCTTGCTGTGAGGCGACAGCGCTAACCACTACACCACCGTGCCGCCAAAAATAAACATAGGCTAGAAATATATTACAACCCCAATTCCAAAAATGTTGGGACAAAGTACAAATTGTAAATAAAAATGGAATGCAATGATGTGGAAGTTTCAAAATTCCATATTTTATTCAGAATAGAACATAGATGACATATCAAATGTTTAAACTGAGAAAATGTATCATTTAAAGAGAAAAATTAGGTGATTTTAAATTTCATGACAATAACACATCTCAAAAAAGTTGGGACAAGGCCATGTTTACCACTGTGAGACATCCCCTTTTCTCTTTACAACAGTCTGTAAACGTCTGGGGACTGAGGAGACAAGTTGCTCAAGTTTAGGGATAGGAATGTTAACCCATTCTTGTCTAATGTAGGATTCTAGTTGCTCAACTGTCTTAGGTCTTTTTTGTCGTATCTTCCGTTTTATGATGCGCCAAATGTTTTCTATGGGTGAAAGATCTGGACTGCAGGCTGGCCAGTTCAGTACCCGGACCCTTATTCTACGCAGCCATGATGCTGTAATTGATGCAGTATGTGGTTTGGCATTGTCATGTTGGAAAATGCAAGGTCTTCCCTGAAAGAGACGTCGTCTGGATGGGAGCATATGTTGCTCTAGAACCTGGATATACCTTTCAGCATTGATGGTGTCTTTCCAGATGTGTAAGCTGCCCATGCCACACGCACTAATGCAACCCCGTACCATCAGAGATGCAGGCTTCTGAACTGAGCGCTGATAACAACTTGGGTCGTCCTTCTCCTCTTTAGTCCGAATGACACGGCGTCCCTGATTTCCATAAAGAACTTCAAATTTTGATTCGTCTGACCACAGAACAGTTTTCCACTTTGCCACAGTCCATTTTAAATGAGCCTTGGCCCAGAGAAGACGTCTGCGCTTCTGGATCATGTTTAGATACGGCTTCTTCTTTGAACTGAGTTTTAGCTGGCAACGGCGGATGGCACGGTGAATTGTGTTCACAGATAATGTTCTCTGGAAATATTCCTGAGCCCATTTTGTGATTTCCAATACAGAAGCATGCCTGTATATGATGCAGTGCCGTCTAAGGGCCCGAAGATCACGGGCACCCAGTATGGTTTTCTAGCCTTGACCCTTACGCACAGAGATTCTTCCAGATTCTCTGAATCTTTTGATGATATTCTGCACTGTAGATGATGGTATGTTCAAACTCTTTGCAATTTTACACTGTCGAACTCCTTTCTGATATTGCTCCACTATTTGTCGGCGCAGAATTAGGGGGATTGGTGATCCTCTTCCCATCTTTACTTCTGAGAGCCGCTGCCACTCCAAGATGCTCTTTTTATACCCAGTCATGTTAATGACCTATTGCCAATTGACATAATGAGTTGCAATTTGGTCCTCCAGCTGTTCCTTTTTTGTACCTTTAACTTTTCCAGCCTCTTATTGCCCCGTCCCAACTTTTTTGAGATGTGTTGCGGTCATGAAATTTCAAATGAGCCAATATTTGGCATGAAATTTCAAAATGTCTCACTTTCGACATTTGATATGTTGTCTATGTTCTATTGTGAATACAATATCAGTTTTTGAGATTTGTAAATTATTGCATTCCATTTTTATTTACAATTTGTACTTTGTCCCAACTTTTTTGGAATCGGGGTTGTACATATTTTTGCACAAATGCGTGTTGACTAGCCTGTGTTGCCACACTGTGTAGCATAAAGTAGTGCTTTAAAATAATTTTGTATTCCCGATCACTTAAGTTGCACTCAAGGGCGCAGCCATATTGTCATTTTGTGGGTAGAATCAAAGGTCAGCATGACGTCATGTCATTGATAGGGTTCCTGTATCTTCATTGGCCCACTGCTCCTAACACCGTAATGTAGCCGGATGTACCAAACATTGTTGAGAAATGGCAGAGTGCAAAGGCTATAAATAATAAACATAATAATAAGGGAAAGTGTGTGTGTGTGTGTGTGTGTGTGTGTGTGTGTTCCATTGTCAACAACCGAGCAGTGTAAACGACTTACTAAACAGTGGCTACACAACTTGGGAACAGGTCACACTTTTGAAACGCTCTCTTGTGGCAGAAATTCTGTTGTTTGGAAGGACCATTTTGAGCCTGGTTGCTTTGAAAGGAATCTACAAGCTGAACTCTTGGGCTACACAGGTCACATTAGACTCAAACCTGATGCTGTGCCACCAATATCCCAACACCATCCACAGAAAAGGGATTCAGGCAAATGCAGAGCCCCTGATGAGTGTAAAATGTGTTAGTAAATAATCCCATGTTATTTTTTTATAAAGCAAATTAAAAATAAGTGCTGGATAAAAACCCATCTCTCTTATGTAAATAAAGATGCTAATTTTGTTGTCCAATGGTCGTGTTTGAGATGCGTTGCCTTGCACTTACGACCGGGTTCCTTGTGATTGCAAAAGCCAGCAAAACTCAGGTTGATGCATTGCCATATTCTCTTAATATGGAGCTTCGCTCTGCTCCACTATCAGTTCACACTCGGCTTCGTGCTGTCACAAGCCTATATTTAGACCAGCGTTTCTCAACCTTTTTTCAGTCACGGCACCCTTCAGAAGTATGCAAATTCTCAAGGCACCCCCATATAAAATATACGCAGTCACGCTGACCATACGCTGACCCCGGCAGTGACGTTGTGACATGGGAAAGGGGGCCGTGAGACAAATTTTGATGATGCATGAGGTGGCGATGATCTGCATTAGTGTAATTATCATTTTTTGGAATTTTAATTCATTTTATTTATTTCAATGTTAGAATATATAATTTTTTGACGGCACCCCTAACGAAGCCAGATGGCACCCCAGGGTGCCGCAGCACCCCAGTTGAGAAAGACTGATTTAGACCATATAAACCATTGTGGCCCATTGCATGTCTATACCTGTATTCACACACATAATAAATAAATTAGCTTTATAGCTGGTATGGACATACATATATACATAAACA
The DNA here is from genome assembly GCF_027579695.1 of Neoarius graeffei. Taxonomy (NCBI): domain Eukaryota; kingdom Metazoa; phylum Chordata; class Actinopteri; order Siluriformes; family Ariidae; genus Neoarius; species Neoarius graeffei. The sequence goes on from NC_083576.1 coordinate 67,092,155, forward strand.
TGTACACACACTGAGTTTCTATATGTAGTAGGCTGCTTACCGATTTGCGAGTTTTCCATCTGGTGCTGGCCCTCTCACATCAGGCTACCATGCTATCACAGGCTATCATGGGCTGTATACAGTCCATTTCCAACGCAGGCTTGTGTTCAACATACATTTCCAAACTGGGTTTATCCTTGAAACAATTCAATGACTGTGCCTGTATTATATTGCATAAAAGTTTGTGCTCTTGACAACACAAACATTCAGTGTCCGTTTTCTGCTTGGCACACTTTCCACATCAGCACCAGATAGCTGGCAAACTATCTGACCTGTCTTCCCAACTTTAAACTTGCAAAGCACCACCAATTTCATCATTTAGGATCATCTGATGATTCGCTGCTGAAATCATTTCCCAGATGCGGATAGTCCTTTTTCCGAGGTTCATACAGATATCCAGTTTCTCCGCTATCCATCCTGACTTGAAGGTAGCTCTTTCTCATCATACTAAATCCAGGCTAACAAGTAAGTTTCCATCAGCTACACTTAACTTCTGGTATCTGGCTATCAGTGACTTGATGTCACATCCTGGACGCTGTATTGGTTGTCCATGTGCAATAAAGCTTGACATGCTTTTGGACTTTTAAGCACTTAAAGTTCTTATGATAGCTAATCAGATGGCTGCACTTGTGTGCATCATTATAATTAGGGCTTGTACTATCTATATTGATCATGTTTAAATGCTGTACCATCCATCCATTTTGGCATATCACTACAGTGATGTGGCCGCTCATCAAGGTCTCTAGGGAACATTACAGTAGTGGTTTCCCGTTGCCTTCTACTACTGGATTATTATAGAGGTTTTCTCCTCTCAACTATTCACACTCACATTCACACCTATGGACAATTTAGAGCCACCAGTTAGCCTAACCTGCATGTCTTTGGACTGTGGGGGAAACCGGAGCACCCGGAGGAAACCCACACAGACACGGGGAGAACATGCAAACTCCACACAGAAAGGTCCTCACCAACTGCTGGGCTTGAACCCAGAACCTTCTTGCGGTAAGGTGACAGTGCGAACCACTACACCACCGTGCCAAAATACTGTACAGGTACCCTTTAATTTGCCCCAGTTGTGAAAAAGTATTTGTGTGTATGGATCCCTGTGATTGACTTTCATCTTATCCAGTGTCTATTCCCTTCTTTTGCCCACTGACCAAGATACTGCATTCCAACCACTTACTGTACCAAGATAAAGCTCTTACTGAAGATGAATGAATGTACATTTGTTATCAAACTGTGGCGTTACACTTGCATATCAACAGCAGGTGGCAGTAGTGCAGTGTATGCACATATGTGTATGTGTTAACTGAATTCATGTTATGAATTTCTGATGTTTCCCAGATTCTGCTCTGGAAAAGATCTTTTATTCATGTGCAGTTTGATTTGAAAGGCTAAGACTGTTTTTTTTTAAAAAATGGCTTTTAATGTCACCCTTGGACTCCAGATGTCAAAGAATCTCTCACGTGTCTTTAAACCAAATATATTAAGATTCCCAGGCTTCATTTGAGGTGAAGGAAAGGGGAAGGACAAAGGTAGTTTCTATGCACTGACTACTGTTCAACATAGGGTGGTGCTCTTGATCAGCCTAGGCCAAGGTCATGATGGCGATTAATTCTATATGCTATTGTTAAAAACTGGTAAGTTACCTTACATTAAATTCTTCATAATTAATCATGAGTGCTGTATGGAGATTTGGAAAATAAAGTCTATAAATGTACTTCATGAGGAGTGTTAAACTCACTCACTCAATCACAAAACATTTTCCCAGTAGTCTTTTGGAGCGTCAAGGTGCTCTTTGGGAGACGTCAGGCACTCTGCAATGTTTTTTGAGAGAGCAGCCATTTCCTCAATGGTGTTCTGCCATGGTCACCCTGACTGTCCAATGTTTTGCATATAGTAGACTCATGAACAGAGATATAAGCTCGTTCTAATGATTCCTTCAAGCCTTTAGCTGTTACTCCAAGGTTCTTTTTTCTTTTCTTTTTTTTCTTTTCTTTTTTTTTACCTCATTGAGGATTCTGCATTGGGCTTTTGGAGTAATCTTGGCTGGACACCCACTTCTAGAGGCACAATACGAATTCGTCTCATTTGTCTTGGGTCTTCATCATGTGACCTACTTTTGCTTCATCTTCATCATGTGACCTATTTTTGCTCATTCCAGGAAATACTGTACAGCTTGGACTTCAAAACAGCTCAAACACATACCCCTTAAATATGTCCCCTTTTCAAATTTGTATATTTTAGATTCTTTTTTAGGGCGGCACGGTGGTGTAGTGGTTAGCACTGTCACCTCACAGCAAGAAGGTCCGGGTTCGAGTCCCGTGGCCGGCGAGGGCCTTTCTGTGTGGAGTTTGCATGTTCTCCCCGTGTCCGCGTGGGTTTCCTCCGGGTGCTCCGGTTTCCCCCACAGTCCAAAGACATGCAGGTTAGGTTAGCTGGTGACTCTAAATTGACCGTAGGTGTGAATGTGAGTGTGAATGGTTGTCTGTGTCTATGTGTCAGCCCTGTGATGACCTGGTGACTTGTCCAGGGTGTACCCCGCCTTTCGCCCGTAGTCAGCTGGGATAGGCTCCAGCTTGCCTGCGACCCTGTGGAACAGGATAAAGCGGCTAGAGATAATGAGATGAGATGAGATGAGATGAGATGAGATGAGATGAGATGAGATGAGATGAGATGAGATGATTCTGACTGATGAATATCTAAACCCATTGAGATTGCTTTGTAACCCCTTCCAGCTTGATGCAAGTCAACAATTCTTGATTTTAGGTCTTCTGAGACCTTTTTTTTTTTGTAAGGTATGGTTCACATCAGCAGATGCTTCTTGTGAATAACAAACTCAAAATGTTTGAGTGTCAAAGTAGTTCTAACCCACAGCTCCAAACTTGTTTCACTGATAGGACTCCAGGTTCTCCTGGAGTTTCCTGACTCCAAGTAGCTGTTGTTGAAGTTATTAGGAGTTCTTTACTTTTTTCCAACAAACACTCTGTATGTTTGAATGATGTATTCAATGTGAACAAGAACAAAGCAATAATTAGTGTGTTATTAGTTAGAACAGATTCTGTTTGCTCATTGTTGTAACTTAGATGAAAACCAGACCATGTTTTCAGATAAATACAGGCAATCCAAAGGGTTCACTTACTTTTTCTTGCCATTTTAAAAGAAAATTAATTAACAGCTACAATAATGGTGTTTTTACGTGTTCATTCCTATTTCTTTAAAAGAAAATAAAGGGATCTTACACAAGTGATTGATTTCAAAAGAAACATGTGACTGCTGAACAGATCAGGAGATTATAAAATGAATGTTTGAATAGCTCCATTTAACTCTAGGTATTACACTAGAGCAGAAACTAGTTAGAGAAACGAGAAACTAGTTAGTAAACTAGAAACTGAGTTAAAGTCTTATTTGCAGTGTCACAAATAAGCTTTACAACTGCTCCTGACAGGACAACAATTTTAACAAATATCCAAGTTGCCTTTACACTGAAATTTTTAGCTCCTGCTTTTGTTGGTAGAGAGACGAAAGAAACATTTAAGGAAAACTCCACTCTGAAACACATTAAATATATCTATATTGAGATATTTGTCATGTATTTAGAGGTTCCGGTGCTGATTTATTGGTTGGTATGGTATTCTTGTTATTCCTGTGAGAAGTTATGACTATCTACCATGTTGATGATGTCTCAGAGGAAGATTGCTAGAGTAGGTACAATGGTGATTAATAGGAGAAAAAAATTAAAGTCTCAAACATAAGGGATGGGCAGTATGGTGGTGCAGTATACTCTCAGAAAACAAAGTACATTATTGTAGCTTTAGGGGTACAATGGCTTGTCACTGGGGCAGTACCCTCTAAGGTACTTATTTGTACCATTTATAGACTGATTGGGAACACGTATGTACCTTTTTGACCCTAAAAAGGTACACATAGTTAGCTTGAAGTCCAATAATGAGCCCTAGGGGGTGCATCAGTGTAGATTGTATCTTTGGGGATAGAAATGGATTCCTCCTGTACCCTTATTTCTGATAGTGTAATTAATATCATCACCTCAGAGCAAGCAGGTTCTGGGTTCGAACCTAGTTGATTTTGAAGTTGAAATCTGAAGCTAATATGTTTGAGCAGTGTGTACAGACAAGGAGCTGAGATTGAATAAATGACTAAAGTGTTGCTGCATCAGTCACTGCAAAGGTTTAATCATAAATCCCACTGCACAACTATCAGCAAGTAGTGCATAGCATTGTGTGTAACGTTGCCATGTTGATGACTTTTTAAAAAGTCTCAAAATTTCATACATTCACCTGTAGTCGCTTATCCCATACAGGGTCGCAGGAGACTATCCCAGTTGACTATGGGCAAGAGGCCGGGCTGGACAAGTCAGCAGGTCATTGCAGGGCTGACACAAACAACCATTCACACTCAATTTAGAGCCACCAGTTAGCCTAACCTGCATGTCTTTAGGCTGTGGTGGAAACCCATGCAGACACAGGGAGAACATGCAAACTCCACACAGAAAGGCCCTCATCGGCTGCTGGGTTTGAACCCAGGACCTTCTTGCTGTGAGTTAACAGTGCTAGCCACTGTGCCGCCCTAAAAAGTTCAATCCATCCATTATCTGTAGCCGCTTATCCTGTCCTACAGGGTCGCAGGCAAGCTGGGGCCTATCCCAGCTGACTATGGGCGAGAGGCGGGGCACACCCTGGACAAGTCGCCAGGTCATCGCAGGGCTGACACATAGACACAGCTACGGTCAATTTAGAGCCACCAATTAGCCTAACCTGCATGTCTTTGGACTGTGGTGGAAACCCGTGCAGACACAGGGAGAACATGCAAACTCCACACAGAAAGGCCCTCATCGGCTGCTGGGTTTGAACCCAGGACCTTCTTGCTGTGAGTTAACAGTGCTAACCACTGTGCCGCCCTCAAAAGTTCAATCCATCCATTATCTGTAGCCACTTATCCTGTCCTACAGGGTCGCAGGCAAGCTGGGGCCTATCCCAGCTGACTATGGGCGAGAGGCGGGGCACACCCTGGACAAGTCGCCAGGTCATCGCAGGGCTGACACATAGACACAGCTACGGTCAATTTAGAGCCACCAATTAGCCTAAACTGCATGTCTTTGGACTGTGGTGGAAACCCGTGCAGACACAGGAAGAACATGCAAACTCCACACAGAAAGACCCTTATCAGCTGCTGGATTTGAACCCAGGACCTTCTCGCTGTGAGTTAACAGTGCTAACCACCGTGCCGCCCTCAAAAGTTCAATCCATACACCCATTAGCTGTAGCTGCTTATCCTGTCCTATAGGGTCGCAGGCAAGCTGGAGCCTATCCCAGCTGACTATGGGCAAGAGGTGGGGCACACCCTGGACAAATCGCCAGGTCATCACAGGGCTGACACATAGACACAGACAACCATTCACACACATTCACACCTACGGTCATTTTAGATCCACCAATTAGCCTAACCTGCATGTCTTTGGACTGTGGCGGAAACCCACGCAGGCACAGGGAGAACATGCAAACTCCACACAGAAAGGCCCTCGTCAGCCACTGGGCTTGAACCCGGACCTTCTTGCTGTGAGTTAACAGTGCTAACCACTGTGCCGCCTTCAAAAGCTCAATCCATCCATTATCTGTAGCGCTTATCCTGTCCTACAGGGTCACAGGCAAGCTGGAGCCTATCCCAGCTGACTATGGGTGAAAGGCGGGGTACATCCTGGACAAGGGCTGACACATAGAGACAAACAACCATTCATACTCAGTCAATTTAGAGCCACCAATTAGCCTAACCTGCATGTCTTTGGACTGGGGGAAACCGGAGCACCCGGAGGAAACCTACATGAACACGAAGAGAGCTTGCAAACTCCATACAGAAAGGCCCTCGTCAGGCACTGGGCTTGAACCCAGGACCTTCTTGCTGTGAGGCGACAGTGCTAACCACCGTGCCACCCTCAAAAATTCAATCCGTCCATTATCTGTAGCGCTTATCCTGTCCTACAGGGTCGCAAGCAAGCTGGAGCCTATCCCAGCTGACTATGGGTGAGAGGCGGGGTACACCCTGGACAAGTCGCCAGGTCATAGACACAGACAACCATTCATAGTCAGTCAATTTAGAGCCACCAATTAGCCTAACCTGCATGTCTTTGGACTGTGGGAGAAACCAGAGCAAACCTACACAAACACGAAGAGAGCGTCCAAACTCCATACAGAAAGGCCCTCGTCAGCCACTGGGTTTGAACCCAGGACCTTCTTGCTGTGAGGCGACAGTGCTAACCACCGTGCCACCCTCAAAAGTTCAATCCGTCCTTTATCTGTAGCGCTTATCCTGTCCTACAGGGTCGCAAGCAAGCTGGAGCCTATCCCAGCTGACTATGGGTGAGAGGCGGGGTACACCCTGAACAAGTCGCCAGGTCATAGACACAGACAACCATTCATACTCAGTCAATTTAGAGCCACCAATTAGCCTAACCTGCATGTCTTTGGACTGGGGGAAACCGGAGCACCCGGAGGAAACCTACATGAACACGAAGAGAGCGTGCAAACTCCATACAGAAAGGCCCTCGTCAGCCACTGGGCTTGAACCCAGGACCTTCTTGCTGTGAGGCAACAGTGCTAACCACCGTGCCATCCTCAAAAGTTCAATCCATCCATTATCTGTAGCCACTTATCCTGTCCTACAGGGTCACAGGCAAGCTGGAGCCTATCCCAGCTGACTATGGGTGAGAGGCGGGGTACACCCTGGACAAATCGCCAGGTCATAGACACAGACAACCATTCATACTCAGTCAATTTAGAGCCACCAATTAGCCTAACCTGCATGTCTTTGGACTGTGGGAGAAACCAGAGCAAACCTACACGAACATGAAGAGAGCGTCCAAACTCCATACAGAAAAGCCCTCATCAGCCACTGGGCTTGAACCCAGGACCTTCTTGCTGTGAGGCAACAGTGCTAACCACCATGCCGCCCTCAAAAGTTCAATCTATCCATTATCTGTAGCTGCTTATCCTGTACTACAGGGTTGCAAGCAAGCTGGAGCCTATCCCAGCTGACTATGGGTGAGAGGCGGGGTACACCCTGGACAAATCGCCAGGTCATAGACACAGACAACCATTCATACTCAGTCAATTTAGAGCCACCAATTAGCCTAACCTGCATGTCTTTGGACTGTGGGAGAAACCGGAGCAAACCTACACGAACATGAAGAGAGCGTCCAAACTCCATACAGAAAAGCCCTCATCAGCCACTGGGCTTGAACCCAGGACCTTCTTGCTGTGAGGCAACAGTGCTAACCACCATGCCGCCCTCAAATTCATCTCATCTCATCTCATTATCTCTAGCAGCTTTATCCTTCTACAGGGTCGCAGGCAAGCTGGAGCCTATCCCAGCTGACTACGGGCGAAAGGCGGGGTACACCCTGGACAAGTTGACAGGTCATCACAGGGCTGACAAATAGACACAGACAACCATTCACACTCACATTCACACCTACGGTCAATTTAGAGTCACCAGTTAACCTAACCTGCATGTCTTTGGACTGTGGGGGAAACCGGAGCACCCGGAGGAAACCCACGCGGACACGGGGAGAACATGCAAACTCCACACAGAAAGGCCCTCGCCGGCCACGGGGCTCGAACCCGGACCTTCTTGCTGTGAGGCGACAGCGCTAACCACTACACCACCGTGCCGCCCGCCGCCCTCAAATTTCAATACAAAATACATTTTGGGCACCACTGATGATCACATATTTATTATAAAGATGAGTATGCAAGTTGTTCAGGGTGGATTGTTTTTGCCTTTTAGGTGTGAAAAGTCCAGCTTAAATTTCACTCATGTCCAGCTGAAATGGAAAGTAATGTATTTGTTAGTTAAACTTGAAACGTCATACTCGTCCTCTTGCCTCACTAAACCTGAAACGTTTCCATTGCCCTGATTTATAATTATTCTTAGGCTGCCTGTGTAAGAGTCAGACTTTCTGAAAACCGAAAAATAGTCGAAACCGAAATTTCTAGAAACAACGCCGAGTCTGTGAAGTTATCAGTGAAGGGGATGCTGGAAGATATCGAGCTGAGTGCGCATGCGCAGAGTGAGAGGCGGGGCTAGGATTTGGCATGTCTCTGTCCGTTGTGGGTGTGTTGTGTTGGTTTTGGGCAGTACTGTAAACCTATTCGCGACGGTTCTGAAGCGATTTTTTAAACTCCATTTTAATCGAATAAGGAATGAGCTCGAAGAGCTGAGTATGCCATTTGCGTGTCTTAGCTAGTTCTGTTTTCCTCTGAGTTATATAAAGGAGAGCTGCGGGACGACAAATTGCAAAAAAAGCAATTTGTTGCTCTCGATTGTCGTCGGGTTTGACCTGGTAAGTGCTCAGCTTTCTCGATGCCGTTAGAGTGGCTTAGCTTCGAGCTATCTATCGCTAGCTGCTTGCTAGCTTCCGACCTCAATGACCAATTCATGTAGAATACAGCAGCTCGCCTGGGTTGTTTTTGCTTGCATTCTTATACTTTAGTACACTAATAATTTTCCCTTAAACGTATAGTCTTAAACTATTGTCGTCTTGTTGTTATTATTACAGTAATAGAATATATAAATGTTTGTTTTCTTTGTTTCTCCTGTCTGCACCACATTCCAGCGCTCATCACAGGCAGCTAGTCACACAGCTCCTTCAGGAAAACGAAAAAATATCGTTATACTCTGTTAATTATTTATTTTACATCCAAATTATTGTCCGTTTATCTTGCCAGCTAGGTGGGACGTGTATCTGAATTATTAATTAATGCGAACAGGAATTCTGGTTCGTTAAAAATAGCGTTAGCTCTGAATGAGTTTACCTCAGTTTGACATTTTACCTCAGTTAGCTAGCTAGCTAAAGATGTTAAACTGTGCTAGAAATGCTTTCTTTATGTGAAACGTTTTAGTGTATCTGCTTATAAGCGGGTTGTGTTACTTGCTAACTCATCCTGACCTGTCACATTCAGAGAGCTGGCTAAGTTACTAACAAACATGAGCTATTATTATTCATGATTGTAATTTTGTTATGGTTGGATGTCAGGGCTGCTTCCGTTTTATTCGGCTAATATGATCTCGATATTAAAGGATTATCGGTTTGATTTGCTTGTGTGTGAGAGAGAGAGATGTTTTGTTTTCAGCTAAACGCTTTTCTTCATAATTTTCATTAAGCTTGGTTTCATTTTAGTCAAGGTGTGTGTGTGTCCTACTGAGGACCAAATGTCCTTGTGAATTTGGATGGTTCCCACAAGGAAATTGCTGGGGGGGTTTTAAACAAAAAAAATAAATAAAGGAGCTAAAAAGCTTCCTTTTCATTACTGAGGTTAGGTGCAGGCACAGTGTTGATTAACTGCAATAATAATTGTCAATGGAAGGTCCTTACAAGGCTAGTGAGACAAGTGTGTGTGTGTGTTTCTCTCTCACACTGTATCCACTCGAGACTTTCGGCTACATATTTAATACTCCTCATCCTGACCCTTAAACCAGTTTCTCAAACCTTCTTTTGTCCTGTAAACTGTAACTTAAACTCGTCAGACCCATCCAACCCATTTGTTTACACATGAAGCTCTCTAACGTTACTCAGTGTCGAGAATTTTTTAAAATTCCTGTCTGAACTTTCCACCTTGAGAACGCACACTAATGCTGGGACCAGATTACACGATATGTTTCTTTCATGATGGTCACTATGTCGGATTATGTGATCACAGTGCCATAAAATCTGGGAGACTGGCAACACTACAAGTTTGACCTAACCACTCGAGACTTTTGGTTACATATTTAATATTCCTCATCCTGACCCTTAAACCAGTCTCTCGAACCTTCTTTTGTCCTGTAAACTGTAATTTAGTGCATATCACGGGTAAATTCAGGGCCAAGATCAATGTAGTTCTCCTATTTTATATTAAACTTTGGTCTGTATTATATGGAAGAATGATAGTTCCACTAAGAAATACATATATATTTTTAAATTTCTGAGAAAAAAACTCAGAATTTTCGAGATTAAAGTCAGAAATTTCGAGAAACAATCTCAACTTTTGAGAAAAAAAGTCGAAATTTGCGCGGAAAAAAGTTAAAAATTTTGAGAAAAAAATCGAAAATTTCAAGAAAAAAAGTCACAATTTTCGTTAAAAGTTTTAAATAAATTCAAAATTTTCGTGAAAAAAGTCACAAATTTAGGCTACCAGGAAGTACCAGGTCATTCAGAGCTGACGGAGACTTAGTCTGCTACTACTGTGTTTAGTGCTGCTGAAATGGACGACTTAATCAAATGTTATTTCGGGATTGGGTTTAATAACAAAGAGATCCTTGCAGTCTTGGCACAGAATCACAATATTGTGATTTCTATCCGGACTTTGAAGAGGCGGTGTCGTGAACTTATGTAGTGATTCTGTGTTAGTCTCTAGCAAACAGAAAGCCGCTGCCTAGAAGTATTTGAATCTACGTGAATCACATCACCAACCGACTTCCTGTACCCCGGTTGTCACAACTCTGAATTCCATGGCTCTGGTCTCAGCCATTCATGTCTACCGGCCGTGAGTGAGTGTCACTTCCGTATGGAAGCCTGCCTTCTACAGATTTCTGACTTTTTTTTCTCGAAAATTTCGACTTTTTTCTCGAAAATTTTGACTTTAATCTCAAATTCTGAGTTTTTTTTTCTCAGAAGTTTCCAAATAAAATATAAAACCCTGGCCCTATCGCTCTGCCGTAGTATTAACATTCTGCATTCTCTGCAATTTTTTTACCTTGTGCAATACCAGAAAAATTCAGTTGAAATCAAGGCATTTGAGGCGAATTGGTCCGCCTCTGAAAAAAACTTGGCATTTGAATTTCCTGGCAAACATTTGATTTTTGTGACGTCACGTGCGGGACGCCTCCTTCTGAATCCTACGTCAGCACTGCTTTGTTTATGAGAAAACGACCTGGTGGTTTTCTGCAAATTTTTTCAACGTTATCACGTAATTATTAAAATGGTTAACAGATGTGTCATAGGAGGGTGTAGCAACACCAATCTTGATGGGATTAGTACTCATCGTTTTCCAAAAGACCGGACAATGAGAGAGAAATGGGAGCACTTGGTCTACACAGGCTGTGCACTGAAACCGTGCAAAGCTCGCGCAGCCTGCTGGCGCTTCCGCAGATAACGTCAAGAATCTGGCTCCAGACTCCCTTGGGATTTTTCCAGACGTGTTTTGTTATTTTATTTTTTTCTGTTGTAGACAGATGGCCTTGTGCAAAATTACCCTTCTGGATGAGTGTGTAAAGGGACATACCTTCATATAAAAAAAAAAAACACGAAATTGGTCCAGAATATGCACTTTAAACTCGTCAGACCCATCCAACCCATTTGTTTACACATGAAGCTCTCTAACGTTACTCAGTGTCAAATTTTTTAAATTCCTGTCTGAACTTTCCACCTTGAGAACGCACACTAATGCTGGGACCAGATTACGCAATATATTTCTTTCATGATGGTCACTATGTCGGATTATGTGATCACAGTGCCATAAAATCTGAGAGACTGGCAACACTACAAGTTTGACCTAACCAATCATCGTTTGTATCCACACGTGATGACAGGAAGGATGCTTGAGAAATTGTCAGTCATGACTTGGGTATCAAGAAACACGTCATAGGATTTGTCAAACTAGGCAAGAAAATCCCAAAATTCTGACATACTAGACCTTTCGGCAGGGTGTCATGGGGCGTTCCAGTGCAGATGCTGCATTGCTGCTGCATTCGTCGTTCCCGATGCTGGAAATTTGCCGGCCATGACGAAATCTTGTCAAAATCAGCCCGATTTTGCGTAGTGTGATCGCTGCGTTAGTCTAATTGGTCTATTTATAAGACATGTTTTATGAATTGAGTTTCCCAGTCAATTCCTGTGACTAGGCAACAAGACAAGAACTTTAAGAATCGTAGAATTGAAAAGAATCATAAATATAATTACTTTGATAATGGCACGTTGTGATTTCCAACAGCAAAATGGTGAACCCCTCCTTTATCTCTGTTACTACAGACCCCTGTTTGCAAACCACACTTGCGAAACCATTTCCTGCATGTTGCCAGAGGTATAAAAGGTCATATGCGATTCAGCCAATAAGGACAGAGATCGAATGCTTGTCCCCTGCTTAAATCTGAATCTTAAATCACCATCTGCCTTTTCCAAATGACTGAGAGACAATGAAACAGAAAAACTCCCAGCATGACATTGTGTACTTTATGGATTCCAATCTAGGTGATGATTACGGCAAAAAAAAAAATCATGACGTTAGATAACCAAATGCCAAGATAATTGCAATGGCACAGTAAAAAAAAAAGCTGAAGAAAAACGATCTTGATGCTTGTTTTTATTTAACGTTTTCAAAATGAATTATTATATCAGCTGAGAGTTACTGTGAGTGTCCGTGAAGTGGGTCAGTGTTAAATTGTCCCAGTTGAAATGATGTATTGTTTTAACAAAGCCATTTGCTAAATGGCCTGTTGAATTTGCCTCATACTGATCTAATCAACTGAATTCTTATCAGTTGTCCAGACTACATGTTGCTTCACACCCTTTGCAAACACGCATGGCTCAGTGATATCATGATACAAGATTTTGTCTATATGGATGTTGCGACATATATACACACACAAAATAACTGCGTACATTTGTGACTGCTTTTTGATAATTCTGCAAATGAAATGCCAGTGTAGGGCACTTTTCACCTTTTATTTGGCAGTGACGTCGAACAGAATGGTCACAAATGAGAATGAGAAAAAGACAACACCTCTTGAAATGGGAGCAATATGAATACAAAATGTAAATATTGAAAAGTTTCAGGAATCTCCAAGACAGAAGAGGTTTGTTGTGTTTAATTCTGAAGCAGGGAATGATTTGCAACATGCCTTACAAATGATCATTTTCCTATTTTGTTTAATCCAAGCCACTTTCAAATGATCAAACTACTTCCCTTTTTAGGCACAGGTTCATCTTTTAGCTGGCCTGGTGTCTGTACTGTGTTGGAGTGATGTGGGGAGTTTCGCTCTGTGTCACGCTCCTCCATGCTTGATGTTGTTTTTATTATAGCACGCTGCTAGTCTCTCCTAACTCAGACCTTAGTGACGTAAATCGACTACTGAAAAGTGGCTTCTACGCATTAGCGATATAGATGATGTTGAATATATGAGTTGACATTTTTCTGTCGTCCTGTGATCTATGTATCGCCATATCGCGCAGCCCTCGATCACAGTATGTGGTTTTTTTTTTAAATATATAAAGATATCACACACATCAGCAGTGACCACACTGATCAATTCTGTTCCTTGTGACAAGTACCTGATTAAAACACTGTCTTTGTGCCGAATGTTTCGTTTCTTTTTCCAAATTTTAATTTTCCAAATATTACATATCATTAACCTTATTTCTGTAATGCAGCACAGCTATTTAGGAGGTGATGCCGTGTTAGCCGAAATACCATAATACATATTGTGCATCATGGAAAATGCCTTCATGTATCCTATTGTAACGTGATATTTTTGGCCTTATCACCCACCCCATTCACATATCTCTTGACAGTGGGTAGAGTAAGTGACATGTGGCAGTTAATCATGTGTTGTTGATAATATTTCCACGTTTGATTGATTTCATCTCCTTCAAGGTCTTTTGACACATTAGTCAAGGGCATGTGATAGTTAAACACCATTGCGACATTTTGTGCCTTTTTTTTTGTGCACACAGAGATCATCATTTGTTTTCTAACTCTCTGTGGCCAAACAAAACCAAGATCCCCTAATGAGGCAAGGACAGAATGTCTGAAAGACGAGACAGACCCATGCATTTGCATCAGCGTGAAACCAACTCGTTTCCCAAAACAGAAAAACGGATGCTAGAATAACTTCTTGCGGCCTCTGGTTGCTGTCCTGCGTGATGCTGCACAAAGGTGTCCTGCCCTTTAAAACATGCTGAATGTGTGTCATACAGATTACAGCTAAAGCCAGCTGTCCTCGAGGAGATTTCTCTCTCTTACTTGGCTCAGATGAAGGTCTCTATGCCAAGCGACAGCTTCTTTTCAGACTCCTCCTGCAGTGAGCTATGGAAACAGTTGGAGTACCATATGGGTGGGTGTGTGTGCACTAGATAAGCATTAGCAGTTATATGGGATAATGCTATTCAAATTGTGACTGAATTCCTGGTCAGTTAGTGCCAACACAATAAAACATGTTTTTATTGCCATAGGGTGTTAAACATCACATGAAACTTGGTTGAGGGATTTTTTTTTTCTTTTCTTTTTTTGAGTAACGAAACTGAAATATGAGCATACTTCCTGTTGTGTGTGGGGGAGAGTGCGGTTTATTATCTCAAGGAGTAACATAGAGGCACAGGCAGGAAAACAGATCAGAATAAAGCAGCACAAAAACCAAAGTCATTACTTTGAGATCATCTTCTTTTGGCTGCTCCCAGTTAGGGTTCGCCACAGTGGATCCTTTCAATCCGCATGTTAGATTTGGCACGGTTTTATGCCGGATGCCCTTCCTGACGCAACCTTCTCCATTTATCCGGGCTTGGGACCGGCACCAAGGGTATGCTTATGCACCCCCAGTGGCTGGATTAAAATCATTACTTTGAGATAACAGATACAAATATCTAACTCCAGCCTGAAAATCATTTTTGACCCGAAAAGGTGATAGAGATTTAGTTTCTTGATGATACAGAATATGAAGTTAATCAAATAATTGTATGAGATTATATTTACTTAATACTACTAGTACTACTACCGCAAGTTGGCCTAGTGGTTAGCGTGTCTGCCTCTCAATAGGGAGATCGTGAGTTCTACTCGTGGTCAGGTCATACCAAAGACCATCATAAACATAGTACCTACTGCCGTCTGGTAAGGTACACTGCAATACAGATGTGAGTTGGGGGGGGTCAAACGCTTGTGGTTACTAGAGGACCCCCACTGTAACCCTGGTTATGTAATAGGCGAGAGGCTGAGGGCTACAGAAATGGAGATCGGCTGCACCCGTGGCGTGGGAAGGACTGTAGACTACTGCTATTGATAATGATAAACAACTAGAAAAGCACTCGGAGAGCGCAGACCTCCGCCAAGAATCCTTTAAAAAATTCCGGGATCCAGAAGGTGATCTGGATCACGGCCAAAATTTAATGGATTGTTACTTGTGCCCAGTCTCACACCTGGAAAAAATTTCAGAGCAATCCGTTCATAACTTCTTC
Source organism: Neoarius graeffei (assembly GCF_027579695.1). Lineage (NCBI taxonomy): Eukaryota > Metazoa > Chordata > Actinopteri > Siluriformes > Ariidae > Neoarius > Neoarius graeffei. The sequence continues at coordinate 67,107,411 of NC_083576.1, forward strand.
CGTAATGTTGCTAACAGACAAACCATTCATTCTCTCATTATCTCTAGCCGCTTTATCCTTCTACAGGGTCGCAAGCAAGCTGGAGCCTATCCCAGCTGACTACGGGCGAAAGGCGGGGTACACCCTGGACAAGTCGCCAGGTCATCACAGGGCTGACACATAGACACAGACAACCATTCACACTCACACCTACAGTCAATTTAGAGTCACCAGTTAACCTAACCTGCATGTCTTTGGACTGTGGGGGAAACCGGAGCACCCGGAGGAAACCCACGCGGACACGGGGAGAACATGCAAACTCCACACAGAAAGGCCCTCGCCAGCCCCGGGGCTCGAACCCAGGACCTTCTTGCTGTGAGGCGACAGCGCTAACCACTACACCACCGTGCCGCCCACAGACAAACAAACCAATGCTACCGAAAACATAACCTCCTTGGCAGAGGTAATAATATTTCAGAGATGTCCACAAGCACAGGTGACCGGCGGTTTTCTCTGCGTACACAGACGGTCTGTGTCGGCTACTTGATCCCAGAAAAAAAAAAGCTTGCCTTTCAGTGTTCAAGTGACTTATATTGTCTCCGTCACCCATAATTTGCTGCAAATCCAATTATTTCACCATGAAATTGTCTTCAATACTGGTCATGACTGGAAGCGACGCCATGTTTTGTCTAAACTTTTGACTGGTACTGTAATTTCCAGGAAACGTGTTCAATTTCCATTTGGTATCAGTTTGCAAATGTAAAGTCCCTTTGGCATCTGTTACCATGGGGGGAAAAACAGTTTTATTTATTGATTTATTTATTTATTGTTTTTTTTCATGGTAAACAAATTGCAGAACTTAAATCAAACCCCCACATGTTTACTTAAAGCTAGGCTATACATTTTGAGGTCAAATATTTATTGGAGGTCTAATATATATATATATATATATATATATATATATATATATATATATATAAATAAATGTATTTTATATATATATATAAAAATGTATTTTTTTTTTTTTTTTTGTAGTTGGGGAATTTTGATTGTGGTCATGTTTCCTAAGAAGTTGCGCCACGGTACCCTTCAAAAAAATGAAATTGTAAAATTCTCCAGAGAACATGCGTAGTTTGCTGCTAACCTGTTCTCTCTGCTCTGTGGTTCCTTCTGAACGTTGTAGACGCTTTGTCGGCTTCTCTTGCCTGCATGCTCATCGTTAGCACTTAATTCTGTGTTGCCTCTTTGCAAAGTGTTTGGGAGGTTAGTGCATCAGAGTGGAAATTTCCATTTGCCACAAAGAAAGCTCTCTTTTCATCCTGTAGATGCACTGAGATTCGTGTAATCACAACAGATTCGTTGTTTTGCTGTAGCCATAGTGCTTGGGTTTGGTGGGCGAAACATGACGCAGGATTGTACGGGAATGATATTTTTGAAATCTCTGTGGAACTCTTGTTTATAAAATGCAAGCACATTCATAAGTTCTTATGTGTTTGTTGGAGATTATTTTCTGGTCAAAATCTAGTTGAACCTGAGCAGAGCTGGAGAAAGTAGAAGCATGTGTATGTTTAGTCTCAACTCAATTCCACGCACTCGGAGCTGCGCTCTCTATGACCTGCTCCCGTGTCATTAACATCAGCTGTCTCCTAAATGGATCTATCATTACTAATTAATTATATGCCTGCATGTGAGATCTAGCCTCTATAACTGGCATGCGCACAAGTTAGTGGATTTAGATGATTCAGGCTTGTCTTTGATGTAATACGAATACTTGAATGGGAAGAACCTGTCTGTTATTGTGTTGTAGAGCAATGGAAAAATTAAATGACGAGGATCGTATGGTACGCAAGACGAGTGGGAGTGGGGGGGCGTGCAACGCACCTGAGTCCGCTGGCAATCTGTCTGCCTCATGAACTTCTCCAACAATGGCAGACTTTGTGAGCTAAAAGGTCATTGCTTTCAATGTGTGGGATTAATAGCAAAGTGCCTCTCTATTTCACAAAAGCCAAGATGGTTGCACTCGAGTCACTCCACATCTTTCCATATCTTTTAGAAGCAGTTTGTCCCCATTTTATGCAGGTGATACTAGGCAGCTAAAAGATTTATAATTTTATAAAATCATTCACAAAGTTTGCAGTGGTGTGTCATTACACAGTTGGAAGGCATCTGAAACGGGCTGCTTCGCCCATCTCAAGAGCTTTGTGTGAATGGTGATTGAGGTAATTTAGTAACTAATAAACTGATATGTTTAAAAAGTGACCGAGAGGATTATTAAAGAAGTTAAGCTTAAGTTCGTAGACCTGTTTGTGAAGTTGTTTGTAGCTTACTTATTTCCATTTGGTCATTGGGTTTTGATGCAGAGCTGCATATATACAGTGCCCTTGTGAATCATAAAGATGAGCAAAAATGAATTTATGAAATAAACATTACACAAAAAAAGTTCAAACAATGGAACAAAATATTTATCAGAGCTACTGTTTTTAAATAACAGTAATGTTCTCCGTTTCCTGGTGCATATATTAGCAAAAATTTCAGGTGTCTTTCTTAAACCATTTTTCCCCATAAAATAAAACATTTAAATGCATTGATTGGCGCTTTGGACTGAATGTTTTGGATTAAAATTCTTTTTAAGCATTTCTGTTTAGATGGAATGTTTTTTTAGTCTTAACACAGGTTATGACTGGTACTCAATGTTTTAATCACTTTAAATATGGCCGAGAGAGATCATTAGTTTTCTTCATTATGCCTGTTTGCTGTCCTCTCTCTCTCTCTCTCTCTCTCTCTCTCTCTCTCTCTCTCTCTCTCTCTCTCTCTCTTCAGTTTAACTACTGACGTCCTGAACAGGATTTGCGGTCCGTCAATGAGGAACTACAGGCTCATCTTTTGCCATAACCTGAAGCAGCCATAGGTGGTCTTTAAATTTACTGCTAGTGAGTAGAGCAGGGGATTCAGTAAACATCTGGATTTTTAAAGTAAAAACCCGGTGAGTAATATTCTGTTTTTCATTTCCATGTTAAAGAATCTGTTTATTATTGCTACTGCTTTTTTTTTCTTTTTTTTAAATGAATATACCTTGAAATGGTACACAAACCAAAAAGAAAACTAGACTGTTTAAGTATTCTGGTCAGTGCTTTATATTATATTTCATGTTATGTACTGTATATGGATTGATAAGGATATGATGTAATGAGTAGCCTTGGGTCTGTGCACTATGTTTGCAGTTTGTCAGCTCATTTTACACAACTTTTGTCACCTCGCTTGTTTTAACCACGCTCCTCATCCCAAAATCTGAGCGAGATAAGAACGGCTCCTGGGTTGGGAACGGCCCCTTTCTGCTTCATCCTGCTTTGTTCTTGCCGTTGTTGTATTTGTAACGTGTACGTAACTGTGTTTTTGTGTCGGCCATGCAGAGCAAGTGAAGTGGTGCGGCTGTGGAAGCGATGAGGAAGAGCCTCTCTCGTACCCTGAGCGAGTCTCTCAGCACAGCCAGGGTGTTCGGTATCCCTCTGGAGGAGGTGCAGCAGAGCGGCCAACCAGGCCACGAGGTCCCCCTGTTGGTCAGGACCATTGTGGAGTACATTGAGGAGCATGGTGAGCAGAGTCTAGCAGCTTGGTTTAAATGCCATAAAATGTATCATTGACATGGTGGTTCTACAAGAAGGCTACAGACCAAACCCAGGTTCAGTAAGTTTGCAAATAGGAAACATCCCCAGCCCTATATGCCCCGTCCCTTCCACTGGTAAACTGCATGATCTTCATTTGCAAATTGGAGCGTGACGGAACGTGATTAGGAAATAATAATATACCGGAGTTATTGCAGTTACTGTAGTAGTTCCACATCATGTTTAAGGATTTCATATGATAGATTGCATGATATTTGTAGAATTTTTGCAGAGATTTGTGTATAGGACTATTTGCTTCCTTTCTATTAATGTCCTTAAATTGAGAAGAAGTGCCGTTTAGCTCCCTTCTGTTCTCCATGTAACGGATGGGTATGTCATCAGTTTTTGAGGTGTAATAGTACAGCACAAGGCATCCATCAACGAAAGGTAGAGTCCCTGTTATTGCTGCTTGCTCACTGCGCTTGCTGTTAAGATGAGGTGTTAGGGTAGCTTGGGGCAACAACATTCAGCAGCTGTCAGGGATCCGTTATTGGTACATTTTTGAGGATGCAGTTATTTACTCATTGCAAATACCTCTCACTGTCAGTTTTTTTTTTTTTTTAATATTTGGTGTCTTTTTGCTGCAGACGTGGTCTTAAATAACATTTTAAAGTAACATTTTAAAAAGTATTTTTAAGCGATACATTTTAACCCGCACTAAGATTCACTGACATGAATGTCGACATGTAGACATCCTGGCTTTCCTGGCAGAATTGTACTATAGTTCAGATTATTAAGACCTTTAAACACCAGAAATGACACAAAATTGCATTGTGAAATTTTCACTCTAAGTATGCGCACCAAATCCGATGCTATATAATTTTTTTTTTTTTAATAAATGTTTCATGCGTCTTTTGCATCTCAACTGTTGATAATGTCCTGAGTGAATTATGGAGTCCTCTAGTAGTGGTGATGTCAATTATAGACATGTTCTCAAGAAAGAGAGAGCTTTGAGAACAGCCATTGTTGGAGCAGAGACAACAGGGCGAGAGACAGGATGTTCGGCAACATGAAAGTAAGCAACACTTGTGATGACGCGTGTTCATGGGTGAAATGTAGCCGCTCAGCTCCCAAACGTGACGCCAGAGTGTATCAGAGGCTCTCCACTATGTTCAAAACTGTTTTCCTGGCTGTCACCTGCATTACCATGTAACGTGTGTTCTGTACAGAGTGATTGGCTCTTAATTGCAGCGTGAAACTCGGAAAAATGACCTTATTGCAAAAAAAAAAAGTTTTTCCACTGTAATATTTACGTTCTGTGTGAAAGTGCTCATGACAAAAAGAACAGTTCAAAAAATCCTATTGCGGCGAAGAAACTCCCCTGGTATGTAAAGGCCTTGAGGTTTTTTTTTTTTTTAATTGACTTGCTTCTTTTTAAAAGTCCTAGACTGTGGCTTAGGTTGTTACCTGTGCAGTTATTTCCATTTAGCAGTCCACCCCTGTAATTTCATCCCAGTGGCATCTCACTTCAGTTCATTAGAACATGGTGTTGGAGGAAGCGTAATTAAATATAACAGGCAACAATGGCTCAGTTATTTTTCTCTGAGGAAGTTAGCGAGACCACCCGTCAAGTGGTTATCGTCTGGCGGCATCTAGGATTTAAAGAAGCAGCCTCTGCCCAGGCAAACTGCTTTCTGTATGCTGATTATAGTTCTAGTGATGTATTAATCAGTACAACCCAGACCTCCAGGGACGCAGCAGTGAAAGCAGCTTTTGTTGGTTTTCCAACAACATTTCTGGAGATAGAATTGTAAATTTGTTCAGCACTTGCATCCAAAACGTAGTAGGCTTCTACGACGGCCAAGTGTGCACGCCAAAGGCTAATTCTGAAAATGGAGGCGGGTTTGATTTTAGTTCGAGGACAACAAGCAGAACAAGTTTTGTTTTTAACATGTATTAAAGCTGCTAGGTATTTAGTGCCACAGTTAGGTGTGTTGTAAGGTGTTAGTCTTGGACCACAAGTTATTTTAGGGTCTCGGTGGGATATGAACCGGGGCATGTGAACACTGTCTATGCTTGGCCACAAACTTTCTGTGACCTTTACCAACTAAGAGCAGCTCATTAAGTTATGAAGTTTACTCCTAGATGGTTACGAGTGGTATGACAATCCTGTCTTTTGAGAAGCAATTAAAAAAAAAAAATCATGGCTGAGTTAATTAATATCTAATTACGCTGATAAACAACTTAGATTTAATGTAGAGAATAGCATTCAGTTCATGAGAATTTTTCCCCTGTCAGGCTTATAATAAAACAGACTGTGTGTAGATTGTAATCCAATGCCATTGTCTAAATTCCAGCATAGAATTTCACATGATGTGCCATGTGACCAGGTGTGACTCTTGTTTTAGATTCTATCTTTAAAAATTCCAAGCATTGCAGCATAGCATGAAGTGCTAAACAGGCCTCAGTCTTGGAAAATGTGTGTGTGTGTTCACAGGGGGACTGGGCCTTGAAGGTCTGTTCCTGGTGAACGGAAACGCCGAGCGTGTCGAATGGCTGCGGCAGCGCTATGACAGTGGTGAGGAGGTGAATTTGGAGAAGGAGGCAGATCTGGCCTCAGCCGTCAGCCTGCTGCGCCTCTTCCTGCAGGAGCTCCCAGAGCCCATCATCCCTGCAGAACTGCAAACGCACATACTGCACCTTTATCAAGGTGAATGCGTGTTCTCGTGCATTTTTCTCATTTAACTTTTTTCTCCAGTATTGACTTCTAACCCGACCATTACTCCTGTTCTTGGATTATTAAGTGATAATCGTATATTACATGAACTCCGACATCATTATTATTATTATTATTATATCTGCTGGCATGATGTCATTCCCCTTTAAAGTGCCATTCCACCATTGGATGTATTCTTTGGCATAAAATACAATATGTTTTATGACAACATGACTAGACAGAGAAATCTTTTAGCTTCAAAATGATATATCAAACATAATTTTTTGACAACGACAAGTATATTAATTTTGCGACCAAAGTCACCTACCCTTTTAATTTCCGCGCGTGATGTCATCGGCAGGTTCCCCTTCTTGTGTACCACGTGTCGGTCTATTTTTAGACCAGGAAACCCCCAAAGTGAGAGTCATTTCTCCTCGTATATGGGGGCCAAAAAAATTGCGAAAAATTTTGAGTTAATCTTTCAGTTAGCTAGATTTATTGGTATTAGCTAGATTTATTGGTATTATTTTTATCACGTTCTATCCGCCATTGCTGATAATATGTGCCACGTCACACGTCACGTGGTACACAAGAAGGGGAACCTGCCGATGACATCACGCGTGGAAATTAAAAGGGTAGGTATCTTTGGTCGCAAAATTAATATACTTGTCGTTGTCAAAAAATTATGTTTGATATATCATTTTGAGGGCGGCACGGTGGTGTAATGGTTAGCGCTGTCGCCTCACAGCAAGAAGGTCCTGGGTTCGAGCCCCGGGGCCGGCGAGGGCCTTTCTGTGTGGAGTTTGCATGTTCTCCCCGTGTCCGCGTGGGTTTCCTCCGGGTGCTCCGGTTTCCCCCACAGTCCAAAGACATGCAGGTTAGGTTAACTGGTGACTCTAAATTGACCGTAGGTGTGAGTGTGAATGGTTGTCTGTGTCTATGTGTCAGCCCTGTGATGACCTGGCGACTTGTCCAGGGTGTACCCCGCCTTTCGCCCGTAGTCAGCTGGGATAGGCTCCAGCTTGCCTGCGACCCTGTAGAAGGATAAAGCGGCTAGAGATAATGAGATGAGATGAGATATCATTTTGAAGCTAAAAGATTTCTCTATCTAGTGATACCATTTATATATGTTGTCAAAATATATTGTATTTTATGCCAAAGAATACATCCAATGGTGGAATGGCACTTTAAGTTGCTGCCTTGTTTCTGATAAACACTTCACTTTTGGAGTGGAAATGCACAATACGCGATGCCTGTTGATGTGGCTGGTGTGCTGGAATGTTCAGTGAACTAATGTTGCGTATTCCACTTCTGTTCACTTGGGTCTGTCCATGGATGATTCAGAACAGATTAGTTTTATTACAACCATCTGAAACTCATTTGACAGTCGAGGCAAATTAATCCGGGAGTGAGCGGATGATGGTGCGACTATCGAGGACAGGGAATATGACGGAGAAAGTGGGTGGAAAATTACTTTCAAAGACGTCAGGGTTTATGAATGAAATGTTTTGGCTTTCTTTCCTCAGTGAAGCAAGTGCTTTAAGAAAGGAGTTGTTGTCTTTGATTTCAATTTAAACAATATGGTGATATGGTTCCTTACACGGAAAAGAAAGGGGCCGTATGAAGGTCTTGTGTTTTTGACTGAAGAATACGGTTCCTTTGTATGGCTGACTGACTTCACTTTTTGACTACAGCTACAAAAACGATCAGAAAGGAAGGGAAAAAAAACGACAAATATTTTGTCAGATGTAAAACATGGCTGGCACCGCCACCCATACTTCAAGCATTACACCTTCTAGATGTTCACGTGGTCGTCTTTCCATATATGAAAAGCCAGCTTTGATAAACTCCAGTCTTTGAATCATTCTATCTGTGCATCTGTGTGCGTGCTAGTGTATCTATCTGCACGCCAATCTTTCATGCAGCAGTAACACCCTTTCCTTCATATGCTCACGTCTGCAGTCTTGTTTATCTTGTACACACTGGACATCTGGGATCTCTTTGAATTTGCATTCTTCATCCTCAGTCACCTGACCTGTGTTTTCACCCGTTTTAGAATATAACGGCGAGGACGAGTTGTCGAGAAACATGAAATACATCTTGCAGCAGCTTCCCCAGGTCAACTATAGCTTGCTGCGCTTTCTGTGCCGCTTCCTCTCAAATGTGGCTTCTCTTCAGGAGGAGAGCTGGAGCATCAGCGCCCTTGCTGCTGTCTTTGGACCCGACATCTTTCAGTAAGATACTACATGGTTATGATGGTGTGGTGATGACTGATTTTTTTTGTATCATAAATGCTTACGTTCAGGATTTATGGAAATTCTTCTATTGTCTTGCTATTTTGACTTGATCTATTTTTTGTGTTCACTGAGTTCTGAACACTTTTTTCTGTGCTCTGCAGCTTAGATACAGACGTGGAGGAGCTGAGGGAGCAGGAGTCCGTGAGTCGCATCCTGGCTGAACTGCTCGAGAACTGGGAAGACTTCTTTGATACTGAGGATGAGCTTTCCACTTCTAATGACTACAGCTCCATTAATGAACAGGTACACATACATGGTCACCGTCATCGTGCCAACAAATTAATTTATATTCACGGTCTATCTGCAAATTATACGAAAAGAAGCCAAGCATGGTCATTTATGACAGACTCATGCTAATTACACCCTTATCTACAGCAATATAACTTTTCTCTTATCTTTATTCACACCAAGATTGTACATGTAATGTGTATTGTAATGATAGTCTGTAGTTGAACTCATGGAATTGCCCTTATAATATTTTGTTACTGTTTGTGAAAGAGAAATCAGAGATGCGCAGTTCAGCAAGCTGATTCGTGGCAGCTATAGGTATAAAAAGTCCATTTATACATACACACACTTATCCTGCAATATCAGGTAATGTATTTTATTTTTCTATAAATAGAGGAACTGTATTGCTGTCGGAACTATAATCTTGTTTTAGACACTGCAAATATACAAAAATATAATTGGGAATAATCCAAAAACAGTCCTTATTCAAACCCCTAATGCATATGAAACTGTGTAATAATCCCAGAGAAACTTGTTTTTCCTGCACTAATTTAATTGCTGTGCGAACACAAGCTCTATCACCGAGAACATATCAGGGATGAGAATTTTCCGCCGATCGGCGGATTTCCGACTTTTTCAGACCAAAATGATCGTTTTTGAGCGTGCGCGCGCAACATTAAGGTCTGCCTCACGCATCTTAGAATGTGCACGCGTGAGGGAGACTGTGTGCAGTGTTGCCAGATACTGCTAACGTTTTCCATCCCAAAATGTGTTCCAAACCCGCCAAAATGCACTTAAAACCGCCCAGTGTGGCAACACTGCCTGTGTGCTTGTTCATGTAGCGCATGCCAGACAAAGAGCATCCTGATTGGGTTACTCAGCAAAATAAGCCAATCAGCTTTCGGTGTGGGCGGGCTTTTATCTCTTTTCTCGAGGACCGGAGTTTTCAGCTGAGTCAGTGCAGCCTACAGGATCGGCATGGCAGAGAGAGCACGCGTTCGCCCCAAAAAACCAAAGTACAGAACCCACTTCAGCTCAGATTACACAAAAGAATCTCCCTGTCTAATAATAATCTCCCTGTCTAATAATGATAATCTCCCTGTCTAATAATGATCTCCCTGTCTAATAATAATCTCCCTGTCTAATAATAAAGAAAATAAATAAATAAATAAATAAATAAATAGCCAAAAATCATTAGCCCCTGGAACCCCTGGGCCCCGCCCCCCTGGGCCATGGGCCCCGCCCTGGTTTTTTTCAGACTTTTTAAATATTTTTCATTCTCATCCCTGACATATGTAAAAGTGGCATTACAGACTTGGACTTCCTCCAGAGACAATAATCTCATCCAGACAGGGCTTAAGAGTATATTTGATTGCTTGATTATGCTGATTTCACTGCAGATTTACAAGAGCACCACTGTGGCCGAAAAGCAGTTACGGTTGGTGTTTGTTTAAATGGTTTCAAAGTTTATATTGAGGCTCATGGTTCAATGGCCCAGTGTTACCATGCCTCTAAACATAAGTTTGGCTTCTTTTTGCTTCCTTCGGAAAGGAAACGAAATATTTGTTTATTAAATACCTAAATCCTGCAGTCCGCACATTCTTTCTTTCACATGTAGAATGATGCTTGTGAAAGTCTGACGTTTACCTTATTGGACACTGAAATTGAAACATGCAAACCTGTCTTTTCATAAAGAACCCTAATTTGAGTGAATTGGCTACACCATGCAAACAGCTTGTGACACTCTGGGAGCCTCCTCCTTCTTTCATTTGTTCCCGTGAGGGGTTGCCACAGCAGATAATGTCCCTCTTGTAAATCTTTTTGTGTTGTACCAACCATCCTCGTGTCCTCTTTCACCATATCCATAATCTCATCTTTTGGTCTTCCTTTTTTCCTTCTACCTGGCAGCTCTATCGCCTCTTCTTTTTCCCCATATAGTCTGGATCTCTCTTCTATACATGTCCAAACCATCTCAATCTCGCCCCTCTCACTTTGTCTCCATGTGCTGTCCCCTCTAATATTCTTGTTTCTAATCCTGTCACTCCCAATGAAAATCTCAGCATCTTCAACTCCACGACCTTCAGTTCAGGCTCCTGTCTTTTTGTCAGTGCTACTGTCTCCAAACCATACAACATCGATGGTTTTACTATTGTCTTGAACACTCTGGGAGCCTGATCGAGACAAATAGGAACTTCCGTCGATCGTCTCGCTGCTCTGCACATGAGAAGCCAAAAGCTTGAATGAGTTTATGAGCTGGGATTTCTCCTCATGCACAGAGCACGGCTTGCACAGGCCTTCTGAACACCATTCTGGGATGGATTAGCTTAACATTGTTTCTTGCTGACATTTATTATAAAGAGAAGACATGCGTAGACACGGGCGGCACGGTGGTGTAGTGGTTAGCGCTGTCGCCTCACAGCAAGAAGGTCCAGGTTCGAGCCCCGTGGCCGGGGAGGGCCTTTCTGTGTGGAGTTTGCATGTTCTCCCCGTGGGTTTCCTCCGGGTGCTCCGGTTTCCCCCACAGTCCAAAGACATGCAGGTTAGGTTAACTGGTGACTCTAAATTGACCGTAGGTGTGAGTGTGAATGGTTGTCTGTGTATATGTGTCAGCCCTGTGATGACCTGGCGACTTGTCCAGGGTGTACCCCGCCTTTCGCCCGTAGTCAGCTGGGATAGGCTCCAGCTTGCCTGCGACCCTGTAGAACAGGATAAAGCGGCTAGAGATAATGAGATGAGATGTGTAGACACAGCATGGGTTGAGCATTCAGGCTTGATGCCAGAGCTGCATCAGTTTTTAAATGAAAATTTAAAATGGATATGAATCACCGGGCTGTTGTTGTTCCTGTTTCGGGAGATCCAGCTCCATTTGTAGGATTTAGTTTTGCCCCTTCCTGTTGCCTCGTTACCACATTTTATGAAAACTTGTTTTTCAAAGGTGTTTATAAGCCTCATGTTTCAAGTCCATGGTATTATTGCTTGCATGAATTAATGGCCTTAGCCTGAAACGCTAGAAACTACAGCCGATTGACGTCCTGCATCTGTTTTCTGGAGGAGGGGCAGAATATGGGGGGGGACAGTCTCACCAGTTCAGCCCCAGTTGTCTTTTGGGACAACAAAAACAGTTGTGTTGAACTGTCACTATTTTAGGGCTCTAGTGTTGATGGTGGTTCAGGGTGGATCCGAGTTTAGTTTGTTGTGTAAATAAAACCGAGTAGGTGATTGGTTGTATTGCTGCTTTGGATATTGCCTAGCATGTATTTGATGGTTCAAAAGCATTTACTTGATTAAAACATTCAGCTCATCACTCTGTTGGAAAAAAAAGACTTTCAAGTTCTGAAGGCTCTTCTTATAATGATGGAGGGATCACTCTGTTGTGCCTCGTCCTCTTTGAGGCACTAATCTCACGTCTGGACGGATACTTGGACGGATGTATTGGGTGATTCTAAGGATAACCATCCCTGCTCTAGTATTCTGACACGATGTTTTTCTTGTCCAAGTTCTCTTTCAAGATGAAAGAATTGCCAAAGGCCAAGTTGTTTTGTTCCTCACATTCTTAATGCTTCCCACTCGTCTTGTGTGGGTAACTGAATTGTGCCAACACAGAGCTCATTTGTCAGTGCAGCTAAAACTTTCCACCTATGTGCACAGACAGCAGTGTGTACGCTTATCTGTTCCTTAGAGAGACGAGAGTACACACTTACCGTGTGTGTGTGTCTGTCTGCATGTGTACACTTTAATAGCCATTAATTAATCATTGTAACTGCTAATTAGGGAGCATCTGGGCTGCTCTCTGCACTTTTTAATGCATATGTTGAATAATCAGAATGCTTCGCATATTAACAACGCCTCTCGGGACAAAACAAAAGTGCGATCTGGGCATACTTGAGACGCTGGAATGAAACAACACCCGATTACAGAGATGGACACTAACTAAATTTAGATGATCATCTGTGATGTGGTGTAGTGCTGTGCTATATCGCATGTAAGCAAAATGGGGTCTCGAACCTAAATTTTATTTAGGGACATTATTTGATATGATAAGTAACCAATTGCCTTCTTTTTTTTTTTTAGCTAAATGATCTCAGTGATATCATTCAGTGCGTATTAGATCAAATGATCAAACTTCAGTGCCTCACCATCCTCTATAACCATTCTGATATCAAGCAGCGAGACAGGAAACTTAAAGAATGTTTACTGTATGAAGTCTGTAGCAACGAGACTGAAACAGTACCCGATTAGAGTCTCTTAATGATTAGCGAAGTGATTTGGCTGACAGCCGAATGAAGTGACTCAAGCGACTGTAATTAAATGTGTGTTAAACCTGTTTGTGTTGGTTGTGGCTTTGTTGTCAAGGTGTATTCTTATTACCGATGTTTTACAGCATGTTTGGTCTGAGTCTGGCTGTGAATCAATATCACAAACATTCAGTTGCCTGAAAAAATAGGTTTAAAGGTGTTGGATATCTTGTTTTATGTTCGCTTTTGATGGTTGCCACATGGTCAGGATTGAGTATTTTGGGAGGCTTGTGTTGTCAGCTATTATAGTACTTCTCTTTCTTTAATGAAATGATGTTGAACGCTTTGGTTCCACATTCTGGCAATGTGGAACCAAACTAGCACTGGATCATTTCCTGACACTTTTCTAAATATCACTGTAGAGTGTTTATCTTGGTTAAAGTGTAAATCTAGGTGACATTTGGTTTAGTGGGCGTTTAACTTTCATAATGATACAAAACAGACTCTGCTTTTCTATATACTGGATGAAGATTTGAAGGGAAAACCTTTCTATTTTCATCTCTGTTTGTAAATGGTAGGGGCGATGCTTAACACCTGAGTGGGCACCATGTCAAGACTGTCATGAAGTGAACGTGACGCATGAATGCCTTCATGCAGTGTCTCACTTCTTTCCTAGAAATACGCCCTCTGTGAGTTGGTTAAGTTGGTAGCAGTTACAAATGACAAACCCTGGTAGTTTTCCAGTGTTCAGAGAACACATTTGTAACCTGTTTTGTTTGTTGCACAAGCTGTTCCTTACAGGGTTTTAGCCTTCCTTAATTCTTAAAGGAACAGTCCACCGTACTTCCATAATGAAATATGCTCTTATCTGAATTGAGACGAGCTGCTCCGTACCTGTCCGAGCTTTGCGCGACCTCCCAGTCAGTCAGACGCGCTGTCACTCCTGTTAGCAATGTAGCTAGGCTCAGTATGGCCAATAGTATTTTTTGGGGCTGTAGTTAGATGCGACCAAACTCTTCCACGTTTTTCCTGTTTACATAGGTTTATATGACCAGTGATATGAAACAAGTTCAGGTACACAAATTGAAACGTAGCGATTTTTTTATGCTATGGAAAGTCCGCACTATAATGACAGGCGTACTAACACCTTCTGCGCGCTTCGGCAGCGCATTGATATCTGAGCTCCATATGAGCAGATAAGAGCGTACTTTCATTATGGAAGTACGGTGGACTGTTCCTTTAAGGGAAGGTGGGTAAAGTCAAGCCATGATTGTGGTTCAAAGGGAACGTACGTGACTTCAGGAAGATGCAGGCTGGTTCTGCGTTTTTTTTTTTTTTTTTTCCTTTTATAGGTAAGCATCACTGTTTTAAATGTGATGTGGGCAGCCACAGGAAGATAGTTGAAGTAAACCTGCAATAGAGTGATACAGGGTGAGTGGGATTATGAACGGAATGTGGGATTGGATGGCACACGGGAAGACCGGCCAATTCGCCAGGCGTGAAGAAGAAGAAGAACTTTATTCATCACATGCTTGTGCAATTCCTCTCTGCATTTAACCCATCATGAGCAATGAGCACACACACATATACCCAGAGCAGTGGGCAGCCATGCTAACAGCGTCCGGGGAGCTGGGAGTTAGGTGCCTTGCTCAAGGGCACCTCAGCCCAAGGCTGTCCCATGTTAACCTAACCTGCATGTCTTTGGACTGTGGGGGAAACCGGAGCACCTGGAGGAAACCCACGCAGACTCAGGGAGAACATGCAAACTCCACACAGAAAGGCCTTCACCGGCTGCTGGGCTCGAACCCAGAACCTTCTTGCTGTGAGGCGACAGTGCTAACCACTACACCACCCAATTGTAATTGGAAACTGAAGATGACAAAGATTGCAAAAAAGTGACCTTTATGGGGAGAAAAGGCCAGATCATCTTTTTGTTGTAAAACAGAAACGGGCATGACCAAAGCAGGTTAGCAACATGAGCAGAGAATGATGGCTGGTGGTCCAGAACTACATTAAGTTTTGGTCTGTTGTCAGATGGCATGGTTGGAGAGTTTGCTGGTTTTGCCTTGTCACTAGCAGTCGTCGTATTGCACACTGTTAACATTTAATAATGTAAATTAAATAGCTTTAACATCCTCCAGCCTTGCACCACATACATCTCTGCTCACCTCCATGTTCTCTAGAGACCCGACGGCCAGTACTAGAAATCAATGGGTAATTTTCTGCAACAACGGGCTTCAAAATTCCTATTAGAGAAAATTATGATGAAACAAAAACTGGCAACGTTAGTTGCACTGGCAGATTTAAAAAAAAAAAAGTGGACGAGTGGGGACTCCAAACAACATAACTCTGCAACTCACGTTTGTGTTTTCTTCGGTACGATGTTTGTTCTCCCTTATTTCTGAAGTGGGACATGATTTGCTGTTCAGAACCGCTAGCGTGCAGTACGGCAAGCAACCATAGTCCTTGTTTCATACTTACAGCCAGGTTCAGCTGTAGCAACAGAATAAAGGTTGGCCTCCGCATCTGTATGTTGGACCGCCTTGTTCGTCTAAGCTACACCAAGATAACCATTGAGGACTTCCCATCTGAGGAAGCCGCAGAACTTTTCATGCAACCTCACCTGAGGTGTGTGTGTGTGTGAAATCTCTAATCAGAGAAGTCCAGAAGTGCTGGTGACTGTCAGTTTTCTCCAGCTAAACAGCTGGTCTGTGCCAGCTTTTTTTTTTTAATTAAATATTGTCTCCGCTGCCCATGATTTGCTGCAAATGCAATTATTTTGATTCAGGTCATGACTGGAAGTGATGGCATATTTATTGATCGATTCTCACGCTCTGATTGGCTGAGTTGGACCACGTGACCATGCTATTGCGTATGTAGTTATGTTACAGAGCCAGGCAGCGTACTGCAGAGGGTAATGAAGAAATACAAGCACGCATAAATCTGGAGGGAAATTTCATACGTATTTTGCAAGTATTTTACAGGGAAATGGTTAGTAATTTATAAGCTGAGAGTGCTCCAGAAGGCATGTAAAGTTCCAAAATTTTGGGGGAGGGGCATGACATTAGCATTAGCCGCCTATTTCAATTTTTTTTTTTTAAAAAGCTGGCTACTTCAGATTTTCTGGAGAACCCTGTCTAATGTTTACACACGCACAATATATACATGTAAAGGTTAGCTTCTGTGCTTGGGACAGCCATTACCAATTTATCACCCCATGCTAATCAGGACTGAGCATTGCAAAATTAGACACAAAGGCTACATGTGTTAAAAATAAAGAATTTTCTTGAAATGATTTGAGTTGACTGATTACTTTTTCAGAAATTCACTACCTAAAACACCTTATTTTTAAGAACTTCTCCCAATTGCTTTTTTTTTTTAATGCCAAGATTGCACCAGAGGGCCCCAAATTTGCTTCAGTATTTCAAATTTTCCCGGGGTGCATGCCCCCAGACCCCCCTAGCAGTTCTTCATTTAGCCATCAGACACCCTTCTCTCAATTTCTAGGCAAGACCCTGCGGCTCACCACTGGTGTACAGTACCTGTCAAAAGTTTGGACACACCTCCTAGTTCAATGGTAGGGTGGGGTTCTATAAATTTTTTTTTTTTATTTTTTTTTTTTTTAATTTATTTATTTAAATTAAGACACAAAGTAATGATGGAAGGGGCAGCACGGTGGCGTCGTGGTTAGCGCTGTCGCCTCACAGCAAGAAGGTCCAGGTTCGAGCCCCGTGGCCGGCGAGGGCCCTTCTGTGTGGAGTTTGCATGTTCTCCGCGTGGGTTTCCTCCGGGTGCTCCGATTTCCCCCACAGTCCAAAGACATGCAGGTTAGGTTAACTGGTGACTCTAAATTGACCGTAGGTGTGAATGTGAGTGTGAATGGTTGTCTGTGTCTATGTGTCAGCCCTGTGATGACCTGGCGACTTGTCCAGGGTGTACCCTGCCTTTTGCCTGTAGTCAGCTGGGATAGGCTCCAGCTTGCCCGCGACCCTGTAGAACAGGATAAAGCGGCTAGAGATAATGAGATGAGATGAGTAATGATGGATGTCGTTTCTCTTTACTCAGTTGAGCAGTTCTTGACCATATGGATTGCTACAGTTGTGGAATAGGGCTATTTACTGTGTTGTTATTTACTGTTTTATCTCGCACACATTAAGAAGGCAAGTAATTGCACTTATTAATTTAATTGAGGCACACCTGTTAATTGAAAAGCATTCCAGGTGACTACCTCATGAAACTGGTTAAGATAATGCCAATAGTTTGGAAAACGTCAAGGTAAATGGTGGCTCCTTTGAAGTATCTAAAATATGAAATATTTTGTTTTTTACCTTTTTTTTGTTTCTTTTTTGTTTAACACACAATTCCAGATATGCTATTTTATAGTTTTGATGTCTTCAGTATTGTTCAACAATGTAGAAAATAGTCAGCATACAGAAAAACCTATGAATGAGTAGTGTGTCAAAACTTTTGACTGGTATTGTACATGACCTAAGGAATGCTCATCATTTGTTGTATAGAGGATTAAACCAGATGTGTTTATCTGGTTTAAAAAGCCTGCTCCTTTCTTACTATAATCTGTTACTTGCATAAAAGCGCCTAAAAAGAGCAGTGGCAGCCCTGGTAAACATGCATTTGCATTTATGGGCTGTACATTTGCATTTACGTAATAGCTGTCTGGACGTGTGTTGGAAAGTATAAATGGTCTAATTATTCCACTGAAGCACAAATTTGTTAAGCAAGTGTGACGCATGGGCAGACAAGAAAGCACCCATTTTTATTTTGGGCTGAATTGAGCAAGAGAATAGTGAGATGAGGAATCTCTAGGACAGCCAGCCTTCACATAGTGAATAAACACTGCAAGTGCTAAACACTATAACTATTACGTTAATGGGATAACCGCTCTAAGCCTATAGAGATGTGTGAAGACCCAGAGCCTGCAGTACAGCCATTACTCCCGCCTCATATGACTCATATCTGCATACATAATAAGTAGCAACCGCGCACACAACCAATTTTGAAGCTGCCGGTGTGGTTGCCATGGCAATGTGGCAGTAACACTGCAGCAGATGTAGAGGACGTTTGGGATTGAAAGCAGTGCTGCAGGCGCTCATGTAGGCCATGGGGCTTTAGGTTACATATACACCAGGCTTTTCACATTTAATAAAAACAGCAGTTATTATAGTAGTTTATTGTTTTACATGAGCTTGAAACATTCATTAGTAATACTGTGTTTGTAGATGTTACATAACTCTGCAGTATATCATGTCCTGTACTGATTCATCTTCAACTTAAGTTTGTGATGGAAGCTCGCTTTATTACAGAACAGCAAGCAACTAAAAAAAAAAAAGGCTATTTATACAGCACTTTATATATAGTACTCTAAAGCAGTAAACAGTTATAAAAATGAGGAAATTAAAAAAATGTATATAATTAACAAAGCCAATGAAAAATATACACACGCTGCCAAAGAGTATAATTATTTATTTGTTTAAAAACTAATCAATTTTTTTTTTAAATTTTGAACAAAATTGATCATGAAAAGATTTGTGTATTATATCGAGTCTGGTGTCCTACATTTAGCTTTCATATACAGTTGCAATCAGAACTAGACTGCATTTCCACAGAGAAAATGCAAAGTGTGCTTGCTGAGCCGTAGCAGAACAGCTAGCATGCCAACATACTGACATGCTAACAGCTAGCATACTGACATGCTAACAGCTAGCATACTGACATGCTAACAGCTAGCATACTGACATGCTAACAGCTAGCATACTGACATGCTAACAGCTAGCATACTGACATGCTAACAGCTAGCATACTGACATGCTAACAGCTAGCATACTGACATGCTAACAGCTAGCATACTGACACTCCATTCATTTGAATGGGGCCAAATATCAATGGAAGCCTATGGAGGGAAAAAAGGATGTGTGAAAACCAAGAAAAAGACAAGTGCAGATCTCAGATGAGGGGATGGATATGTGTGGGGACTTGCCCTGAGGCATCATAAGAAGTCTCTTGAAGTTTGGTCACTCAGTTAAAAAAAAAAATTTGACGGAGAGTGAAAGCTTTTTTCCCGAAACACCATTCATTTTCAATGGGGCCAAAAATGAATGGAAGTGGATGGATGAAAAAGTGGGGCATGAAAAGAAAGGAAAAAATGAGTGCGGGTCAGAACCGAATGCATATGTGTCTGAGGAGTTGGCCTGAGGTATCACATGAGGTTTGGTGCGTCTGTGATGAAGTATATCCGAGCAGGATGATTCGATTCGTGAGCCCCATTCATTCTCTATGGGAAAAAATGACAGACAAATGACAAGAACAAGAGAGCAGGTGTGTCGATCCAAAAGCTGAAAACAAGCACGCCATTCCAGATCGGGCCCTATGTTTCAGCGTTGGAACGGTGTCTCTATCTCGAAAGACCTAGGAGGAGTAGTGGATCCAAAAAACGGGTGAAATGGAATAATAAAAATAAAACTTAAGAAGAATAATAGTGTGCTTTTGCAAGCACACTAAATATTCAAACGCCCAAAGATTTTAAGGATTTATCAATTAAAGTTTTTTCAAAGAGCAAGATTTTGCTTTGGATGACTTCTTTTATGAGTTGAATGATGCATAAAATCGACACAGAAAATGCATGATGTAGTATTTGTGTGTAACAGTATATTTTGTTAAGATAGCCATGTCACGATTATTCAACCCGTATATAATATTGTTGTTTTTAAAGCTTTCTGACAGTTTTTATGGCCTAAAGTGGAGTTGAAACATAATTAAGCCTTTGGGAATGCTATAACGATCCTTAATTTGCTTCAGCTGTGATGCATATATGAACCCCACCCATGAAAGTATTCAAGGTCAGTTGCAATCATGGGAAAGACAAAGGAGCTTCCACAAAAGCTGAGAGGAGATTATTTCATCACACCTAAAGGGCCTTGGGTATAAGATGATTTCCAAAAAAAAATTAACATTCCAAGAGACACCATTGGAAGCATTGTAAGGAAATTTAAAACTTCTGGAACAGCTGCAAACCTGCCTGGCTGTAGAAGAAAGCCCAAAATTTCATCAAGGGCCCTTAGCCACTTAGTCAGGACAACTATGAAAAACCCCTGTGTGAGTGCAAGACACCTACAGGATGACATGATGAAGGCTGGTACAAGTGCTTCAGTGGCAACTATAAGATGTGCACTGAATAAACAAGGATTTCATGGCCGGACTCCAAGACGCACTCCACTCTTGACCACAAGGAACATCAAAAGTTGACTAGAATATGCCAGGAGGAATTTGGATAAGACTACAGAGTTTTGGGAGACAGTTCTATGGATTGATGAAACCAAACTGGAACTGTTTGGACATATGGACCAGTGGTATGTCTGGCGTGCGAAAGGCCAGGCTTATGACCAGAAGAATACCATCCCCACAGTCGAGCATGGAGGTGGGTCATTGATGATGTGGGGCTGTTTTTCTGTGGCAGGAACTGGCAATCTTGCTCGTGTACCTGGCATCATGGATTCCCAGAAATACCAAGTCATTTTAAAGAGGAATGTGATGCCTTCTGTTGACCAATTAAACCTTGATCAATGGACTTTCCTAGCCTGGGCCCGCCCATCCTAAGCGTGACGCAACACGAGGGCCTGTTGCGAGCTTAGTCTGGCCAGGCAAGCTATCTACAGCTCTTCCAAGCTCCCGAAAAATCGGGAACCAATCAACTTTGAGCATCTCCAACGGCCCTGGGTAGAGGCGTGTTCAAGGCACTGACGTAGTAGAACTGCGACCGGAAGCCATAGATTGTTTACAGAATCTATGCCGGAAGCGCTTCATTCACGCTTCCGCATCTATTACGCATAGATGCTGTATTGAAAGCATTCAACGGGAAGTTCTCATTGAAAACGGAGCAAAGAGCAGCCCTGGAGGTATTTATTGAAAGGAAGGACATTTTCGCCTTGCTCCCGACCGGCTTCGGTAAGAGTTTAATCTACCAGTTAGCCCCGTCGTGTCGCATACGTCAGAGGAAAGAGTGATGTGATTTGGTTTAAGCTTCGTCACAGCCTTTTCTGGCTTCGACCAGGAGCAAACTGAGGCATTTCAGGGAGGCGGGTCAACCACGGGCTCTGGGAAATGGTTGGGCTTAATATCTTGGCCAGACCAATAGCTCACAGAGCTTTGAAGTCGCGTTAGCCAGGCTAGGACTTTCCAGCAAGACAATGATCCCAAGCACACTTCCAAGTCAACCGAAGCTTGGTTGAGAAAAAGATCCTGGAACGTCCTAGAGTGGCCGTCTCGGTCACCAGATTTAAATCCGATTGAAAATCTTTGAGATTTAAAGAAGGCAGTTGCAGCACGGAAGCCATCAAACATCACTGAGCTAGAGGCTTTTGCATGTGAAGAATGGGCAAAGATTCCAGTCGAGAGGTGTAAGAAGCTTGTCAGCACTTACCGAAAACGTTTGTTAGAAGTTATAAAAGCTAGAGGATGCTCGACAAAGTACTGAAGCTGGGGGTTGAATAATGGTGCATGTGTTTAAAAGATTTACATTTTCATTTGAAATTCAAAGTTAAGTCAACTTCTGTTGTCAAAATAATTCAAATATGTATCAATAAATATATTTTTTTGTTAATGTGTTTTTTATTGTCCTTATCTTTCATCCACATCACTATGTCTTCTGAGGTGAGGGGGTTGAATATTTCTGATTTGCAACTGTATATCCTATGATTTAATAGGAATTAGTATAAAATACGCAGGTGATTTTTATAGAAAATCACGCATGCTGATTGGTCGAGAGATTTGGAATATTTTTCGCGAATCACCTCGAGCGACTCAACAAAATGGCGGCCAAGCACTTTGCCACCGTAAGTGAGGAAGAAGAAAATGCTGTTCCTAAAAGCACTATGAAGTTTGGTCTGAAACTATTCAGAGTTAAGGTGGGATTTTGATTTATTTTACCTATTTCAAAACAAAGTATTTTATGTGAGTCGGCATCAGTAAGTGACGCAAATCTTCATGCGTTACATTTGCATGCTGCTTTTGAAGTTTGAAATAAATAATTTTTTAATACGATTTTTTTTTTAAATAATCACCTGTGTATTTATATGCAAATAATTATCCACCTGAGGCTCAGTGAATATTGGTGAATAATAACATCGACTTCGTCTCCGTTATTATTCACTGATATTCACTTCGCCTTTGATGAATAATTAAGTAATAACTAAATAAGCAAAGAACAGTCTGTTTCCTCGGCAGTAATTATGTCAGCTGCTTCTGACAGAGATCGGAATGTACTGCAACACAAAAACGCATGATAAAATGAAGGTTGAAATATTGATGTTGAAAGCCTTTTTGGAGACTTTTTGTTGTGGGTGTAAGACACTGATCCCTTCCTGACCTGTTTGTAAGATGACAGCTGCTGGGCCATGGTTCTGAAATGTTCACTTCATATTTTAGATCACTGAGCTCCTGGAAGACGAGAAGATAGAAGCATGTGAGGAGCTCCTGCAGGATGGCGAGGACGGTCCTTCTTCTCTCTCCCCCACACAACCCGGTGTCCCTCCTTCTTCTAGGTAGGGGCATCTCATTTTGAGCATTTCAGCCCTTTTCGGTTTATTTCGAGCTTTTTGAAAATATTTTGAGAAGATGGTGGTGGGTTTTTTTTTTTCTTTTTTTTTTTTTAATAATTATTTGAAAGTTATTTGAAGTTCATTTAATGAGCCTGACTTTCCTGTGCGACTGTCCTGTCTGTCTGTCTCGTCCTTTTTATATCTGACCTTGAAAGCAATTACGGATTTACATGGAGTAACTAAAAGTGTTTTGGGTCAAATGGGAGTAATGATAGGAATGAATGCATCATTCTATTCCTATCACTCTGGCCTAAAGCCTAATTTTACGAATGTAAATCACGAATGTAGCTTATCCAGATAAACAATCTGCAAAGCCGTGTTCATGTTTTAGTGCTTTTTAAAAAAAAAAAAAGGCTGCCTGAATTTTTCTGCTGACATGGAAAAAATGCATTGTATATGATAATGTAACATCATATCAAATCGGAGGTGGGGGGAGTGTTTGGGGCAGAGGTCAGTTAAAAAGCAGAGTAGTCTGCTGTTCTGGTCAGATGTTTTTTTCATACTGGCACAAAAGCGCTTTAAGCAGCACTTTTACCATGGAAATTAGAAATCGAGTCCAGTTCTCCGGCCTGACAAGCTTGTTTGTTAACGTTTTGCTCTAGTTTGCAAGGTTGTTTCCTGCATTGGCAAGCAATAAAATGACACTACAGGCATCACAGATGGCTACTTAACACATTTGTATTTCACTATGAAGTAGGTATGAATACATACAACCATACTATATGGTATGGAACATCACCTATGAAAGTAGGAGTTTCTCCTGAAATTAAAAAAAAAATTGAAATGAAACGTTCACTTAATGGATGTCCGCACGCTCAAATTGTCAAAGTGAAAGAATGCTGTAATCTTCAGTGTAAATATTTGGTAAAAATGCAGAGGGTAAAAAAAAAAAAAACACAAGGATCTGTGCAGTACAGTGTCATTCTACTTCGTGCATGAGTGCTCTAGTTAGGCCATGGAGTATTGTGCTATACTTTACGTAGGACATTAAATGGAAAGCCATTTGGGATTCGCGCTACACTACTTTGAGCTCCACATCGGCTGGTGCCTGGGCAAGAACTATGACTGAATTCAGCAGGGGTACTTGAGTAACAGAGACTCAGATTGTTTTGCAGGTCAAGGGGCCCACAGGGCCTCTCCTGGGGAAAAAACAGGGGCCCATTTCTACAATGGGGGGCCCAGTGATTATCCTTCAGTTGAAGCGAACCTAGTGAGTGAAGCGAGCCCAATGAACAGCTGGGGCAGCCCAGGGGCTGTTTTTTTTTTTTGGTATTAGAAGCGATATGAAGCAATGTAGATGACAAAAGTCAATGCTTCAACCAAATATATTGATATTGTTTAATCAGTGGCAATGTTTTGGAATTCAACCACAGGCCACTATATATCACATCTATATTATCTCCTCCTTGTAAATTATAGCACAAGAATGGGTTTGTTTTTTGCATGCTGTGACGGTCTAATTCTGCTTGTCTCTAATCATCTCTACTTCTAATTTCAGAGAATCAGATGGTGGTAGTAGTAGTAGTCACCAGTGGTAGTGGTGGTGGTAGTAGTAGTTGTTGTTGTAAATCTAGTATGACTGACTACTTTGGGTATCAGGGGTATCATTTTTTTCAGGTGAATGTACTCTCTGCCGAAGAATGACAAAATAGATGTTTTTTTTTCTTATCCATGTTTTCTTGTCTCTTTCAAACATTCATACATAGACCGTAAGACACCACCTAGCGAAAGACTTGGATCAGGTTTTACTCGCTTGGGACGCTACAAACGGGGCGGCGTAAATACACGAACGGGTCCGACGTATATTCAGTATGGCGGCGGTCAAAACAAATTCATCCGATGCTGAAATCTGTTGAATATCCAGATAATTATGTTGGAAGTTGCATATTTGTGCAAGATTTTCGATATTGAGACCATGAAGTCAAGTAATACGCCACGAAACGTTCCAAATAGGGTATAAAATGCTCGCGTCCATATTGGCCCCTGCCCCTCTCGACAATGCGTTCATTATTCGAAATAGTGCGTCTTAGACGCGGGTGCGCCAACAATCTGAGTCTCTGAGTAAGGCGTAGTTGTGGATGATCGTGGGTAATTTGCTGAGTCACACTATCTAGTGGAAAAGCACTATCGTGGTACAGATTTGGACCCTCAGATTTGATTGTGGAAAACATTTTGTCGCATTACCTTTTCCACCACCCAGCCTGCAGTTTCTTTTTAGTGAGATGAATTTGAATGTTATTCCGGTTTGGTGGAATTTGTGTTTTGCAGAAGTCGTGTGTAAAGCATATTTTGAAACAAGTACACGCGTAACGTGCTGTTAATGTGCAACCCAGCCAGTCAAACTTAAATGGCACATATCTATCTCTGTTTATTTTGTCACGTAAGACTATAAAACTGTGTAAGCACTATTGTGCTTCCACACTTGAGCTCCGGCTTTGCTGCTTGCGAGGTCGTCGTTTCTCCCATCAAAGCTCCTACAATTCCTGATGGTGAAAAGGGTACGATCTTTTTTTGAAGAAGAGAATAGAACCTGGAAATCAAAACCAGAACAGATCTATTGCCTCCAGTCTGAGCTCTGATCCTCCCCATCTGTTCCAGCTTCGACACAAGGTGAGCAGTCTAGGCTTTAGAGTAGCCGTGTCCTCAGTGTCTGCCCTGGTGGTGGTGGGGGGGGGGGGGGGGGGATGCTGTTAAATCATTAAAGGCAGGTGCATGAGGGGCCCCTTGAATAGGGAAAAAGTATAGCCCACGTTGACATGCATTTTAAACGCATGTCTGTTTTTATAGACATGCTTCACGCTTTCAAAATGCTTTGTAGAGTGGACGTCAGTCACAGACGGTATATTTGAGTGTTTGTGCCCTAGTACTCTTTCTGCGAGCAGTTTAAATGATAAACACATGGTGTATTTCCATCACCTGGTGCAAGACATAAAGTGATGGATTACTGATTGTCATTTTGAGCAGTGCAATGCAATGAGTATTTCAGAGCATTGTCATTTTCATGGATAGGTCAGAAATAACGTCAAGCATGTTGTTTCATTTCTGACTAAAAATGTGGTTTGTGCATCAGCATGTGGTAGAAACATCAGTGAGACATAAGGTATTTTGCTTTTCAGTTTCATTACATGCTATAATACGAAAACGTACCATTTACCATTATAGTAGTTGATGGTGCAGTGTATTTACATCCCAGTAACTGTGTTGTGTAAATATTAACAAATGCTTATTGACACTAAACAAAACTTCCAACTACTTCCCAGAGCAGTTGGATATTGTTAATGTGATTTAAGTACGTTAAACCCTTATCTGAACAAAGACTGGCATAACCACTTGGATTTTTATTTTTTGTCCTTGAAAAGATCCAGTCTGCTTCAAAATATTTTTATATCTCAGTAATTAAGCACTACTTCAGACATTGGGCCTCATTTATCAAGGTGGGTACAAACAAGTTTCCTCCACAAAGAAAGCCAGTTAGTTCTGAGAAAGTTTGTATCCTACAGGAGGTCCTGATTTTGCGTAAATTTAAGTATAAGGTTAAGTTCACTAATGTGAACCTTGATTTTAAGGCTTGAGTTACTGTGACCTTTTTTTTTTAAATATATACAAATTATGCTGGCAAGATGAAGTTGCTTATTTATTTCTTTAGATTTTTGGGGGGCTTTTTTTCACCTTTATTATAGAGATCTTGCAGTCACGTGACCGGAAAGTACACAGCCGCCATCTTGTCGGTAAAAAACACAGCTGAATACTGCTGCACTCGTGTACAGAATGGATCAATTTCAACCGACAGACTACACGGCTCATTTTTCTAATGAACAGATAACTAGATATATGTCTAAAATAAATGATCTACAGATTAGTGACCCTTATGGCTTACTGGACGGAGTTTTCACGACCCTGTCAGTGGATATTGAACTGCCAGCGGAATACCCAGACGTGTATAATTACCTCATCAACTTTCCCTCGCTGTTCAGTGGTGAAGCACTGCGTGCTTATAAATCTCTGGACAGTTATCCTTACAGAAATTCAGGATTTGTCAGCCGCGGCATCTTGTAAACAAGAAAATAATCCTCATTGGATGGGTAAGTCACTTAAGTATTGAGTATAGCACTGACCAGCCGATTATAGAATGGAATAAGGTAATTCCAGCTGTAATTCCAAATCGTCCGTCTTGTTTACCATGGATCTGGCGTTGGAGAGGTAGAGGCTTAGCAGTGGAGATTTGAGTAGCTGTTTTCTGAGCTTAGTCAACAGGCCGGCTCTGCCTGCAGCCTCGCTTTTGCTTCCTCTCCCGACGCCGCCTCCTTCGCTTTGCTTCCGATAACAATCCACGGAGACCCCGCTGGTCTCGCTATCTCGTCTGGAATGTTGTGCATGCGATGGAAATCGCTACAAACCGTCATTTTCTGCTGGAAACCAATGTCCAGTAAGTCCATACGGTTGTAGTGGATATTGAAGTCCGATACAGACGAACAACACGCAAAAATAAACACAAAAAACGTGCACAGGTAGGGAGAGCTTGTAGCCGCAGCCGTTGTAGTAGAATTGTATATAGTAGGGTTTTCCAGAAGAAAAGGTAGAAGTAGAAGGCGGAAATATGGCGTTTGACCGACAAGATGGCGTCTGTCACAATCTGGATCGGCTGTGACGTCACATGCAAGTGATCCATTGGATAGGACAGTATAGAGACAGGAAATGAGCGTGAGAGAGAGACAGGGAGGGATCGGGAAATGACCTCGGGCCAGAATCGAACCCGGGTCCCCGGATTTATGGTATGGCGCCTTATCCACCTGAGCCACGACGCCCCCGCTTATTTATTTCAAGTGCATACACAAATTGAATTTTAAAATTGTATGACGTTCCTTTTTTTTTTTTTTTTTTTTTTAAATAGTTCATGACTTGAAAAAAGCAAGCCAAAACAAATCCGTAAATAAATAAATGGCACCCTTTAAACAGACTGGGTGTGTACCTGTGGTAGCTGAGGTGCAATACCTTAAGATCCTAGTGCACTCTGCTCTTCTGAGGCACTCTTTCACAGCTTCTTCTTCATTTTGTCATGTTCAGCTCTCCGAGTTTAGCCATTTATCGAATTTTGTGGTTGACATGAAATATAATCAGATTTGTCATGAATATGCTTAATAACACTAGTAAGAATTGTACAATTTCTGAAAATTGGCACTTGTGAAGCGCCAGATGAGTTTCCATTCCATCTGAATCTGGTTGTGTAATTGTGTAACTGGTAAATGATGTATGGAAAATGTTCAAAAACATTTGATATCCAGGTCGTGCATTGGTGTCAAGACTAACAATGCATTCTTAAGTAAATTCTTTAAGCTGTTTATTCATGGTGACCGACCGACCAATCGATTGATTGATTCTCACAGAATTTCTTTCCGAATGTATCCTTTTAAGGCCGGGCCAAAGTTTCCAGACATCTCCAGCATATTACAGGCATGTGTATGGCATACGTTTTGTTTGTTAGGGTTTTTTTTTCGTGTGTCCCCCCCGTATTATTTCGAAGACTCAACAGACCTTGTTTGGCAGAGGCTTGCATGAAACCAAAGTACTCTGGTTTATTTGCATTACTAGGGGCCTCTAGAAAGGCTCATGAAGCAGTAAATACAACTTTGAGTTACTGTCATACCAGGGCAAATAAGTGGCAGGACAGTCCGAGATGTTTGTGTTACAGTCCTGCAGCTCTCCTAGTTTGAACCTGACAGGCCGACACACTTCAAAGCTAAATTTAAACCCCACCATATATCCATTGCACCAGCTATGGAAAGTATTTTTCATCTGCCCCTGAAATAAATAGATGATATACTTTTGGTGTTCTTGAGCTACTGTGTTGCCAGTGGCCAGGCACTCGTGTCTGTGATGCAGCAAGTTTTGAGGTTGCAGTCAGTGTGAGGTGAAGTCACCCTCACTTCACCCTCATTACACACTCCAACAACACTACAGTTCCTTGGGTTTTTACCTTCATGATTACAGAAAGGAATCATTGTTGGCACTGTGCTTTTAACTTTTCTCATGTGGAGAGTTTCATCTCTAGGCTGGAGAACAGAAGGAGCCACAATACAGTGGTGCTTGAAAGTTTGTGAACCCTTTAGAATTTTCTATATTTCTGCATAAAGATGACCTAAAACATCATCAGATTTCACACAAGTCCTAAAAGTAGATAAAGAGAACCCAGTTAAACAAATGAGACAAATATTATACTTGGTCATTTATTTATTGAGGAAAATGATCCAATATTACATATCTGTGAGTGGCAAAAGTATGTGAACCTTTGCTTTCAGTATCTGGTGTGACCCCCTTGTGAAGCAATAACTGCAACTAAACGTTTCCGGTAACTGTTGATCAGTCCTGCACACCGGCTTGGAGGAATTTTAGCCCATTCCTCCATACAGAACAGCTTCAACTCTGGGATGTTGGTGGGTTTCCTCACATGAACTGCTCACTTCAGGTCCTTCCATAACATTTCCATTGGATTAAGGTCAAGACTTTGACTTGGCCATTCCAAAACATTAACTTTATTCTTCTTTAACCATTCTTGGTAGAACGACGTGTGTGCTTAGGGACGACGTCTTGCTGCATGACCCACCTTCTCTTGAGATTCAGTTCATGGACAGATGTCCTGACATTTTCCTTTAGAATTTGCTGGTATAATTCGGAATTCATTGTTCTGTCAATGATAGCAAGCTGTCCTGGCCCAGATGCAGCAAAACAAGCCCAAACCATGATACTACTCCCACCACCATGTTTCACAGATGGAATAAGGTTCTTGTGCTGGAATGCAGTGTTTTTCTTTCTCCAAACATAACACTTCTCATTTAAACCAAAATGTCCTATTTTGGTCTCATCTGTCCACAAAACATTTTTCCACTAGCCTTCTGGCTTGTCCATGTGATCTTTAGCAAACTGCAGATGAGCAGCAATGTTCTTTTTGGAGAGCAGTGGCTTTCTCCTTGCAACCCTGCCATGCACACCATTGTTGTTCAGTGTTCTCCTGATGGTGGACTCATGAACATTAACATTAGCCAATGTGAGAGAGGCCTTCAGTTGCTTAGAAGTTACCCTGGGGTCCTTTGTGACCTCGCTGACTATTACACGCCTTGCTCTTGGAGTGATCTTTGTTGGTCGACCATTCCTGGGGAGGGTAACAATGGTCTTGAATTTCCTCCATTTGTACACAATCTGTCTGACTGTGGATTGGTGGAGTCCAAACTCTTTAGAGATGGTTTTGTAACCTTTTCCAGCCTGATGAGCATCAACAACGCTTTTTCTGAGGTCCTCAGAAATCTCCTTTGTTCGTGCCACGATACACTTCCACAAATGTGTTGTGAAGATCAGACTTTGATAGATCCCTGTTCTTTAAATAAAACAGGGTGCCCACTCACACCTGATTGCCATCCCATTGACTGAAAACACCTGACTCTAATTTCACCTTTAAATTAACTGCTAATCCTAGAGGTTCACTAGCCTGGGCCCACCCATCCTAAGCGTGACGCAACACGAGGGCCTGTTCCGAGCTTAGTCTGGCCAGGCAGGCTATCTACAGCATTTCCAAGCTCCCGAAAAATCGGGAACCAATCAACTTTGAGCATCTCCAACGGCCCTAGGTAGAGGCGTGTTCAAGGC
Source organism: Neoarius graeffei (assembly GCF_027579695.1). Taxonomy (NCBI): domain Eukaryota; kingdom Metazoa; phylum Chordata; class Actinopteri; order Siluriformes; family Ariidae; genus Neoarius; species Neoarius graeffei. The sequence continues at coordinate 67,137,717 of NC_083576.1, forward strand.
ACTGACGTAGTAGAACTGCGACCGGAAGCCATAGTTTGTTTACAGCGGTAGATGCTGTATTGAAAGCATTCAACAGAAAGTTCTCATTGAAAACGGAGCAAAGAGCAGCCCTGGAGGTATTTATTGAAAGGAAGGATGTTTTCGCCTTGCTCCCGACCGGCTTCGGTAAGAGTTTAATCTACCAGTTACTCAAGCAGTTTCCGTCGCGTCACATACGTCAGAGGAAAGAGTGATGTGATTTGGTTTAAGCTTCGTCACAGCCTTTTCTGGCTTCGACCAGTAGCAAACTGAGGCATTTCAGGGAGGCGGGTCAACCACGGGCTCTGGGAAACGGTTTGGCTTAATAGCTTGGCCAGACCAAATGCTCGGAGAGCTTTGAAGTCGTGTTAGCCAGGCTAGAGGTTCACATACTTTTGCCACTCACAGATATGTAATATTGGATAATTTTCCTCAATAAATAAATGACCAAGTATAATATTTTTGTCTCATTTGTTTAACTGGGTTCTCTTTATTTACTTTTAGAACTTTTGTGAAAATCTGATCTTTTAGGCTTCTTTATGCAGAAATGTAGAAAATTCTAAAGGGTTCACAAACTTTCAAGCACCACTGTACATACAAAAAAAAAAAAAAAGTCAGACAAGCATGTCGGTTGAACTTCAGATTCTCAGAAGTGTCACCCGAGCTCCTTCCTGCTCCCCTCTTCTTTGGCACACGTACCTAACTGCTTGCCGTTTGGCCACCAGATCACTTGTCAGGGAATCAAAAGCAAATGCTCTGTTGGCTCATTTATATCTCTGACCTCTGCCGACATCCATAAAACAGTCAAGTGCATACATGTCTGCATCTTTGTGTGTAATTTTGATGGTCAGGCTGCATGGCACAGTTAAATAATCTACACTATATAAAAGTTTTTGGACACCTGTCCATCACACCCAAATGTGGCTCTTCCCCAAACTGTTGCCACATAGTTGGAAGCACAGAATTGTCTAGAATATCTTAATATGCAGGGCGGCACGGTGGTGTAGTGGTTAGCGCTGTCGCCTCACAGCAAGAAGGTCCGGGTTCGAGCCCCGTGGCCGGCGAGGGCCTTTCTGTGCGGAGTTTGCATGTTCTCCCCGTGTCCGTGTGGGTTTCCTCCGGGTGCTCCGGTTTCCCCCACAGTCCAAAGACATGCAGGTTAGGTTAACTGGTGACTCTAAAGTGAGTGTGAATGGT